>NC_059438.1:41529799-41829799 GCF_021028975.2 Sphaerodactylus townsendi
CCTTTCTGTGTTCTGGTCCCCATTTCAATGGAATTCCTGCAGAAGAGTATCCATGAAGGCAGGTAATGCCAGAGGAATTCACATTTCATCTTCTGAAAACAAAATCAAGGAGGAAATTGGGCCAAAGAAAGGTGAGCCCAAAGAAAGAAGACCCTCATTTCTCCCACCAATGAAGGATTGGAGCACCTTCCTTATGAGGAGAGGCTGCAGCGTTTGGGACTCTTTAGTTTGGAGAGGAGACGGCTGAGGGGGGATATGATTGAAGTCTATAAAATTATGCATGGGGTAGAAAATGTTGACAGAGAGAAATTTTTCTCTCTTTCTCACAATACTAGGACCAGGAGGCATGCATTGAAAATGCTGGGGGGAAGAATTAGGACTAATAAAAGGAAACACTTCTTCACACAATGTGTGATTGGTGTTTGGAATATGCTGCCACAGGAGGTGGTGATGGCCACTAACCTGGATAGCTTTAAAAAGGGCTTGGACAGATTTATGGAGAAGTTGCTCAATGGCTACCAATCTTGATCCTCTTTGATCCGAGATTGCAAATGCCTTAGCAGACCAGGTGCTCAGGAGCAGCAGCAGGAGGAGGCCATTGCTTTCACATCCTGCACGTGAGCTCCCGAAGGCATCTGGTGGGCCACTGCGAGTAGCAGAGTGCTGGACTGGATGGACTCTGGTCTGATCCAGCAGGCTCGTTCTTATGTTCTTACGGTTGCCAAATTTTTTTCAATAACACTTTTCTCTCATGTCTCTTTAGCAGCTGCTTGCTCTGCTGTCTTCTAACAAAATTATAAGGCTCGCCTCCAATATCATGAAAAAGTCTTCTCATTTGGTTCCTGCCGTTAGAAATAGACAAGCAGACCTAGTGGTTTCCTCCTGCCTGTTGACAAGCATTGGTGCTAAGGATAGCATCTTTTTCTTGGAAGGGCAGCTTTGACTTCTGAGCTACTAATTCTTTGCCATTTATCCCAGCAGGAACTCTAGCCCTTTCTGGCCTTTATAGCAGTGTGCTTCGCTAGCCTCTCTTAGCCTGGGAAGGAAAAGGAAGAATGTAAATGCACAGGCCCCCTTTCAAATGTTTGATTCGTTTAGTTACACACACACACACACACACACACACACACACACACACACCCCATCTCAGATGCTTTCTCGCTTTGAGAAAGAATCCCTTTAAATGCAAAGAATTTTTATTTGAGGCAACACCTTACTGCTGTTTGCTCATGTGAATGGGAATCCGACCATCAAGATGGAACATCTTTTTGCTTGAAAATAGCTGCTTGCTTTTCTTGGTCTTCTTGGAGACGGCTCCGTTGCTGCGGCCTTTGAGATTCATTTGCAGGTAAACACATGTCGCGGCCTCCGAGCTGAGGACCAACGGGGGACGTCACAGCTGTGCCCCGCACACAGAGGCCTCCCGGCCCCCTCGTTGGCTGAGGAATGTTTGCCATCACCATGGGCCATTGGCAACAAAAATGCTTCTGCAGCTTGACCCGTGTCAAAAAAAAAAGTCCTTGCCATCCATTTCCCGCAGGCCCAGAGGGGCTTTGGGGTTTCTGCCCTGACGGATTGATTGATAACCTGCTTTTCAGGCAAAATGAGCTCCCAAAAGAAGGCATCCAAGGGAGAACAACAGGGACAGTAGTAAAATCAAGAGCACAAAAAATGTGCAGGAAAAGAGTTCAGGGCCTAGCTAGATATCCTGCTGGTCTGGAAGTCCAGGTGGGCAATACGGTCCATGAAAGCAACTGTGGTAGGGTTGGGGGAGACATGGTTTTATTGCTAAATCTGGAAGGGAGTTGTACTACCCTTTGACCATTAGACAGCGGCACATAAGGAAAGAGGTTGAGCCATGTAGTTCTCAACAAGAACAGACATTTGTACTCGCCTGTAGCAAAACATGAAGAAGAAGAAGAAGAAGAAGAAGAAGAAGAAGAAGAAGAAGAAGAAGAAGAAGAAGAAGAAGAAGAAGAAGAAGAAGAAGAACAACAACAACAACAACAACAACAACAACAACAAGAAGAAGAAGAACAAGAAGAACAAGAAGAACAAGAAGAACAAGAACAAGAGTTGGATTTATATCCCCCCTGTCTCTCCTACAAGGAGACTCAAAGGGACTAACAAACTCCTTTCCCTTCCCCCCTCACAACAAACACTGTGTGAGGTAGGTGGGGCTGAGAGAGCTCGAAAGAACTGTGACTAGCCCACGGTCACCCAGCTGGCATGTGTTGGAGTGAACTCCCCAGATAAGCCTCCAGAGCCCAGGCAGCAGAGCGGGGAATCAAACCCGGTTCCTCCAGATTAGAGTACACCTGCTCTTAACCACTATGCCACTGCTGCTCCTACCACTACACTACATGGAAGCTCTCCAGATGAATGCATAACAATGGATAATTGATAGAACATCTCTGCCAAATGGAATGGACTCAAAAGCAAAAGGAAAAAATGTAACAGTATTACCATCAAGGGCAGCTTTCTTCATAACTGTATAGACCTCCCCTTCCTCTGCACAAGTCAGTGGGGGGAAATTTGCTAGGGTGTATCATTAGAAGATGCATAGATTTATTTACTATTAATTCACTTCACTTATTTCCCACTTTAATAATACAAATAGAGGCACAACTCTGTGGCCAGTATGATCAACTGGAATTTATGCAAGAATGACAACATTAGGACAGCTAAAAACTGGTGGGAACGTTGTCCAGAGAAAGTCACAGAAAGTGAGAAGGTCTTGTGGGACTTTTGAATCCGAATGTATAAAGCGTTGGCACATAATACACCGGACATCACAGTAATCGACAAGAAAGTGAACATTATTAACATAGCAGCAGGGGCGTTGAAGAAGGACATGAGAAGGTCACTAAATACCACTATGGCACAATACTATGGCCATGGACGTAGGTAAGGGGGGGTTCTCGGGTTTGAAAAACCCCCCCCCATTCATGTCCGAAGCTCCGCCCACCCATTTGTAGGTTTTAAAAACATTTTAGTGCTTTTTCGGTTTTTGGCCTGCAGGGGGCGCATTGCAGCACCAAACTTTCAGGGATTGTTTGGGGGACACTTCTGATGATTCTACCTGGGTTTGGTGAGGTTTGGTTCAGAGGGTCCAAAGTTATGGACTCCCAAAGGGGGTGCCCCATCCTCCATTGTTTCCCAAGGGAGCTAATAGAAGATGGGGGCTACACATTTGAGGGTCCATAACTTTGGACCCCCTGAACCAAACGTCACCTGGCAGGTATCATCAGGAGAGTCTCTTATTGATACCACCCAGGTTTTGTGAAGTTTGGTCCAGGGGGTCCAAAGCTATGAACTCCCAAAGGGAGTGCCCCATCCTCCCATTGTTTCCAATGGGAGCTAATAGAAGATGAAGGCTCCACAGAAGATGAAGGCTCCACAGAAGATGTAGGCTCCACAGAAGTGGCAGAGCAGGGAATCAAACCCGGTTCCTCCAGATTAGAATGCACCTGCTCTTAACCACTAGGGACCCCAGATTCTCACTCTAAGGTGGATTTAAAAGGAGAATTTGGGCTCTCTAGTTTAAACACCATTGTAAGTGATGCTGTTAGGGGATGGATTCCAGCATCACAGCAGCTGCCTTTCGAGGGCGGTGGCAAAACTCAGATTTTGCACCAGGCTCCATTTTCCCTCTATGCCTCTGCCCAGAGGGGAGGGGCAGGGGAGGGCAGGGGAGGGGAGTCTGCCATCCCCAGCCTCGGAGAGCTGCTTTTATAAGTGCTAGGCCAGGGGTGGAGCTTGGGGAGGCGTGGCCATGCCCTAGGGGCGGATGGGGGTGTAGCCCCACCCCCGAACCCCCCCCCCATGAAAAATCTATACCTATGTCCCTGACTATGGCTCAAATCAGTTGAAGTCCCAGTGGTAATCAGCACCCTGGGTGCCATTCTGAAAACCCTGTGGCAGTACTTGAAACATCCTCAGATTGACAAAATCAACATCTGTTAGAGTCAGACGGCAGCCCTGCTGGGATCTGCACAAATACTACACTGATACATTTCAACCTCTGGGTGAGGCTTGAATGGTAATGAAAGGCCAAGAATCAACCAAAGAACTGGCAGCGGTGATAAATAATGATTAGATAATGATGATGATGATAATAATAATAATTTCATTGGCATACTGCCCTTGCCCTCACAGGTTCCGGCCAGCTTCCAACACATCAACATATGCAATAAAATCAAAAGTAAAAAATGATTCCAAATTCAGATGGCAGCTAAAATCTCACAGAAATACTGTAAAATTCCTGATTTCATTAATATGAAACACAAAAAACAGACCCAAAGCAAAAACTGGAAATCAGAAAAACTGTCAAGGAAGGGAAGAAAGTTGGCAGTAGAAAGGAGAGTCTCTGGTGGGGACCCAACATGGCTAACATTCTCTCCTCTATGTTGGCATAGACTAGGAACTCCCGGTTCTAGGAAGACACTCTACCCTAGGGGTGGCCAACCTATGGTGCTCCAGATGTTCATGGACTACAATTCTGGCAGGGGCTGATGGGAATTGTAGCCCATGAACATCTGGAGTACCATAGGTTGCCCACCCCTGCTCTACCCACTATGCCATGTTGGCCATACTGATTGTTATCCTACAAATGGATGAATTTGTTACCCTGACTCATGAGAACTGGAGTGTGATTGCCTTTGGCTTAAACTTTCAAAGGGCAGATGGCTTCCCTGTTTGTTTTGGCTTTTAGATTGATTCCCCACAGTACATTCAGTTGAGCTCGACTTGAGTTCGCCGGAATTTCTCATCATGAATTCGACTCGCTATTGTTCCGCACAACCGCAGAGCTCGATTCTCCTTAGCCGAGCTCAGAGGGTGGGATGTGCTGGGGACGCCTCCTCAAGTGAAATCTGAATTTCAACTTTCACTTGAATGGCTTTTTTAAAAATAGTCCTTCTCTCTGGATATCAGGATCTCATGTGAGTTTGGAAATTATCGTAAGGAAAAAAAAGTTGTGCTCCTAGAGGAGTAAGGAATGAAAATACTTTGTACAACAATTATTGGCTTGACAAAAAACTGCCGAAATAAAAACCTAATCTAGAGGTTTTACAGCCATACTTGACGGCCTACTTACCTGGGGAATTGTTTTTGAACTTTTTGAAATTTTCATTTGTGATAGTAAGATATTATTGAAATGATACTCACTTAGTGAGTTGGAGTACATCTATACCTACGCATTGGTGTAATATTTGAGACATAGATTAGAGACATAGATTAGAAGCAGTGAAGTAAAGTAATCTGAAAGTTGGCCAAGAATCTGGAAGACCAGTTTTCAAATCTCAGTTGCCTTAAATCTCTCTCTCTCTCTCTCTCTCTCAACTTCACATAGTTGCTGTTGTGAGGATAAAATGATGCTGGGGAGAACGGTGCCGGTCTGAGCTCCTTGGAAGAAGAGTGTGATATGAACATACTGGATCTTTTCCCTATAACATGCACTTTATCAGATGGATGTGGGCTCGAGTCTACCATAGCTTATTTCACAATAGATCTCATAGGGAGCAAACTAGGCAGGTCTCCTCTGAAGTAAGCCTCGTTTTGTTCAGTGGGGCTTCCTCCCAAGAAACTGTTTTGAGCCGTCCTCTGTAAGGTGTCCCAGGACTTCCTCTGTGACTTCGATAGGCTTAGAGGGGTGGAACTCTGTTTAGGATTGCACTCGAAGACACAGTGATTCCTATGGAATTTTCCAACGTTCCTGAGTTCCTTTTCAATTCACTGGCAGCTCCGTCTCCCAAGGTGGAAAAAGAGCCATTCAAATGTTTACAATTCCAACAGGTTTAGATAAGGGGCACTTGCAAATGAGAGTAAGGTTATGAAAAACCGATACTTGAAAAGCCCTCCCAGAAAAGATCGGTTCAGCCAGCTCGTGCCAAGGATTAGCTGAATAAAATATACCATGCAAGGTAGTGGCTCTTTAACATTCAAAATGTGCTGAGAGATAACACCATCCCGGAATGAGCCTGCTAACTTTACATTTTTAATACCAAATCTTTTGTTCCGGGCCCGGCACCAGCCGCCTGTGTTTCATGTTTACCTAACTAAATGTGTGAGATGAGAGCATCAGACATGTGGAAGTCATCTGGGGTACAGTAAACAGCCAGCAGATGGATGCTATTTATTTTGTTTTGGAGGCTTTTCATAATTTTTCATAAGTTCCAATAGTCGTTTTGCTTATAGGCTATGGCAGAGACAATTTACACAAACACACACACACACCGGAGTTCCGTCTGAAGCTCTGGTAAGTATGAAACATCTGTTACTGGAAACCAATTGAATGTATTTTTGGAGCAGATGAAATTGCCTTATACTGAGCTAGATCCTTGGTTTATCAGGGTCAGTATTGTCCACTTGGACCCAGGGTCTTTCATATTACCTGAACCTGAGGTACTGCGGATTGAACCTGGAATGTTCTACATGCAAAGCGGACACTCTTATGCTGAGCCATGCCCACTGCCTTTCCCCAAATGGTCCAGTAACTTCCAGTGGCATACCTCGACAAACTGGCACCCTGGGCAAAACCTGGGTTTGATTCCCCACCCCCACCCCCCCATGGGCGGAGCAGCCCGGCCGTGGCATTCACCCTTCCCCGGACGGCCCCAGCAGCCCAAGTTCACTGGAGGCAGAGCTCCCTGTCCTCCTGCTCTGCCTCTGGTGGCTTGTGGGCCACCGTACAGAGTGGGCAGGGCTTAGTCAGAGTGGGCGGGGCTTAAAAATCAGGCGCCCCCACGTGACTTTAAATTTCTGCGCCTTGGGCAACTGCCCACTTTGCCCAATGGGCAATACGTCACTGGTAACTTCCAAATTGCATTTCAGGGAACCTTGGAAGCTTATCCAAGAACACTTAATGAGAAGATCTATTAAGATGGGCAAACTTAACTACTTACTCAGTTCTTACAACAGAGACGGTCATTTCTTATAGCTAAAGCATGATATTCCAGAGCGTACAATGATTATCTTCAGACAGCATTGTAGAGTAAGTGGAGAAAAGTAAGAAAATGCAAAGGGGAAAAGGTGGTCTCTCCCATGATGTGAGTGTGCCATCAAGTCACAGCTGACTTATGGGGATTTTGTAAAACCATGCACAATGGTAGAAAAAGGCAAGTCTTCCTGACAGCCACCCGAGGCCATATAAGTGCTCTTTTGTCAAATTCTATGTTCAACAGTTCAGAGGATGGTTGTTTTGACTAAGGTGGCACTTAAATAAGATCCTTAAATGCTAAAAGGGCTTTTTAAAAATGTGGAAATATGCCACCTTGACTTCCGCCAGAGAAGACACAACCGCATTTGGCTTTTAGTGGAAACAGGTATAATAACTATTGATCTGAGGGGTGGATGGCCTTTGATTTGACAGTGCACTATAGTTATTTTCAGGCTCCAAAAATTTGGATGCAGTGAATGTTCCTGAAAACATTTTGGTGGTAACGTCTATAGCAGCTGTCCAGATGCAGCTCTCCAGAGTAGCTCTCCACCTGCAGCTCTCCAGATGTTCATGGACTACAATTCCCATCAGCCCCTGCCAGAATGGCCACCCCTGCACTAACAACAACATTTGGGGTGTGTGCAAAAGAGCTTGAGGGAGTGGAGTGGCCTTATGCTGGCACACTTGCGCTTGCTGGGGGACTTACCCTGGCAGAGGAGACAGATGTGACTTCCCCCTCAGCCCTGCTGCTGCAAAACCTGGAAGCCTGGGCCATGGTTGGGCTGTGCTGGTGCCAGCATAGAAGGGTGGGGGCAGGCTGTGGCATTCCCAGGGTTTAGGGCCAGAAGGAGAGTACCACGTAAGCTCCATGGAGCGCTTTCCAGTGGTGTAGGGGTTTGGGGTTTTTTTATTTTGCCGTTTTTGTTCTTTCTGCCATTAGAAAGCCCTCTTGCAGGCAACAGAGCAGCGCCCCACTGGTGCTGTGTCCTGATGTTGAGGGCTTTGGATGCCCATCTCTGAGTCCCAGTGCTGGGAAGCAGCATCTGGGAAAGGGCTCGGCCTCTGTGGCCTGTTTGCTAACCTGCCGTGGCAACTGGTTGGCTGCTAAGGGAAGCAGGGTACTGCATCAGCTGGACCACTGGTATGATCCAAAGGGGTATTCTTACGTTAAGAGATCTCGCCACTGTACATTCTCAACTTCTCCCTGTCTTTGCAATATATGTGACAGGGGTATATATCAACAAGGCAGCATGGTATAGCCTGATAACGTAAGATCTCGGAAGTTAAGTAGGATCAGTGCTGTACTTGGAAGGGAGACCACCAAGAAAGGCTCTGCAGAAGAAAGCGATGGCAGGCCACCTCCTCTTCTCACTTGCCTTAAAAGTCCCTTGCTGAGGTTGCTGTATGTTTTTTGCCTTATGCTCGTATGGTTTTTCACCATATGATCATATGGTTTTTTGCTGTATGCTCGTATGGTTTTTCGTCGTATGCTCATATGGTTTTTTTGCCGGATGCTCATATGGTTTTTCGCCGGATGCTCATATGGTTTTTTGCCAGATGCTCATATGGTTTTTTTGCCAGATGCTCGTATGGTTTTTCGCCAGATGCTCGTATGATTTTTCACCTCTTCTCCGTGGTTTCTCCATTCCTTCTTTATCTTGTGGCGCAGAAAGAAGTTACAAGCGATGACTGACATGCTGGTAACAGAAGTACACAATTAAAATTAAAAGTTATTTAAGTCTGCCTTTTCCCCAGTGCATTCAAACTCTTGTTTTACCATACCAGTTATAACTTCCAATATCATTTTGTGAACCTAAAAGCTCCATTCATTGTTGAATCTAATTTAAAAAGACTTGGTTGTAGGGTTCTTCAAATAATTAAAGCAAATATTATACATTGTAATTGTACTAATTCCCATTTGGTTTCTGCTGTCAAGAATATTTCTTGTTGGGTTGAGTAATCCCAGATGAAGCCTTGCCTCAGACTGCCCCTCGTTAGCCACTCACCACATTTCAGTGTCTGAATCAGGCACAATTTCCTGGGATTCGTGTTATTCTCAGCAGGCACAGGTTTTAGGAAAAACCACGTTCAAAGAAAAATATGTTTCTTGTGCCTGGCACAAAGATTAGTTTCTCTTCAGGTAAAATTCTATTTTTACCCACATGTCTTTTTGCTTGTCCATTTATTTTATATCCTTTTTTAAAAAATTGAGAGTTAATTTTTTTAATGGAGTCCTTTGCATTTGATGAATTGTGTAAGTGGTTTTGCCCTGACCTGGATGGGCCAGGCTAGCCTGATCTCCTCAGATCTCAGCTGCTAAGCAGGGTCAATCCTGGCTAGGGCTTGGATGGAAATACCAGGAAATACCACTGAGAAATACCAGAGTTGCTATGCAGAGGAAGGCAATGGCAAACCACCTCTGTGTGTTCCATGCCTTGAAGCCTCTACAGGGTTGCTGTAAATCATCTGTGACTTGACAGCACTTCACAGACATACACAAGCAGCTCTGAGGATCCTCACCCAAAACTTTAGCAAGCCAGGACAGAACTACTTTGAGCCTGGAAAGCCAATCACAGATATCATTCCATTCCATTCAGCACAGTGGGTACTCCCCCTAAAGAGCCTTTGTCCAATGGGAGTGGCCCAGTGGCATAGTGCCAAGGGGGTTGGGTGGGGCATGATGCATCGGGCATGCGCAGCTGCGGGGGCACGGCAGGGGTGAAGCGGGGTGGGCAGGGGCGTGGCAGGGCCACAGGACACAGGCATGCCCCGGGCACAATTCCCCCTCATTTGGCCCCTGGAGTGGCCCTACTGAAAGTCAAATAACCACTTCTGTTGCAGGAAGGAAGGATTTTTAGATGGGAAGATGTTGCTGAGTCCAGTGACAGTCTATCAGCCATTCTTGCTTCATTATGGATGAAGCCAGATGACATTTCTAAGCATGGTGGAAACCATCTCAATTCACACTCACTGCATTCTGAGGCTTCTGCTGTCTAGCAACAAAGGTGTGCTCCAAACATATCCACGCCTCCCCAAGCATCTGGGGGGCAACGCGTTGGGTACAGGATCCAAGTCAGAAAGGCGTCAACAACACTGGGCGATTGGCCCTTTGGAGGGTAGGATATTTATAGGGTGAAGAACCACTTTTTTGTGGGGTATGTGTGTCAGGATGACTTCTGGGAGGTGTCTGGATGGATTGTTTGAGAAACAATAGTGTGCATTGTAAGGTGGTCAGGAGAAGTTCGTTATAGAAGGGAGTATCTGAGTTAAGATAATCAGGGGAGGCAATGTCGTCAGGGGTCCTCTTGTGGCTGGAAATGAGTATCCATTCAGCAGGGCTACTGTATCGTGTTGAGGACACATTCTTCCTTGGTTGTGGAGCTAAAAATGTGCTGCTATGGCAAGCAAGCTGAGAGCATGAGAACGGAAAGAAAAAAATTCCTGGAAGTTCCTTGTAGGTAGACCTGGCTATTGCCAGAGAATGGGCTCTCCATCTCTGCAATGCCAGCATCACCCTTTAGGCCAGACCTGGGCATTATACAACCCGTGGGCCACATCTGGCCCGCCAGATGACCATGACTGGCCCCCCTGCCTTGCTGGGGAGCGAGGCGCCTTTGAAAGCCCGGCAGAAGCCGGCAACCAAGACAACCAGCTTCTGCGGGGCTTTCAAAAGCACCAGTCAACGAAAAAAGTAGGTCAAGGGACTTAAGTCTCCCCACTTGCTTGATTGTCACAGTGGACAACTATGCAGGTAGGTTAAGCCTGTGATTCTTTGTGCCAAATAGTGTTGTATGCAGAACTGTTGCCACTGATTCCAAGTTGATCTGTGCACCTGTCTGTCACTTATCAGCCCCTATTATGCAGAATTGAGTTCAGCCTTTTGGCCTGGCCCTCCACAATATTTTCTGTTTCTTATGCGGCCCCATGGAAAAAATAATTGCCCACCCCTGCTTTAGGCTGACATGTGGGTAGGGATACCTGTGTATAAGCACCCTCCCCCTGCTATGCCAGGGTGATGCGGTAACAAGAGCAGAGATCAGGAGGTGACAAAAAGAATCCAGTGGAAAGCAGGAAATTTCTTTACCCATTTTATGTTCCTGGCATGCTATTTAAATGTCTAATTAGTTTTGCCTGCCTCAATCCCCTCTGATATTGAAGCAATTTAAAGGACATTTTTATCCCCAAACCGTTAAAATGACTGTCGAAGGCTTTCACGGCCGCCGGCCGGAATCACTGGGGTGCTGTGTGGTTTCCGGGCTGTCTGGCCGTGTTCTAGCAGCATTCTCTCCTGACGTTTCGCCTGCATCTGTGGCTGGCATCTTCAGAGGATCTGAAGATGCCAGATCCACTGAAGATGCCAGCCACAGATGCAGGCGAAACGTCAGGAGAGAATGCTGCCAGAACATGGCCATACAGCCCGGAAACCACACAGCACCCCTTTAAAATGACGTCGCTGATATCCAAGAGCTTTGAAGCATCTCGAGAGGTATCCATGATTGCCCAGTTCTTTTGTGGCAGGCTGGGATGGGGGTGGGGGGTGCTTCCTGACAAGAAATTAGGAAATGAATGCTAATAGATACAAACCTCAATTTGCTCCCAAGTGTCTGACAACCGAGCGCGGCAGTTTCTGCTGTATCGCTGAAACCTTTTCTTTCCTGAGAGTTCCGAGCGGTTTTACCGAAATCAGCAGGTTATTTCCACCCGGACCTAGGATGCTTCATCTCTTTCAAAGAGAGGTCTAAACCTTCATTCTCACTCTTGTTTATTGAAAACTAACAAGGATGTGAGGCTGTAACAGGATTAATCAGTCCCTGGGTACCATTTACAGGAAAGCCATTATGGATTCCTTCCCCTTTGCAAAAGAGATGCCCCTGGCAGTGTCACGCCGATCTGTATATGTGGATCTCGGAGTTTCCCTGTGTAGCTGCGGGAAAGAAAACAGAGATTAACACCTCTGGGGGTTCCCAGGGACTCTGAAAGAAGGCACTTCCTCAACAAGGAAAGGGGGAGCTTAGCTTGAGATTTCCTGGCGCAATTGTTTTGTTTCTCGCCCTTGCTGGGATCCCTTCCTTCAACTGAGAAGATTTAGTGGGGTTTTTTGAAATGTTCATATGCATTTTAGAAAACCTTTACGAATGACTGGGATCTGAATGAAATCATATTTCGCTGGACCTGCTAAAATACAGAAGACCAGTCTTCGACTAGGAGCTTGGCACTGTGTGGAGTAAAACAAAACCCAGATTTAAATTTTTAAAATGTTAAAATTTGTTTTTGGCATATCATCAGTCATCCGGGGGAAAGGGTTTGCATACAATCAGTCAATCAGCCCTTGGTCCACTTAACTTGTGCACTGGCATTCTTTTCTTGAAAGACATTTGCAGGGCAAAAGATTATGGGATGGGATTCCAAATGATGTTGAGAAAGGTGGGCTGGGTGGGTGGGTGGGTGGGAGATGTCTATTAGTCTGTGCTGCAGACTCTAGAAGGGGAGATTCCAGAATCTAGCTTTCCTGCAAATCACTTCTCCTCCTTAGGAATGCATTCCCCAATGCAAGGTGGGTGGGGTGGAGGGAGGGGTGAAATGTCTTCTCCCTTGAACAGAGGGTCAATGTGTAGAAATGGTGGCCGAGCTTGCAGCTTTGCAGGGTGTCTCATTATCGTGGCCTGGTGGCAACATCACATTCAGCCTTTCAAAAAAAGAGAGAGAGAGGGCATTTTCAGATGTCTGGTTGCTATGTAGTGGTGAGATAAGCACTCTGTGTTTGCTTAGAGTACTGTCTTCTCCTGTGTGTAGCCTTGGCATTCAAAGCTGAGGTTATCCTTGACCCAGATCTATTTAGATCCCTCTGAAGATCCCCCACCAAACAGTGAGATATGATGGGGATTTTTTTTCCACTCAATCTCAGCAAATTGCCCTCCATAAACTACAGCTCCTTTCCAACATTTGTACTTCCAGCAGAGTCTTTCTGATAGGTAAAAGGTGGAGCTAGCCCTGTGGCCCCTCAGCCCCTTGGCTCTCTCTAGTGAATTCCATCTTTTGGCTCTCTCTAGTGAATTCCATCTTTGAATTCCATCTTTTCTGTACCATGAGTTTCTGAGGTTTCAGCCAGCCTGAGTATTGTCTGTCTGTCTGTCTGTCTGTCTGTCTGTCTGTCTGTCTGTCTGTCTGTCTGTCTGTCTGTCTGTCTGTCTGTCTGTCTGTCTGTCGGTCGGTCGGTCGGTCGGTCGGTCGGTCGGTCGGTCGGTCGGTCGGTCGGTCGGTCGGTCGGTCGGTCGGTCGGTCGGTCGGTCGGTCGGTCGGTCGGTCGGTCGGTCGGTCGGTCGGTCGGTCGGTCGGTTTGTTGCCATCAAGATGCAGCTGATTTTTGTTGGCACAAGTGGTTCAGAGAGGGTTTGGCATTGCCTGACCTGGGATTTCCCTCGTGTTCTTCCATCCAAGTACTAACCAGGGCTCATCTTGTTTAGCATCTGAGATCAGGCTAATATAGCTTATTAGCTCAGGGCAACTGTGTGTTACACACACCAATAGATTAGACCAAACTTGGCAAATAAGTGGTTAATAAATTCCAGAGTTGCCCTTGTAGCTTTCCTTTCCCCCATTTCTTTTGAGGCAGCAGCAGTATTGCCAACAGACCCAGAAAAAATGCCCTGTCCTTTTAATAGATTTCAATCCTGATAGAGGCTGGTTTAGGTTGCCTGCTCAAGGTTGCCTTGAAAACCCTACTGGGGATGCCATAAGTCAGGTGTGACTTGACAGCCCTTTATACACATGTATTCAAAGGATCAGACATTTTCCTTCAAGAAGATGGCAACCCTATGACATAGTGAAAAACAACGTACACATTTCCCTTTATATCTCCATTAGGGAAAGTGCTAAAAGCTTAACTCCCCCCAATTAAGAGGACATTACCCCCATTCTGGGGGGACTTTACCCTCCCCGCCCCATCTCCCCAACAGATCCAAGTATCCCAGCTTTTCACCTAACCTAATGACAGGCTTAACAGTAGGAAGTGCTAACTTGGGCATTTCCCCCTTCACTTGCTTTGAGAATCCCATGGAAGGTGCTACAAGCATACTGCTCACCAGAAATACAAATTGCTGTGGGCTTGGTTCTTTCTGTTATAGAACTAGGACACAAAGGACAGAACAAGACATATCCTGAGTTTGAAACGAAACATAATTAAGCACCAGAAGAAGACAGTACTGAACAATTAATTCAGTAATGTGCCACGCATGAATGGTCTACTGAATCATGTCTACAAATGTATTTGGCTATAGAATGAACAAGAAATTATTTTTTATATTTTAATTATTTTGTGCACAGTTTAAGTATTGTTTTATATTGGTTTACTGTTTCTTAGCAGATAGTCTTGTGGGGGATAGGGTATGTTTTATTTTAGAAATTATTTCAAATCAATATAATTTTAAATCTTCTCTGTCTCCTTTCTGCATGTGTAGGGAATGGAAGAAATATTTGGGGGGGGGTTTCTTCCCTCATGCTCCAGCCCTATTTTTTACAACATGTGTTTCCTGATGGAAATAGGGAATTAACTCCCAGCAGGAGGAAGCTCACATCTTGAAGGTAACAAACCAACATTACCACATAGACCTTGTTAAATGTGGACTACACACTTTTTACATCAATAATGGCAGACAGACTAGTGAAACATATAGAAAATTAATCCATACAGTCCAAATGGCTTCATTCCAAAGAGTTACATGAAGGACAATGTCTGTTTTGTGATTAACGCAACAGAATTCGTGAAAGAAAAAGAAAAAGAAAGTGGTGTTTTTGTTTTTAAATGCTGAAAAGGCATTTGATAATATAGCCTGGCCTTTTTTTTAATACAGACAATGCTTGAAAGTCTAAATTGCAGCTCGAGATTTATGAATTGGATTTAGAGTATTTATACAAAGCAGCATGAAAAGATCTTAATAATGGAGATTAAACTGATGAATTTTACATTGAAAAAGGAACAAGTCAAGGATGCCTATTTTCACCAGTTTTATTCATTCTTATGCTAGAAGTGATGCTGACTGATTTCAGACAAGACCCTAGAAGTAAAAGACTGAAAGTGGATGGAGAAGAGTTTAAAATTAAAAGTTATGCTGTTGATGTGGTGCTGACAATTCCAAACCCCCAATTTGTCGATGCAATACAGAACAGAACAAATTGAACAATGTGGATCTTTCTCGGGCTATAAAATTAACAGAAGGATAACTAAGATAATAATGAAATGTTTAAAGAAGCAGGAAGAAAAGTTCATAAAATTTGTTGTAATGTCAAATCCAATTAAATATTTGGGAATAAATTTGACCAGACAAAATTACCCATTTAAAGACAACTATAAAATAAAATGGATGAAGACACAACATGCTATGCAAAGATTAAGATTTCATGACTAGGAAAAATCTCATGACTAGGAAAAATAATAAAAATGAATGAATCACCTAAATTGGGTTTTTCTTATTTCAGATGCCACCAATTTTTATGCAAGAAGAAAAGGGGCAGTGGATTTACATCCCAAAAGGGGTGGTGTAACTCCATTTAGCCCTATGGAGGGATTTCAGGTGGGTGGAAGTAGCGTGGCAGCACAGTAGTGACTCCGTCCCCAGCTGCCAGGGGCTTGTGGATTGGGCAGTCCAAAACTTATTATAGTAATCACTTATCAGTCTTCTTTATCTATTTTATCTATTTGAATTTATATTATGACACCGATATTATCAAATTTATCATACACTGCATAAGGTATTTTGCTATTTTTGTTTAAGATTATTATGATATGCATTAGTTCATGTTCATACTTGAGGGACCGTATCTCCCCATATTGCCCCATTAGGTCCCTCTGATCTTCAGAGGAGAACCTATTGGAGGTCCCTGGCCCAAAACACATGCAGCTGGCCTCTACCAGAGCCAGGGCTTTCACAACCCTGGCTCCCCTCTGGTGGAACAGGTTCCCCAGAGGGGAGCCAGGGTTGTGAAAGGTTGGTGGAACAGGTTCCCCAGGGTTGGTGGAACAGGTTCCCCAGAGAGACCAGGGCCCTGTGGGATTTGCAAAGCTTCCACAGGGCCTGCAAAGCGGACCTGTTCTGCCAAGCACTTGGCCAGCTGGGTTGACTTGAATTCCATTACATGTAGGCCTCCTATGGGCTTGGTGGGGGGGGGGGGCGTTGGAGGTTTGTTGCCATCTGCTGTTATATAGAGTTATATAGAGCCCCTCGGGGACGGGGCGGTATAAAAATCGAAATAATAAATAAAAAATAAATAAATAGATAATATTATTCTGGTTTTTATTGTTTTATTTGTAAATAGGTTTTAATGTTAATCATCATTGTTTTATTATTGTATATTATGTTGTTCACCGCCCTGAGCCCTTCGTGGGAGGGTGGTCTAAAAATCTAAATAAAAAATAAAATAAAACAAATAATTTGCTATTGGCAATCACAGTTATTATAATTAACTATCTATTGTTTATTAGATTATTGTTTATAATATCATATGTGGGGTGTTGAAGAGAAGGGCTTTATGCTGTTTCCTGCCTCAACCTACAGAGGGGGTTTTACTAGATAGCCAGTGGCTAGATAGGGACCTAGGGATTGACACCTTTACTCTATCATGCTGGCTCTATCCCTTTGATATTAGACTGATACTCTCAGGGACTTCCTTCCTTCCACTTTCTTCTCGCTCTCTTCTCCATTTTATCATGTCCAGAGGGAGGATGGGTGCTCTGTGCATCCATCTCCATCCAGCTAGATTAGGATAGTTTAGTGAACCTATCTACCTACCTTTCTATCCAGAATGGAGTTCACTAATAAATACTCTTTTTATTAGGCTAGAAACTACAACTGACTCTGACTTTCTTTTGTGCAAGCTCACATGCACATGGGATCCCCACAAGCACGCACAGGAGGTAAGCCTTCCGCTGTGCTATCAGCCACCTGTGCACTCCGCTCAATGGGAACAGGGATAATCCCCATTACCAGGTGATTATTCCAACATGGGGCACTGGAAACATTCTGGCAGCCCCAACTATACTTCTTACTGGAACATGCATGACACCACCTCAGCAGTGGAATCAGAGGTTGCGTTAGCTGGCCAATTCCAAGTGATTCTGTATTTCCTTTGAAAATGTGAAGAAAAAGAGAAGAAAGTGGACATCCTTCCAGACACCTTATACTTCATCCAGCAAAAGCTTTGAGTCTGCCTAAAACTAGGAGTAGTCTTTGTCGGTATGCCTGGTATTTGAACCATCGCAACTCAGCATTGTGGAGATTGCTATATTGAGATGTAATGCTTTATTTGGAACATTACAGCTGTTTTAGGTGAAAGGAGATAAACGTATGAATGGAGAGTTTGTAACATGTTTAAAAGTGCAGCAAATGATTTACAACTCATAAAAAGGAATAAGTGTACTTTGGTGAATGTTAATTCAGTGGTGAATTCAGTGATGGAATATGAGAAGGGGGAACTGTGCGCTGAATTATCTATTATGAACTGAGAGAACTACAAAGGACATCTAGTGGCAAATCTTCAGAACTATATCTAATCTGAAATGACTGAATCTAAAAGAAAGGACCATGTCCTTTCAGATGCACCTAGTCCAGATACACTGCAAAAAAATTCTTATTTCTGTGCAAAAGGATATGTCTAAGATAAAACAGAAGGTTGATCATATTGACAAATTTGTGGGGGAGATGGCAGAAATGAAAAAAGAAATTAAAGGGATGACTGCAAACTTCAAAAAAGCAACAGAAGATACAAAAGTGTTAGACAAAATTTGAAGTGAATACAAAAGAACAAAAAACAAACTCCTGCTTTGGTTAGACCTGAAGCAGAGACTGTGTGCTTTAAGAATGCCTTTCCAGAAAGGGACAACAAATACATTAGAAAATATTTTATTCCAGAATTGGGGGCATTCATGTCTCTTTCTGTTGGATAAATGATATCTATTGTTGACAAAATCTATTGTGTGATGTCATTGGCAGCCAAAAATAAGAATCTTCCCCAAGACTGCATGGAGTATTTGACTCCAAGATCACTAAACAAAGACATCCTTTGTATGCACTATTTAAAAATGCAGTATCAAGGTTATGATTTGACCATAACGACTCAAGAGAACTGCCAGATGAAAAACTATTGAAAAGGAAGGAATACAGATTCCTTATGGATACCTTAAAAAAGAAGACAGCCTTCAGATGACAACTAATTGAGAGACCGAGTTTTACCTTCAGTGGAGCCTATCAGAAAATTACAGACATTCAAGAAGCAAGGAAGTTCTTCAAATATCCTTTAGACAATCTGAATGTGCTGCTTGCTTGCTTGCTTGCTTGCTTGCTTGCTTGCTTGCTTGCTTGCTTGCTTGCTCTCTCTTTCTTACTATATTAGGAAGACAGAAATGTAACACCAGGGGCTTTAATTGAAGATGGAGAGAAATATATAAACTGGTGGAAGGGGAAGCACAGGGGGAAAAAGATAGATTTTATGGATGGGTATCAGTGATATTAGAGTAACTTAATATAAGTAGATGAGTAAAAGTTTGACATTGTACTGAGAGTATACAAAAGTTTAAGTAACAGGCTGAGACAGTTTGAAGCTAACCAAATAAAACTGAGATTATTTGTGTTTAGATTTTTATGGACAGGTAGTGATATACATGTGGTTAGTTTTAAAAGGAAGTGAAAAATAATAATAAGAGCTGGTGTAAGAATAGATATGATTAGGTTTTAGAAATACCATGTATAAGGTGAAGGCAAGATGGAAGCCATTTAATTTCTCTTTTCTCTTCTTCATTCTGATGTTTTAATCATTAAATGTCACTGTATGGGTTATTTGATCATTTCAGGGGGAGGAGGTTGACAACTATATACTTAAGCTTTCTGTCAGGGTAAGTGTAAGGAACCTCAAAGGACTCGAAATATAGCAACTGAGTTCAGTTCTTTTATTTCATAAACTTCAACGATCACACTACACGGAATGCGGATTCTGACTTTCCCGGGCTCAAGGTGTCGCTTATACAGACAATCCAGCCCCTCCCCGAACTCCCAAGCACAATTCCCACGGCAGAGCGAAAACAAGCTTCAAACACATAAGATAAGTGCAGCAAGGTTAAAGGCAGTAACCATCCCGGGCACGTAGCCCAGAACGTGGAATGTGCCAAGGACAGGATGAAGGGCGCAGAAACTAACCCCCATCCTTACAGTAAGGGCTGAGTGGGAGCTGACTAATGTTGGCTCCGCCCTGGCCACGCCTCCGGAATGCCCCCGCTATGCCGGCAGAGATGGCGGAGGTGTCTGAGTGCTGACACGGTGCTGTGTGCTGCATCTGGTTGCTGTGGAGGGTTCCAGTGGCTTCCCACTGGTGGATTTGCCCCTCCACCAGAGTAAGTGCCCCAAGGAGGGCAAATACTCTGGCACAGCTTCACACCACCTTCACAGGCAGATTCACACACACACACACACACACGGATTGAGCTGTAAGACTGATTTCAGGAGGAAGCGGATAATTCAGTAGTAAGTTCAGTGAAATTTTACTTGCACTTTACTTTTATTGTGAAGGGGGCAAACAACAAAAAGCAGAGCTCGGTGGGCCACGGATGCCTTAAAGGACCAGCTGCCCCTGCTTGGTTGGTTCCATTTTAATTGGCAAAAATGCATCTTTTTCTGAATTGCAAGCAGCTTAGGCTGGTAGATGCATATTTGGTGCATTTTATTCCCCGTACCCCACAGCTTTGCCCTTACTGAAGTTCAGGCTTGGGATCACTTCCTTTTTTGGGAAAGGCACCTGTAGGGTTATAATGAAACTGGTTTGCCTTGAATGCCCACCTGCTGTGCCTGAACAATGACCTCTGCTCTTCCTTTCTGGAGAATTGCCCTCTTCCTTGCCAGTCCAGGTGCACCGAGCTGGGAAGGGCCCATTCATTTAAGTATATATTTTGTGGAAGTTTACGCCCAATCGTCCCAAGGCATTCAGGCTGGCACCCATGCCCCCTCCTTCTAATTTAATCCTGGCTGAACGTGAGAGATCCCCAAATCCTCTGGTGCATTTCGTAGCAAGCTGGGATTTGAACCTACCCTTTCGACACAGTCGATCCCAGTGGGTTTCTCCTGGTGCTGTTAAAGAAATTGCCTGCCTAATTTTCCCTTTTTTTTTTTTTTTGAACTTCAAAAGTCAAAGTCCAAAACACACACAAAAGCAGAAATTCACCAACTTCTAAAGTACTTATTTCATGGCATAGGCTTCCAGTTTTTTCGACACTGACTATTAACCCCTTCAGACCTGCACTTTCCACACTTGACCAATAAGCCTCAAAATGAACCCAAATATGTAGCATCCTTATTAATAGTCTCACTTTTCTCTGTTTGGATCTTAATTTAACAGTTCTTAATATTCAAAACCACCCATATCGAGGTTTCCAGTTGCCCATGAACTTAATTAGGTTCTTTACTTTAAGTAGTGAAGTTAACCTGGCTGTTTTGGCAAACTCCAGAACCTAGAACTGTGGTGGCAAACCTGTGGCACTCCAGATGTTCATGGACTACAATTCCAATCAGCCCCTGCCAGCATGGCCAATTGGCCATGCTGGCAGGGACTGATGGGAATTGTAGTCCATGAACATCTGGAGTGCCATAGGTTCGCCATCATTGACCTAGAACTTGTCCACCTATGAAGGATTCTCTGACTGCGTGGGAAGAAGCAGGCCCGCAACAATTATTGTGGTGCTAAAATGCCCCCAACTTCTTGCTGATTTTCCCAGCTTTATGGACGTAGTGGCTGGCACCCCCAGGGCTTCTCACCCAACTAGGGGATCCAGTCAGAGGGGGTAGATGCCCTAAATGACTAGTTACCCCTGCTTGGTTGGTTCCATTCGCATGAGCAGAAATGCACTCTTTTTGCAAGCCGCCAGCAATTTATTTTCAGATGCTAACTTGGCGAAAAGTGCAGAGAGAGGCACCCTCCCAAGCTACTCTTACCCAGTTCTTCCTGCAGAGATTGTGCAACAAAACTGCCTGGCAGCTGTCAGAGGGGCTGGAGAAAAATTGCAGCAATGTTGAGAGGCCACCTGTGGGCGCAAGCCAGGCCACACAACCCCAGAAAACCCACAACAGCTAATTGCATAGAATCATAGGCTTGGAAGGGGCCACAGAGGCCATCTAATCCAACCTCTTGCTCAGTGGAGGATCAGCCGAGAGCATCCCTGACAGGTCTGCCTCCAGCCACTGCTTGAAGACTGCTGGAGAGGGGGAGCTGGCCACCTTCCATCCATCCATCCATCCATCCATCCATCCATCCATCCATCCATCCATCCATCCATCCATCCATCCATCCATCCATCCATCCATCCATCCATCCATCCATCCATCCATCCATCCATCCATCCATCCATCCATCAGAACATAAGAACATAAGAACATAAGAACAAGCCAGCTGGATCAGACCAGAGTCCATCTAGTCCAGCTCTCTGCTACTCGCAGTGGCCCACCAGGTGCCTTTGGGAGCTCATATGCAGGATGTGAAAGCAAGGGCCTTCTGCGGCTGTTGCTCCCAATCACCTGGTCTGTTAAGGCATTTGCATTCATTCATTCATTCATTCATTCATTCATTCATTCATTCATTCATTCATTCATTCATTCATTCATTCATTCATTCATTCATTCATTCATGGCAAAGCCAAACCAAACCCAACCAAGCATTAAACCCTGGAGGGGTCTCTCAGCCTCTCCATTCCATCAGCAAAGCAGGAATGAATGTACCGACCTGCCAAGGTTGTTGTGCGGAAAGGGCTTTGAGGTTTTGAAAGTGCCCTGTCCTTGCAGATACTTGCTTGGGGAGGGGAGGGCAGGAAAGGGGTTGGTTGCGCAGTCCAGAGGGGACGGCCCATGGAGGGAGGAGCCCCGCTTTCCCCATACCACAGATCTCTGCAGCCGTCTTGCAGCTCTTGCTGTATTGATTAGTTTTCATTAACTGAGAATCTTTCTCTGCCGCCTCTTCACAGTCCTGTTGGGGGTGGCTTCCCATCCCAAGACTCGCCCAGGAGGCAACAGATCAGGCAGCTTTTCTAGCAGATCCTCTCCGACCCGGAAGAGACTCATTGCGCCCAGAAGAGCAACTCCTGGATGGGCATCTGTGCTTGGCAGAGCCCCAAATCCACAAAGTCTCTTGGGAAAGTCAGGTGCTCCTGGGAGCCTGCCAGTCATTCTGGAGGACGATCATTTCATTCCTGTGGTCTATCCCCTGCATTTGGGTGACGTGGTAGACTGCTGCAGCACATGGAGGCTCCATTAGGTCCTCGCGGGTAATGGCCATTAGCATAGGACAGCTTTATGCTGCACCGGCTGGACTTCAAAGGGCCACAAGATCCATCCTGGTTTGAGCTGAAGGGAGCTAAAGCAGCCGATCCTGCAGTGTTGACTGAGAAGTAATTTGGATTTCCAGATTGTAGGCCACAAATAAGAAATCAGTGACTTGGAGCATGTGCAGAAAGCTGTTTCCCCCGCTCCTAATTCTGGGATCAAAGAGCCTGGGCCTCTGCCAGGTCGCCCGGAGCCCTGGGCCTTCCCTCTAGATGGCACGGCGGGCACCATCTCGCCAGAGTGGGTTTCTTTGACTTCCCTTCCTTTTTATCCTATTCTCCTTCTAAGGTACCCTGCTCGACCTTCCTCTGTGTATTCTCACATCTGATGGTGACCGTAATAATGCTATAAGCTGATGATATTTTTTGTGTATAGACTTATACTGTGGATTTCTGTACAAATTCGATTTTTCTCTTTTGTTTATTGTTCTTTCTTCTTGTTGTTCTTCTCTTCTCTTTTTTGCTGGCCTAATGGCCATAATAAAACTGACTGACTATTCTCACATCAACCCTGTGGTGTAGGTTAGGCCAGAGGCAGAACTACCACAGGGTGCTCTGGGGACAAATGCCCCTGGCAGCTGCCGTTGGGTCATGTGGGTGTGTGTGTGGAAAATTGCCCCCAAACCATGGATGTAGGTAAGGGGGGTTCTCAGGTTTGAACCCCCCCATTCATGTCCAAAGCTCCGCCCCTCCATTTGTGGGTTTTTAAAACATTTTAGTGCTTTTTCGGTTTTTGGCCTGCAGGGGGCGCATTGTTTGGGTTAGCAACACCAAACTTGCAGGGATTGTTTGGGGGACTCTCCTGATGATACTACCTGGGTTTGGTGGGGTTTGGTTCAGGGAGTCCAAAGTTATGGATTCCCAAAGGGGTACCCCCATCCCCCATTGTTTCCAATGGGAGCTAATAGATGTGGGCTACACCTTTGAGGGTCCATAACTTTGGACCCCCTGAACCAAACTTCATCAAACCTGGGTGGTATCATTAGGAGAGACTCCTAAAGATACCCTGAAATTCTGGTGCTTCTAGCTTAACAATTGCACCCCTGACAGCAGGCACCCCCCAAATTTCCCCAGATTCTCCTTTTAAATCCACCCCCTTCTGCATGGATTTAAAGGGAGAATCTGAGGTCCTCAGTTTAGAAGAAGAAGAATTTGGATTTATATCCCCCCCTTTCTCTCCTGTAGGAGACTCAAAGGGGCTTACAATCTCCTTGCCCTTGCTCCCTCACAACAAACATCCTGTGAGGTGGGTCGGGCTGAGAGAGCTCCGAAAAGCTGTGACTAGCCCAAGGTCACCCAGCTGGCATGTGTGGGAGTGTACAGGCTAATCTGAATTCCCCAGATAAGCCTCCACACGAAAGCTCAGAAAGTGTGCAGAAGCAAGGGGAGATCCAGACCAGGTTCCTCCAGATTAGAATGCACCTGCTCTTAACCACTACGCCACATTGAAAGTGATGCTGTTTCAGGGTGGGGGATAATCCACCCCAAAACAACATTACTTTCATTGTTGTTTAACTAGGGACCCCAGATTCTTTCTTTAAGGTGGATTTAAAAGGAGGATTTGGGCTCTCTAGTTTAAACATCATTGAAAGTGATGCTGTTTGGGGGTGGATTCCAGCATCACAGCAGCTGCTGGGGGGGGGGTGTACAAAACTCAGATTTTGCACCAGGCTCCATTTTCCCTCTATGCCTCTGCCCAGAAGGGAGGGGCAGCGGAGGGGAGTCTGCCATCCCTGACCTCGGAGAGCTGCTTTTATAAGTGCTAGGCCAGGGGCGGGGCTTGGGGAGGTGTGGCCATGCCCTAGGGGTGGGTGGGGGTGTGGTCTCACCCCCAAACCCCCTCCTTAAAAAATCTATACCTACGTCCCTGCCCCAAAACCCTCCTCCTTCCCCCTTGGCCCTGCCCTGCCCCACCCGGCTTGGTGGAGGCTGCTGCCAGGCACCCTGCCATGCCATGCCCCATCCTGCCAGGCATCGTCAGGCTGCCCAGGACCACTGCCAGCTAAGGTAAGAGGGGGGTGGGGTGGGGGGAAAACGCCTGGAGCAGGTGTTGCCCCGGGCACCATTTTCCCTGGGCCAGCAACCCTCCCTGCCCATGAATCTCAGGATCCATGGGCAGAGCAAGCTCTCCCAGCCTCCCCTCCCCTCCCCTCCCCCCCATCCCATCCCCAGCAAGCCTCCCTGGCACAGACTTTGGGGGATTACAAATTGCTGTGTGCTACTAGATCGTATATGTGGTACTAGATAGAACAGAATTATGTTCCCGAAGGAGTGGTGTTTGCTCCCTTAAAAAGACACCGAGTACATGGCTTGTTGCTAGAACAATCTCTTGAAACCTATGGATTTTGGACATATTTTTAAAATGTGTGTGGGGGGGTTTGCAGTATTTTTGATGCTCTGGCAGATTCCGCATGGGCCAAAAATAGTGGTGTGAAAACAGTGTGAAAATGGTGGGGCCCTTTTACACCGTTTTCACACTACGAACCCATGCGTAATCCGCCTCTGTGTGAATAGACTTTTCTGCTTAGGGTTTATCACCTAGGCCATAGGTGTCAAACTTGCAGCCCTCCAGATGTTATGGACTACAGTTCCCATCATCCTCTGCCAGCATCATGCTGCCATGGATGATGGGAACTGTAGTCCATAACATCTGGAGGGCCACGAGTTTGACACCTGTGACCTAGGCAATTTGAGAACTCCCTATCGCTCTCCCCTTCACCCTGATTTTGTACCCATTGTTGAAATCCCTTCTATATCACTAGTCTTAAGGGCTTTTGTGTAAAAGTTAAAAGTGACTACCTCAGTCTGTGCATGTATACCAAACCTGATGCTGCTTCCCCCCCCCCCCCCCCCTTGTTATACGGAAAACAAATGAAAGCCATTCGGAAGTGTCTTTTGGGGTCCTTTTATTTTATTTATATTTTTAATAGCAGTGATAAAACATTTTGAAAGCATTTTGAAGACGTCATTTTTTTTTATTTCTGCTGTGTGGCATGGCCCATTGATGTTCAGATTTGTAAGTTGGGGCACGTTCTATAATGTGATGGTGACTTTGAAAATGACCTGGTGCAAAAAATCATTGTTTGGTCCTAGTGGGGGAAGGCTTGACACGGGGTGGATAGCTCCTTGCCTAGGGCGGTGCCCCATCCCCCCAGCCCAGCATTTTCAAGACCACTGAACCCTGTGGGGGAAATTTTCAACCCAAGCCCCTGAAAACACCCGGGACGAATAAAATCTGGGAGCGCTTGGGGGAAAGTGGGAGGATCGGGGAAGCCCATTCAGATGCATCCAGACAAGGGAGCGTGGGGTGCATGTTGCACTGGGCAGAGGTGTTAGGGTTAGAGGGGTGGGGCCACACCCCCATCTCATAAAAGCAAAGGCCCCACCATGGAGCCTTCCAGTTGCTTCTATCCTCCCCAGAGGGGAGGGCAGAAGGGACTGCGGGCTTGGAGCCGGGAGCCAGGAGCCAGGAGGGGGGAGGCTTGGGGGTCCTCTGCCTTCCTTGGCCCCTCCCATGTCAATGATGACAAGGGCGGGGCCGAGAGCGCCAGAAGATGACAAGGCAGCAGGACTTCCTGCTGCCTTGCCGTTTTCCTGGTCATGGGGGGGGGGGGGGGGGGGTTTGTGCCCCCCATGTGACCAAATCGGTGGTGCCTGTGGACAGAGGGTACCCCCTGTCCCTAGGCAAATTATGCCACTGGCACCAGGCACAAAAATCACTCCGACCCCCTTCCTCCTCGCCCTGCCTCGCGAAGCCTGGCCCCGCCCCACCAGCCTGGCCAGAGCTTTCTGCCTGCTGGAAAAGGGATTGGGGGGATGAGGGAGGGGCTGTGGAGGGGGGACAGAAAACATGGCATGTTCCCTGGGTGCACTCCTGCCCAGCTATGCCTCTGCTTGGGGAACTCTCTCCCAGAAGGTGAAGGGGCTTAACAGCTCTACCACTGGAACTCAGTGGCACTTGCTTCTGAATAAGCCCCCCCTCCCCAACGTCTCAGCCCTACGCCTCCGCGCCCCCCCCCAAAGCCTAGTCTCTACCAGCCCGCCCTGTGCCCCTTTCTCCCTGCCCTGGCTGGCAGTGCCAGGGCTGCAGAGGCGCTTGCGCTCCCCCCCGTCCGTTCCCCCCCCCCCGCTTGCGGCCCATCCTGCGGCGCTGCGCCCATGCACGTGTCTTGCCCGCCGGGCCGGCCGCCTTTCCGCGCTGTTTGCTTTCGTTACGAAACGCGGCAGGTCAGCGCGCGGCCGCCTGTGCGGGAAACGGGTCTGGCTCGGGACTAGGGCGCCTGGAGGTGCCAAGAGGCCGTCTCGGCCCCGGAACGAGGCCTGCCTGGATCAGACGGTTCCGGGGCTCTCTGCACGCCCAACAGTCCGGCCCTCCTCCGGGAGCCCGCCGACAATGCCAGCAGGCGACCCTTTTCGTCCCTGGGGCTCATCCCCAGCGTTTGGGGGGCTGAGGTAGACTTCCGCTGCCCAGGGAGGCTCCGCGAGGCCGTTGGTACCCCGAAAGAAACCGCGTCTCCTGAGATCATCAGTGGGGCTGGCAGGGGCAGGTTTCATTGCTATCTCTCCCGTCCACCCGCCCGCCCGCCGCATTGTAGCTGGTTTTAGCATGAGGACCCCCAACAAATGGTTTGCAACTGGATTAGGGCGGACCTCCGAGATGCGCCGCCGTCCCGTGTGGGGGGGAAGGTGTGTCCCCCGCCGGGCTCCCAGTCGAGCCCCCAGCACGACCTAAAGCAAGATAAGCACCCTTCAGCCCCCACCCCGCGCCCCGCCGGATCTGCCGCCCTAGGCCGTGCCCGACCCGCTCCGAGGCAGAGGCCACGGACTGGAGTTGGCCTGACGCGGAGCTGTCCCGGGTTTCGCCCGCCCGGGCGGAAAGCAGCGCAAGGTCTTACGCGCTTCCCGGGGCTGGATCCTGCCCGTCCGCGGGCCTAAGAAACATCCCCCCCCCCACACGGGGGAAGAAAGACCACCGAGATACTTCCAAAGACCGGGAATCCCCCCCCCCTCCAACAAAAAACCCAGCCGTCCAAAGGACCCTGCCACAGCCACCGTCGGCGCCCAACGGCGAGGTTTGGGCAGGAGTGAGGCGGGGAGAGGGACAGCCCCCCCCCCCCCCAATAGCGCCAGGGCCGCGCGCGGCGGGGGCGCCTGGAGCCCGGGGGTCGCCGCGTCGGGGCTGCTGCCGCTCCCAGCCGCCCGCCCTCCCGCCGGCTCCAAGCCCTCCGGTGCCCACGTCACGGCGCCGCTCGGTTCCCCCCTCCTCCCCCCCTCTCTCCTTCCCTCCCCCTCCCTCCCCCTCCCTCCTCCGCCTTCCCTTCCCTTCGCCGCCGGGCGCCTCTCGGCTGCCAAACCCACCCAAGCGGCGGCGGCGGCGGCAAACCCGAGCAGGGCGAGCCCCCCCTCCCCCTCCCCAGTCACACACATCAGAGGGAGGGAGGGGAAGGACAGGGAGGGAGGGAGAGAGGGAGGGGGGAGTTTTCCTTTCCTCTCTCCCCCCCCCCCGCCTTTTTTTGGGTCGCTCTCTCTCCCTCTGCCGTCGCCTGCGGTGGCTGTTAAATTTTAAACGGCCCTGCGGTCGGCTTCCAGTATGCTGGGAGTCGTGAAAATGGAAGGACACGAACACGCGGAGTGGAGCAGCTACTACGGCGAGCCGGAGGTAAAGGGCGCCCGGAGGTGGCGGGCGGGCGGGCAGGGGGGCGGGTGGGGGGGCGCCTCTCTCCCCCCCCCCCAGCTACTGCTTCTGCTGTCCTGCCGGCCTCTGGCCCGTCGTCCCCCCCCCCCACCCGCCACCTCCTCCTCCTCCTGCTAAAAAACAGGAGTCGTCCCTCGCCCTCTTTTTATACAACGCCGTGTTAGCCTTGAGATAATATTAACTTTGTGATCAAATATTGACTTGCGAAGCCTCCAAATCCTTTCGCCATGCCCAGCCGCGCTCTCCTAACAAAGTTGTGTTTGGCAGAGAGAGGTTGGGGGTGGGGGGGGAGAAGAGGGCGGTTTTGGGGGGGGGGTTATAAGAAGCTAGGGGACAAGGGGAAAACAGTTAGCGCTGGCAACCAGAAGGTTGGGTAGGGGGGGGGGGCAATCCCCAACCCCAAGGAGATCGCTTTCACGGATGGGAAGCCAACCAAGGGGGTTTTCTGGGACCCCCCCCCGACGGCAGGAGCGATCTTTCAAATTCGGATTAAGCTCCCCCATGCACACGCACACCTCCCCCCCCCCCCGTTCAAAGCGCGGGTCAGGTTTGGAGCTCCGGCCCGAGGTGTCCCCCCTGGGTCGCCACCACCCGATTTTATCCCGCGTTTGCGGCAAATCAACCCCACCTGCTTTCTTTGGGTTCGGTTCCAGCTGGCACCAGAGCGCAGGACCCGGGAACCGACCCGGCTCTGTCGCCAACCTGTTGGTCTGGAGTTCGG
Source organism: Sphaerodactylus townsendi (assembly GCF_021028975.2). Taxonomy (NCBI): domain Eukaryota; kingdom Metazoa; phylum Chordata; class Lepidosauria; order Squamata; family Sphaerodactylidae; genus Sphaerodactylus; species Sphaerodactylus townsendi. The sequence continues at coordinate 41,558,505 of NC_059438.1, forward strand.
GGGCGGGGCGGGTGGGGGGGACGACGGCGACCACCCAGGACCGAAGTCGAATTCTTTGAACCCGAAATGCCAACCCCAAACAAAAGGGAAACCTTCCCGAGCCCTTTTCTCGCCAAACCGGTTTATGGTTTGCGACTTTGGTTTCCGACCAAGGCTGTTGGGTCGGGCAGCGTTGCTGGGGAAGCGGGGGGGGGGGGAGGGGGGGTTCGCATTGGCAACTCCGGCTTCGGGAGAAAAACCCGTTTGCAGGGCTCAGGCGGGAAGAGTCGCGGGGGAAAGAAATCTGCTCGGGGTTGGGGGGTCGGCGCCAAGTTCGGGACCCGCGGCCGGCCGAGTAGGACCGAAGCGGTTTTACGTCCCCCTCGGGATCCTCCTCCCATAAAATACTGGGGGAGGGGGGGAACCCGTGGAAATCGACCTCTGGCTGGACCCCTTGGCTCGTCTGGGCAATCCGGCGCTTCCAGTCCCTTTTTGATGGCGCCCCCCAATCGTGGTTTGCGGTCCCTAAAGCGTCACTCCCAGCTACGGGCACGATCCGCCAGCTGCTCAGCGCGATCTTTGGGGCTTCGTGACTTTCTCTGCACACACACCCCCCCAACAGATGGCAGCCGGGCTTTATTTCCGGATGGGTTTTGCTGGACGGCTCGGCTCTGCCCCGGGGGTCTCCGCTGGGGCCGACGGCGGGCCAGGAGGGCGCGGGATTCGCAGCTGCTCCTCCGGGCCGCCACTGACCGGCAGTCCCGGGCCGTGGGCTGGGCTGGGCGGGGAGGGCCGTCGGGCCAGCGCCGTCTACTAACCGCCAGCCTCCTTCCTCTTGTCGCCTCTGCAGGGCTACTCGTCCATGAACGCGGCGGGCCTGGGCATGAACTCCTACATGGGCATGGGCGCCATGGGCCCGGCGGCCAACATGGGCCCGGTGTCCGGCGGCGGCGCCATGGGCATGTCCTACGCGGCCGGCCCGGCGGGCATGAGCCTGTCCCCGGGCGCGGGGGCCATGGCCGGCATGGCCGCCCACCTGAGCCCCAACCTGAGCCCGCTGGGGGGCCAGGCGGGCGGCATGGGCGGTGCGCTGGGCGCCTACTCGGCCCTGAGCCCGGTGGCGGGCGGCGGCGGCGGCGGCTACGGGCAGGCGGCGGCGGCGGCGGCGGCGGGGCTGGGCCGCTCGCGGGACGCCAAGAGCTACCGGCGCAGCTACACGCACGCCAAGCCGCCCTACTCGTACATCTCGCTGATCACCATGGCCATCCAGCAGTCGCCCAACAAGATGCTGACGCTGAGCGAGATCTACCAGTGGATCATGGACCTGTTCCCCTTCTACCGCCAGAACCAGCAGCGCTGGCAGAACTCCATCCGCCACTCGCTCTCCTTCAACGACTGCTTCCTGAAGGTGCCCCGCTCGCCCGACAAGCCCGGCAAGGGCTCCTTCTGGACCCTCCACCCGGACTCCGGCAACATGTTCGAGAACGGCTGCTACCTGCGCCGCCAGAAGCGCTTCAAGTGCGACAAGCCGCCCGGCCCCAAGCCCCAGGCCGGGCAGACGCAGCAGCAGCAGCAGCAGGGGGGCACTTCGCCGGGGACCCCCGCCGGGCCGGGCAAGAAGCCGTCGGCGCCGCCGCCGCCGCAGCCGTCGGAGCGCGACCCGGAGTCGTCGCCCCACGCGGGCGCCTCGCCCTGCCACGAGCACAAGCGCGCCCTGGCCGACCTGAAGGGCCCCCCCGAGCCCGCCCCCTCGCCGGCCCAGCAGCAGCAGCAGCAGCAGCACCTGCTGGCCCAGCACCACGCCCACGCCGGACTGGCCCACGAGGCGCACCTCAAGGCCGAGCACCACTACGCCTTCAACCACCCCTTCTCCATCACCAACCTGATGTCCTCCGCCGAGCAGCACCACCCGCAGCACCCCCACGCGCACGCGCACCCCCAGCACCCCCACGCGCACGCGCACCCCCAGCACCCCCACAAAATGGACCTCAAGGCCTACGAGCAGGTGATGCACTACGCCGGCGGCGGCTACGGCTCCCCGGTGCCCGGCGGGCTGGCCATGGGCTCGGTGACGAACAAAGGCGCCCTTGACGGCCCCGGCGACCCCTCCTACTACCAAGGGGTCTACTCGAGGCCCATCATGAACTCGTCCTAGAGAGCCCGGCCGGCTTCGGGGCCCAGACGCGGGCAGAAGGAGAGCTCAAGAGACAACCCCCCCCCCCCAAAAAGCCACCTGCCCTCCGCCCCTGCCCAGTCCCTTTCCAACTGTTGGCCACTGCTGGACGGACTACGAACAGCGGAGGAGAGCAACGTTTCTCGAGCCTGATTTGCGATAACAACAGGACTGTTTTAACAATAGACTTACTACGGGAAACCCCCGGGCCCAGCGGTTGACCTCCGGGCGCAGCTCCTCAGAAGAGAGGTCTCTCTGGAGTCCGCTGTCCTGTAAGCCTGGCGGTTTTTGTCCTGCCCTCTTCTCACCAGCACCAGGAAGGCGAGCAGGGGCATTGGGGGTCGCCGGTTCCAGGGACCCCCGCTATCCTCCTATCCTCGTGGTTGTTTTCCAGACATCGACATTATTTTTATTTCCTTTTGGAGCCTTCTTTCTTTTTATTATTATTTTTTTCTAGGCCACTCCTTGTACGTTTGGTTTTTTCTTTGCCTGTTTGTTTCTGGGAGTTTGAAATATGTCTATTTGGGGGGTACGAAAGCGACCCAAATAGAAGTGTGTGTGGACCGATGTTTAGCGCGCAAAACGGAAGATCAAAAGACTTACTCGTAGCGTTGTGAAAACAAAAACGGAGAGGGAAAAGACGAGAAAAAGCGAAAGGACTTCTAGCCTGCAAGGGACCCAGGAGGAGGATGGTTTCATGTTAACCAGGAGAGTAAACCACTCGGATCGCATTAATTTATCGTTTCTGTACGCTTTATTTATGGCTTATAAATGTGTAATCTGGTAACGACCAGCCAAATTCTCACAAACCGATATTAAAATGCTGTTGGAGATTTCTCCCCCATCCCTTTAAACTTTTTTTTTTTAATCGCCATTTCCCCCTCTATCCTCCCTTGGTTTCCAGAGACGGTTCCAATACTCTGGACGTTTACTCTGAAGTAAGTCCTGGGCATCTTTACTGTGACATTCATTCTACTGTGTTCATTGGCGCTCCCCCAGGGCAGACTTATGGGTGGGATTTATGTCTTCAAGTACAAATACCTAGGAAGAAAATTCAGTGCGGTTTACTCCCGAGTAAACATTGCCCTTTACGTCATTCTGTATTTCCGGAGGCGGCAGCAAGGCTTCAGTTAGATCAGGGGTAGGGAACCTTTAACACTCAAAGAGCCATTTGGACCCGTTTTCCACGGGAAAAGAAAACACTTGGAGCCGCAAATAATTTTTGACATTTAAACTAAAGATAACACTGTATATATTGGTGGGGTTCTTTTACCTTTTACTCCACTCATTCGGAGAAGGAGGCTCGGCGGCAGGAGAAGGAGGCTCAGCCTTGCCGGCCGCAGGGAAAGCGGCCACCCCGCTCCAACGGGGCAGTCGAGAGGGGAAGCCTACGGCATGGCCCAGCGGGCTATGGCTGGCGGCTCGGCTCGGCGGCTGGTGGAGCCGCAGTGCAAGGGCAGAAGAGCCGCATGGGTGGGGATAAATCCCATTGGGCCTAAGACTGGTTTGATAGTTTCCCATTGGTTGTACTGGAAAGCAAGACCACACAGAGGCGGAATGTCTAGTTGGCAGTTGGGTGCGATCCTGTTATTGCTTAAGCACCGGCAGGTCCTCTGACTGCAGCGGGACTTACACTTGAGGAGCTTAGCCTAGATCAGTATGGGGGGGGGGGGTTTGCTCAGCGGTTGAAATGATTCCCAGGATCCGACCACAGGGAAAACTTGAAACCCGACCACTTGGAAAGGAGACCCTTTGTCGAGGAAATCCCCAGAACTCTCAAAGCGCCAGAACTCTCATGGGCCCCTTCCGCACACGCAAAATAATGCGTTTTCAAACCACTTTCACAACTGTTTGCAAGTGGATTTTGCTATTCCGCACAGCTTCAAAGAGCACTGAAAGCAGGTTGAAAGTGCATTATTCTGCATGTGCGGAATGAGCCATAGTCCCGGCCTCCTGTATTTCTATAATCAGTTTTTAAGAATTGCAAAGGAGAACGTCTCGGTGACTCGAACAACCCCGCTGCCAGGTAGGGCAACTTTCTTGTCCACAGACTGCGCTGCAGGCGGGAGGGGGAGCCGGGGCTTGAAACCATCCGCTGAGTTCCCAGCAGGGCTTCACATTTAAAGCAAGAGTTTCTTTTGGTGAAATATAATCATGACTGGTTTTTATTTCCTATAACGACTCTGGGGAAGATCATGCCAGCATCATGCTGGCAGGAGATGATGGGAACTGTAGTCCATAACATCTGGAGGGCCCCGAGTTTGGCACCTGTGCTCTAGTGGATCGCCCCAGCAGTGGGACACGCTTGCAAAAAACGCAAAAGCGGAATACCGGGAATAAATCTCACTCGGGAGTATTTCCCCACTAATATCTGCGCGGAGGGCTGGCACAGCCACAACAAGACAAACGGACCCCCCTCCCACCTCTGTTTAAATTGCTTCTATTTTGCTGCTCTGTTTGATTCAAATCCCAGTCTGGATTGGGCTTTGGGTAGAGGGGAAACAGCAATAGATTCGGGGTCTGGTGTTGGGGAATGCGGTGTTTGGGGGGCGTCGGAAGCAAGAGGTGTGTTTGTGTTCTTCTCCCCGCACTGTTTGGGATCCGCTGCTGCTTCCCCGGAGCGCCTCACCGCTGGTAGCAACGGAGAGGAGTCGCAGGGGCTTCACTCCGGAGTGGTCCGCTTTAGGCACAAATTGGGGGGTGGCGGGAGCGAGGAGGTAGCGCTCAGAGAGGCGTGGAGGAGGAGGTGCAGGAGGTGGAGGAGGAGGAGGTTGGCTAGGAAAGGTCCCGGAGGTGGCTAGGAAAGGTCCCGGAGGTCACGGCCTTGCTGGGTCTTCCAGAAGGTTTCCGCCGCGGCGGCTCAGCATCCCAAAGCGAGTCGAGTCGAAGTTAGCCCACAGGAGTCGAAGTTAGCCCATTCCATAGCCTGCGCTGGAATCACTAGGAAAAACTACCGGAGGATAAGTATGTTGACGCGAAAGTAAGTGTCGCCTCCAATAGAATTCACACTTTTGGGGGAAATAACGCTTGCCTCCCTCCCCTTACGAAGCCTGAGGTTGGATCTCGCTATTAATTTTGGCTACTTTATAAGGCACTCCGAGGCTCCTGTCTGTGCCCCAGGACAGACAACCACTTTCAGCCTGACAGCAGGTGGACGGAGGGGCTCCCCAAACTTCTCCTGCTTAGATTTGTCCTTTCCTATTTTTTTTCCAGAGTAGATGGTGGAGCTTCTGCCATTCCGTGGGCGCTGGACACCCCCCCCCCAATAAAATCCCACATCCTATTAACTGCCCAATGAGGGGATCAAGTCACAGCATCTGATGGATTAGGCTCCAGTCCAGGAAAGACTGTGCCCTCCTGCACCCCTTAAAAGGGAGCGACCGGCCTGGACTGAATTCGGCCCCAGCTGAATTTTTCTCTCGCAGCCGGTTTGAGACGCAGGTCCCCGTAAGACCGCAGCCCAGTGGCGTACCTAGGCAAACTGGAGCCCTGGGAAAAACCTGTTTGATGCTCCCCCCCCCCCCCATGGGCGGCCGCCCTCTTCCCACAATGATTTTTTCCACCAGGTCGTTTCAAAGTCACTATCACATTATAGAACATGCCCCAACTCACAAAATCTGAACACAGCAATGGGCCATGCCACACAGCAGAAATATTTTTTGGAAAACATTTTCAAAAAGCTTTCAAAATGTTTTATTACTGCTATGAAAACATTTTATGGTGTTGTATCCAGTCAGTCCCCCAATTGGGTTTAACCAGTTTAAACAAGTGATGCTGGAATCCACCCCCAAACAGCATTATTTTCAATTGTGTTTAAACTAGGGAGCCCAAATTCTCCTTTTAAATCCATCTTAAAGGGAGAATCTGGGTTCCCCAGTTTAAACAACATTGAAAGTGATGCTGTTTTGGAGTGGATTATCCCCCACCCTGAAACAGCATAACTTTCAATGTTTAGACTGGGGACCTCAGATTCTCCCTTTAAATCCATGCCAAAGGGGGTGGATTTAATAATAATAATAAGAAGAAGAACTGCACATATTCTACGCAAATACCCCTAATATCCTTGGTCCTTGGGAAGGACTCGATATTCAGAGATGAATTCCAGACACTTGTGCTGTGTTGTTATGTATATAAAAATATTAACATCATCATCATCATCATCAACAACAACAACAACAACAACAACAACAACAACAACAACAACAACAACAACAACAACAACAACAACAACAACAACAATAATAATAATAATAATAATAATAATAATAATAATAATAATAATAAAATAACAACAACAACAACAACCTTTATTAGGCATTGAGAGAATAAAAGAAAGAAAGAAAACAAGCATTGGCCTTGGAAAGATTGGATTTAAAAGGGACATCTGGGTAAATTTAGAGTTTTGCTGCTGTCCCAGGTGCAATTATTAAGATAGCTTGGCATAAAGTTTCCAGAGTATCTTTGTGAGACCCTACTGATGATACCACCCAGGTTTGGTGAAGTTTGGTTCAGGGGGTCCTAGGTTATGGACCCTCAAAGGTGTAGCCCCCATCTATTAGCTCCCATTGGAAACAATGGGGGTACTCCCTTTGGGAGTCCATAACTTTGGACTCCCTAAACCAAACCTCACCAAAGCTGGATGATATCATCAGGAGAGTCTCCCGAAAAATCCCTGAAATTTTGGTGCTGCTATCCTAAAAAGTGCGCCGTCTGCAGACCAAAAATGGAAAAACACTGAAAATACAAAAAATCCCACAAACGAACCTGCAGTTTTTGCGCCCCCCACCAGGGGCAACTGCTCACTTTGCCCAATGGGAGGAACGCCTTTACGGCAAAATCCACCTCAAACGAGGAAGACCGATTTACATGGGGCTTATTCGCTTTAGGAGTCAGTCCATCCGGATCCGATCCGGCACCTGATGTGAAACTCGGAGCCAGAAAGAGCCAAGGATCCAGCCTCCCTGTTCGTCCTGCACAAACGGAGCGGGCTCCGGTGGGTGGCTCTGTTGCGTTTACACGTTTAAGTTTAAGGTAGGCAGTCACTTCCTTCCACCTGCAGCCAAATCCTGTGCACTAAGGCCGGGTTCACACGTGCAGGAGAATGAGTTGTTGGAACCTCAGGGCCGGAGACTGGATCTGTTTCTGCTTGTGTGTGTGGGGGGGGGCGGGGGGGGGGATATTCCAGATCTGAACCTTCCTTCCTTCTACATTAAAAAGACAACAGCCCTCCCTGGAAACAGGAAACCAGCACAGCAGGGAGAAAAATTCCACCTCCACTTTTCCTGCAGGGTTGGCTTTTCAGTTCCAGGGGGGTGTTTCAAAATGGTGGGGGTTTCTTAAACGTGACCCCCCCACCTGCTCGTGACCCCCCCCCCTTGCCGTCTGCTGTACCACCTCCGGGATTTCCACATGCCATAAACCTACCCAGTGCCTGGGTGCTCAGAAATTATTCCCAGTGGGACTTGCAAAGAATTGTGCCGCCTATAAAAACAAAAGCAAAACATTTTCTGCGGAACAAGTCCCATCCGATACCCTCGGGTAGGATTCTGAGTATCTCAGTAGACCTGTTGAGAGTTGCTCTATAGAGTACGTTTGCTGGGCAAGATTTCTGCGGCACGCACGGACGGACGGACGGACGGACGGACGGACGAGATAGATAGATAGATAGATAGATAGATAGATAGATAGATAGATAGATAGATAGATAGATAGATAGATAGATAGATAGATAGATAGATAGATAGATAGATAGATAGATAGATAGATAGATAGATAGAGGCAAGGTCTGAAGTTCTTTTAGAATTGGGTTCAGCCGGGCGTTTTCTTCCCATGGCATTTAAGTTTGTCTCCTCACTTTCTCTGTGGCAAAGTCTAAAGTAGCAGGAGCTGGCTGCCCGGCCTTCGGGCTGTCCACACGTCCACCTCCACACCCTAGGTTCAGATTCTCGGTTTATATGATACTCCTCAAGAGTCCGCGCAGGCACCTGTGAACTAATGTGTGGCCACATATTATCCCTAGCAGTTTTCTCTGGGCTTGCTTGCCGCCGTGGCTGCCAATCGGATGGGGCTTCTACGGAACTTTAATATCAGGAACATGCCCCTTGGCGGAGTGCTCCTGGCTTCAGTCACCCTTCTCCGCGCCTGGAGTTTGAAGTGGTATCTCCCCCCCCACACACACACACACACACCCCAGCACTGAGCAGACTCACACGTGTCTGGCTGCGGCGCTGAGCATTTAGCCAACGTGCTGCGAAGGGCAGTCTTTGGAGGAGGAGGAGGATCTTGACCGCAGTTGACCCGAGATAAATGGCGGAGCCACCAGAGCCCGCCCTGAACTGGGGCGGGGGTGCCAAAGAGCTGGCCAAACCAGTCCGGCCGTTCGGGTTTCTTGGGTGAGTCGCGGGAGGAAAAGACACAAAGCCGAGCCAAGCTGTGGAGTTTGGGGCCCAGAAACGCCGGATAAAGTAGTCCCGCGTCCTTGTCGAAGCACAGACCGACCACAATTCGGATCCTTCCCATGAGTGGACTCGAGAGGAACCAGGTCTCTTGCAGAGACAAGAGGGGAGGGGGCGGGTGGTGTGTGCGGGATACTTGAGGAACCCCCCAAACCGACACTGGGGGCTTCCACCCCTTCTATTTGAACCACCGAACATTTCACGCAGGACTCGGCCAGTTTTGGGGTGGGGGAGGCGCACCTTCGCCAAAATTGATTTCTTGAACGCAGTGGGAGCCCCTCTCCGGCCAAAATAGAGAAACATTAAGAAGCAACCCCGAGAGTTGACTCGGACGCCCCCGACTTGCTTTGGCCGGCAAAGGAAGGAAGCCCGGGAGGCGTTTGCGGCCCTCCAGATATTCATAAACTACAATTCCCATCAGCCCTTGCCAGTATAGCCAATGCTCATGCTGGGAGGGACTGATGGGAATTGTAGCTCATGAACATCTGGAGGGCCACGAGTTTGACACCCCTGGACTAGGCACTCACGCTTCTGTGGCTGGCTCCAGTCTCTGAAGATTCCCCAGTAAATGTTAACATTAGCCAAATCATGTCAGAAATGCCTCTTGTTTAATGTGTCGTCATATCGGAGCGTTAACCGCATATGTATCCCAACAATTCCTGCCCACCCTCCAGCCCACCCCCATCCAATCCGCAGGAGCCTGGTTGAGTTATTCCAGGAGGGGTGACCAATTGGCCATGCTGGCAGGGGCTGATGGGAATTGTAGTCCATGAACATCTGGAGTGCCATAGGTTGGCCACTGCTAAGTTATTCCATGATCCTGAATTCCTGGCCAAGACATCAAACCTTCCCTTTCTTCAGACCTTGTTGCTGATGTTAGTAGTGTATGTGCAAATATAAACAACAACAAGAAGAAGTTTATTTGTTAAAACAAGGATACCCTCATTTCCTCATGGTTTATTATTTACAACAACCAGGATAACAAAATGACAAAATATAACATTATTGGTTTGTTTGCCTTGTATGTCGCCCTTTCCCACAGGGGCTCAGGGAAGTTTACAATAGCAAATCAACCAACCGATAAACAATATCAACATCCCAGCCCATTGCTACTAATACTACAAGTGATAGTAATAATAATATTTATAACATTACTAATGGCACACTAGTGCTACTGCTGCTGGTACCACTACTGATAGTAATAATTGGCACTGTTGCTAGTAGTAATAATTGACTGTACTCAGTCAAGGCAACAAATCCTGCTGTTGTTTTTGTTGTTATTATTGTTCGATTTCATAGCTGCCAGATGTTTAGCTGGTTGCTGGCCTTCATCACAATTCAAGCCTCACCCAGAGGCCTAGGACATTGTAACATATCAGTGTAGTATTCGTGTGGATCCCAGCAGGGCTGCCTTCTTAACCTGACAGATGTTAATTTTGTCAATTCGAAGATGTTTCAAGTGCTGCCCTCGTGTTTTCGGAATGGCACCCAGCATGCCCATATCATTATCATTATCATTATCATTATCATTATCATTATCATTATCATTATCATTATCATTATCATTATCATCATCATCATCATCATCATCATCATCATCATTACTATTACTATTACTATTACTATTACTATTACTATTACTATTACTATTACTATTACTATTACTATTACTATTACCACCACCACCATTACCATGCCCTTACAGATGTTAATTTTGTCAATTCGAAGATGTTTCAAGTGCTGCCCTCGTGTTTTCGGAATGGCACCCAGCATGCCCATATTATTATCATTATCATTATTATCATTATTATCATCATTATCATTATCATCATCTCATCATTACTATTGCTATTACTATTAATTACTATTACTATTAATTACTATTACTATTACCACCACCACCATTACCCTGCCCTTACAGATGGCCTTTTTACAAGTCAGGAAACAGACGTGAGAATCCTATTTGTGTGTTTTAATCCCACCAAGGCAGGAGGATAAAGGCGGCACCCTTTAAAACCGGCGCGGGGGCTGCCTCGGCCCCTGTTCCGCCAGGGCCTCTGTCCGGCCAGGACACACACGTCGCGAGGCCCAGCGGACAATGTGCGTTCATTATCACATAAAAGGCTCCCGTCGAGCCGCAGAATAGAGGCGGGGGGGGGGGGCGGCGGCGCGGACAATGGGCGGCCAAGGCGCTAACCTGGCCGGGCCCGCCGCCCCTGGCTCCAGCGGGGCCAGGCCGTTGGAAGCCCCCCCCCCCCGCCCACGCTGCTCTCGGTTGCAAAGAAGGAAGAGCAGGAAAAAGAAGAATGCTCCCCCCCCAACCCCCCAGTGCCCTTTGCTCGCCTGCCCCAGATTCGCGGTTCCACTCTCCATTCCTGGGTTAGCTTCTCCTCCTTGACTCCTGGCTCTGGGGGCTCAGCAGAGAGGGAGGGGGTGTTACAAAAGGACCCCCCTCCCTCGATCCCCACCCCCTTACCCGCGGGCGATTTGAGCGACAGTCATCTGCGATTAAACAAAACCGGTAAACAAATAATAACAATAAAAACAACAATTAAAAAAAAACCCCACACATCCCCCTCCAAATTCCAGGAGGGCAAACTTTACTCAGCACGTCACACTTGGGTAAATTTACACAGATATTAGAGCCGCGGTGGGTGCGCGCGTGTGTGTGTGTTAGTGTGTGTGTGTGTGTGTGTCCCCCTCTGTAGCGCCATTGTGCTTTAACCGAATTTTATAACGCTGATCGATATCTTGGTAAAATATTCATTTTTAAACTAGCGGGCAGTGAAATCTTTGCTTTGTGCTAAAGTCAACAGCGGCGCCAATAAAGGCAGCCGGGCCGGCGCGGCGGAGGCGCAGTCGGCGGGGCCGTCGGGCCGGGCATCGCCTCCGCGATCTGCGCTGCCGGCCGGGCACCAGGTAGGGGGGGGGGGCTTTGCGCCCGGCGGGGGGCTGGGGGGGGGGGGGGGGGGGGGGGGGGGGGGGGGGGGGGGGGGGGGGGGGGGACAGTTGGTCCGGGTCCTGCCTGGCTGCAGCTTCTCCTTCAGAATTGGACCCGGGGAAAACTAGGCCGCCTCCACCACCACCACCACCCCACGCCCCATCCGTGGATTTCACCCCCTTTGGCGCGTGGCGGGTCTCACTCGTGGGTTGCACCGAACAGGGAAGGAACGTTCCTGCCTTGGAGTTTCCCAAAGTTTCCTTTGACAATTGGTGGCTTTGAAAGGGAGAGGAAGAGGGGAGAGAGACTCAGCCCCAGGCAGGCTTACTCGGGAGTAAGTGCTCCCCAGCTCGGTGGGGTTTGTGGGATTCCTAGAAGCCCCACTGGCCGTCCTGCCCTGCTGGAGGTTGGAATCCCCCCACCCCACCCCACCCCACGGCCGCAGCAGCGACGCGACTTCGATCCCGCGCGGGTGGGCGGCTGCGCTCCGAAGCGGTTTACCCCGCGGCCGGCCCTCTTTGTTCTCGCCACAAACGCCAAATTACCCCCAGCCAGCCCCACCAGGCCACGGAGTTTGTGTTTTGACAAAAAAGACGAACGTCAAACTTCCCCGTCCTTTCCCCTCACTTTCAGAAGACCTGGAAGGGCTGAAAAAGTTACCAGGAACTTGTTTTGTTTTTAAAATGGGGTGGGGGTGGGGGAAAGAGAGAAAAATACTTTCACTAAATCTGAAAAGTGACAGTTGCGACATCATCATCATCATCATAAATTATCAATAATAAATTATCAATAATAAATGATTAATAATAACTTTTACATTTTATCAGTATGCAGATGGTTCAAATGCAATCCAACTAGTTTTTGGATGTGGCTATATCATCATCATCATCATCATCATCATCATCATCATCATCATCATCATTATTATTATTATTATTATTATTATTATTATTATTATTATTATTATTATTATTATTATTATTATTATTATTATTTGTGCCATACCAAAAACGAACGAACCAACCAACCAACCCTTGGACTACACTTGAACCATGTACATATTGACAAAATCTCCTTCTGTCAATCACATCGCTTGGATCCACACATATACTATGCCCACACATTACGAAGCTGTAAGCTCTTGGGGAGAATCTGATAGGTGTGAAGGCCAGCTATGGCTGAAGATCTGGCTGAGATTTCTTCATCTTCCTCCTCCTCCTCCTCGCCAAGGATCTTGGATACAACTTATGGGAAATTCTCCTTTGTTGGACAGCATCGGAATGAATGGGCGCTACCATTAATGGTCGCCTCCCTGGTTTTGTGAAACTTGGTTCAAGCAGCGATTCTAGGGCAGGTCGGTTGGAGCGAAGGCCTGGGCGATACCCGGGCAGCTCTTGGCGCCTGGCTGGGCCAAAATAGCCTTGTACGTTGTTAACAAATCATTTAAGACAAATGGAGGAAAAGAGAAGATATGGTTCGTAGCACCCGCAGGGGACGAAGACCATGTTTTTTCCCCTATCGGGAGCGCTTTGCAGTGTACCTCTGTCCGTCCATCCATCGCCACTGCGATAATATATATTAGAGAGCTCTATGCAAGCAGGGAAATAAATATTAACTAAGAGCAGGATCCAGTCAAAGCGAAGCACGTTTCTGTGTCACAGCCTGGGGGACTTCGGGGGACTTCACTTCGACTGGACGGCTTCCTAGAAACCGTAGGGGTCAGGCAAGAATGCGGTGAAAAAGAGTTTATTTTTACTCCAGTCATTAGCTCTGCCTGATGTATGACTGATGCCCATTTTACAGACACGGCCACTGAGGGTCAAGCCGACCGCCCCCCCCCCTTCCATCGGCTAAGATCACCCTGCTGCCATCGTCGTCCAGTCTGCTCAAAACCAAATGAAAACAATGCTCTCCATTTAGAAAGCGTTTAGCAAGAGGCACCAGTTGTGGGGTTTTTGGTAAGAACAAACCAGCCGTGTCCTTCTTTTCAAGGGGGGGGGGGGACAGGGAAGGGGGGCGAAGATCGCAGGTCTCTGAAAACCATCCTCTCTCGCTTGGCTGTTGGTTGGGTTTTCGGACCCAGCTGATTTTAACTTGCAAGGAACCCCCCCCCCCCAATTCTCGATTCATCCCAGTAAGGATTCGGGGTTCGGGGGTGACTTGTGGCCCAGAGAGCCCGCAAAGAATTGCGCCGGAGCTCTACACTTGGGAGGCTGGCTCGCCGCCAGAGCCTTCGGTTCCCCCAGAAGGGAGAGCGCGGCGGTGGCGGGTGGGGAGGGGGTGGGGAGGTAGAAGACCCTCATCTGATCCCCCCTCCCCCCCCCCGCGGCCCGTCCGTCAGTCTCGCTGCCGAGACAGCTTATATTTCCCGAACAAGATGGGATCGCGGCAGGACGCGCAGAGAGGCTAATGGTTTTTCAATAATTAATACTCTCCTGGCCGGCTGGTAATGCGGCCTCCCGGAGTTGTCAATTACTTGTCATTAAACGGGTGTCCTTCGCCGGGAGCCCTTTGATGGGGGGCTGCGGAGGGGAGGGGGGGAGAGGCAGGGAGGGGGAGGGAGGGAGGAGGCAACCCGGGGGAAAAAACTCCCCTTCAACTCCCCCAGCCGCCCAGGAAGCCCGGCCGAGCGGAGCGAGTGGGGTTGGGGTCTGCAGGCGGGCAAGGCTGCGCCCCCCCCCCACCCGCCCCCGTGCCAGGAAGCCGGCGCTTCCGAAGAGATGCAATCTGACAAATGGACAATTTTCAGCTTCCGATCTTTATCCTCCTCCTTTCGAGAAACAAACAAACAAACAAATAAACGCAGGGGCTGCCACGGCCGGCCCAGGCAGACGCCGCTCTCCGGGTCAGGGGGCCAACTGTTCGTCCTTTTCAACTGGCGCTGCTCCTGTGCCTTCATGTCTCTGCCTGAAGGGTCCCCGCCAGCCGTCCCCCTCCCGTTGCCGCTCCTCCTCAAGAAAACCTTCCCCCCTTCCAGCGTCACCTTGTCGGACTACCTTGAAAAGCAGAACAGCAGGGCCAAAGAAGAAGAGTTGGCCATGGGGGGGGGGGCACACTTGGGGGGGAGTTTGGCCACACGTGATGTCGTGGTGTAGTGGTTAAGAGTAGGTGCACTCTAATCTGGAGAACCGGGTTGAATTCCCCCATCTGTCATTTGAGCTGTGGAGATTTATCCGGGGAACCAGATTAGCTTGTGCACTCTAACACATGTCAGCTGGAAGACCTTGGCCTAGTCACAGTTCTTTGGAGCTCTTCAGCCCCACCCACCTCACAGGGTGTTTGTTGGAGGGGGGGGGGGAAGGAAAGGAGATTGTAAACCCCTTTGAGTCTCCTTGCAGGAGAGAAAGGGGAGATATGAACCCAACTCCTCCTCCTCCTCCTCCTCCTCCTCTTCTTCTCCTTCTTCTCCTTCTTCTCCTTCTCCTCCTTCTCCTCCTTCTCCTTCTTCTCCTCCTCCTCCGGCTTATGTTAACTTCAGGGTTCAAGGAAGGAAGGAAGGAAGGAAGGAAGGAAGGAAGGAAGGAAGGAAGGAAGGAAGGAAGGAAGGAAGGAAGGAAGGAAGGAAGGAAGGAAGGAAGGAAGGAAGGAAGGAAGGAAGGAATCCCCCCCCCCCCACCCCCCCCCCCCCCCCCCCCCCCCTTCCTCCCCCACCCCCCCCCCCCCCCACCCCCCCCCCCCCCCACCCCCCCCCCCCCCCACCCCCCCCCCCCCCCACCCCCCCCCCCCCCCCCCCCCCCCCCCCCCCACCCCCCCCCCCCCCCACCCCCCCCCCCCCCAACCAGGCCCCCCCCCCCCCCCCCCCCCCCCCCCCCAACCCCCCCCCCCCCCCCCCACCCCCCCCCCCCCCCCCCCCCCCCCCCACCCCCCCCCCCCCCCACCCCCCCACACCCACCCACCCCCCCCCCCCCCCCCCCCCCCCCCCCCCCCCAAAACCCCCCCCCCCCCCCCCTCTCCCCCCCCCACCCCCCCCCCCCCCACACCCCCCCCCACCCCCCCCCCCCCCCCCCCCCACCAAAGGAAGGAAGGAAGGAAGGAAGGAAGGAAGGAAGGAAGGAAGGAAGGAAGATTCTTTGAGCGTGGACAGAACAATTTTTCCACCCCACCGAGGGAGGCCACCCGTATCCACCACCCTTCGGGCCCATTAGAGACGGCCAGCCCCGTCCTCCTTATGTGTCACCTTGGTGTGACCGTCCGGGTGACACTAAGCTGAATTCGTTTTATCCTTTTAGCTTTCCTTTATTTACCTGATGCTGGTCTATGGCCGCCATAAAGATTAATGGACGGATAACGGATTGAACGTGAAATCTACCCTAGTGCTAAAGCGGAGGGGGAGCGGAAGGCCCTCCAAGTTCCTAGAGAGCCTCAAGCCGAGGAAGGGGAGCCAAGGAAGGGGAGCGTCTCCCACCCAACCGCAACCCCAGTACACCCCAAGTCCGCGCTCTTTGGCGGGGAACGAGTTTTTGTCCCAGCGAAGCCAGTTCGGGGCCTGATCCGTTTGGGAGCGGCAGAGCAGACCAACCCCCTCCCCGCTCCAGCAAGACCTTCCCACTGGGGCGCACGCGGGAGAGCAGAGGTCTCAGGCCGGGTGCGAAGGTGGGGGGTGGGGTGTCAGGTCCCGAAGCATTCCTCGGCTGCAAGGCGGGGGAGGTGGCGTGGGGGAAATATCGATCGGGAGGAGGGATTCCTAGAAGCCCCACCCACCCCCCAGCTTGCCAGCTCCCCCCCCCCCCGCGGCGCTGCATTCCAAAGGCTGGCGCGCGGAGTTGGAGAGGCGCCCTGGCGACGCACGCGGCCAGACCCGGGCCAAGAGGCGCAGGAGCCCAGGTCGCTTCGGAGGTTTCGCGATCCCTCCCGGCTGCCCCGTCGCTCTGCTGGGGGGGGGGGGGGGCGCCGTCCCCGCTCCCAGAAGGTGCATTCACCCGGCGCGCAGGCGCTTCTCTCTCTCTCTCTGGATCTGGTTGCGCAGTCCAACCTGCCCCCCCCCCCAATTCCCTTTTTCCTCTCCTCTCCGGGGCACCTTTGGGAGCTCCATTTGACCCACTGTGACATCCTGGCGGCTTTTGCCCCGGGAACTTTTCCACCAGGACGATCTGCAGAAAAACGTCCTTCCCTTTGAGTACAAACTCCAGCAGGGGCTGTCGAAGGCTTTCACGGCCGGAATCACTGGGGTGCTGTGTGGTTTCCGGGCTGTATGGCCGTGTTCTAGCAGCATTCTCTCCTGACGTTTCCCCTGCATCTGTGGCTGGCATCTTCAAAGGATCTGATGGTAGGAATGGAAAGCAAGTGGAGTATACATGTTACTCCCATGTTACAGACTTCTCTGTGACTTACATGCTAGGCTACTCTATTCAGAGGGCCTCACCTTTTGACCTCACAGTATATATACTCCACTTGCTTTCCATTCCTACCATCAGATCCTCTGAAGATGCCAGCCACAGATGCAGGTGAAACGTTAGGAGAGAATGCTGCTATACAGGGCCATACAGCCCGGAAACCACATAGCACCCAAATCCAGCAGGGGCATTTCTCGCCCAGGCGCTGCTATTGACCCACAGGAAGGGTGTCAGCGGGGATTCTCTCCCGCCAAGCCCTTCTCCAGGGGACTGGGGATTTTCCTGCAGGCCTCCAGCCCACGATCCCAGCACCTCCTCAATGCCACCTGGATGTCTGGGGCCACCCTAACCAGCCGGACCCCCGAAGTGGCTGGGTTTCAGACAGTGGTGGGATCCAGCCGGTCCGCACCACTTCGGCAGAACCGGTTGTCAAAATGGTGCTTGTAAACAACCAATTGTTAAATTATTTGAAGCCCACCACTAGTTTCAGCGCAGCAACCTGCCACCTCCTCATGAAGCAGAGTGAAACGCACAGGCTTACTCGAAAGTGGTTGCATATAACTGGACGTAACCTGTGCGTAACACCGTGGCTCCGTGGCTCCACCTTTACGAAGAAAGCCCCGCTGAATTTAGAGCACAGTTGCTCTGAGGCAGTGTTTTGTACCGGGAGGGAGGAAGAATCCACCTTGTGGGGGGGCGGGGGGAATCGAAGTCTAAAGAATGTAAGGAGGCAGCTCTGTCTTCTAGCAAGGAACTGGATTCAGGGAACCAAAGCGATCCAATATTCCTCTTTTAAAAAAAACCTGGATTAAATTGGTCCCAAGGGCCCATTTCTCCGAAGTAAAGGCGGTGGCGGCGGAGGTTTTCCGAAAGAAGCCGCCATTCGGCCGTCGCAGAAGGGCAGAAATCATCCAATTGTCTTCGCGGGTTCTCTGTCTTGGCCCTTTCTTCCCTTCCCCTAAAAAAAGACACCACTTTCTCCGTGCGGAGCCTCTTAATGACATGCACTCGCCCTGGGGAGCCTGAAAGGCGACCAGACATCAAAGCACAAAGCGAGCGACACGTCCCGAGCTTTGATAAGAAAGTCACACTCCGAAAAAGGGGGTCGGAGGGGACCCGCCGGCCGCTCCGCGCGCTCCTTTCGGGGAGGAGGGCACCCCAAGATCTGCCAAGGCATCCCAGAACGCGGCAGCAATGGGAAACCGCGCATGGAAGGACGACCCCAAATCTATGCATTGGGGATCAGGGAACCGGCGCGGGAGGGGGGGGGGTTGGGATTGGGGAGGGGGACACACGCTTGAGACCGAGATGGGTCTAATTATTGTGAGGGGCAACAAGGCGAAGGAACACCCAAGACGAACTGAGCCCGTCTCCCGGGAGACTGATGGAGACCTATTTTACAAGCTGTAATTCCGCTTTAGACGAGTGGAAGCCAAAGTCAATTCACACCCTCTCTTTTCTTCCAGAAATATTCCTAATCCGACCGTTCAAGCGGGGAATTCTCCCCCCCCCGCCCCGCCCCGCCCCGCCCCAATGTTAATGTAGAAACTTCGTGGAACCCAGTGGGATGTGGGGGAGGGGGGGGGAGAGGGAGAGAACCAGGGCCGATTTAAGCCCTCGCCCCAGCAATGCCGGGTTTACCAATCGGTCCATGTTAAACAGGGAGAGGAGTCGTTTGATGATTTATGGTCCACCGATCGTTTGTGTCCTTGACAGATACGCGGGCAATCTCGTGAAGAAAGAAGAGAGAGAGAGAGAGAGAGAGAGAGACCCCACAGTTTTTTTAAATAGAGCAGCCCCCCTCCCCTCCCGCCAAATCTCTCCTTGCTGCATTCCTCCGCTGCGCTTCGTTTGGGAACGAGGGTCTGCGATTTAGCCCAATTCTTAGGGAATCCTCAAGTCGAAATAAAAGTGTCGGTTTATAGAATAATAATAATAATAATAATAATAATAATAATAATAATAATAATAATAATAATAATAAAAAAACCTTGAATGGCATGATTAAGTAAAAGTGTCGGTTTGACTTTTTTCTAATTCGGAAACCCGACCAAAACACAACGAAACATCCCCGGCAGTTTGGGCATCTTGAATCTCCCTTTAAGGCCCCCAGAAGCCAACGGGGTCTCCAGCCTCGGAAGTGAAGCTAACGGGTGTCGATCGTGGTTCCACCGGGAAAGAAAGTTCCACTGAAGGCCAGCAAACTTTAGGGTCAGGTGACTACGCACTTCCCAAACTCGGAAGAAGAAGTTTTATTAATTCCCTCCCATCTGCGGTTAAATCGGTTCATTCATATGGAATTTAAAAAAAAAAAATTAGAACATTTCAAACTTTTCTTTAGGGCAAGGTTTTAATTTTTAACAGCAAGATAAATCTATCGGAGACATTTGAGCCTGTTGACTGGTTTATTTTATTTCGATCAAAGATCAGAAGACACCGTTATATCTGCCAACCTATGGCTGGCTGCGAGCACGGACGCTGGCGTTCCTTTGTGGAGCTGCTAGTGTGGACGCCTCAAACCGGGAAACTGGATTCGAGACGGTTTACGTGGAAGGGTGTGTTGGGCACCCTTAAATCGCAGGGCGTCCCGGTCATTCAAATTCGGGCGGGGCTGTTATTGAGATTTCATTCCGGCTTTCCCAAATGGTGGCTGATTTAAAAGAAATCGCCCTCAATTGCAGAAATTGCCCTCCAGAGAGGCCACGAATTGTTTATAACCGAACAGAAAAATATTCAATCGACCATAATAGACTTTAAAAATATTTTTATAAAATATTCCGGTCCTGATAAAAGGAAAGACTCTTATATCTGATATACTCTTATATCTGATATACGCGTTTGGCATCCGCTTCGCCCAGCCCAGAAAGACCCCCGGTGGAATCTGGCGGGACAGGCGGATGAAGGGAGCTGCAAAGTTTTCCCTTTCATCCGGACTGAAATATAAAAATCGTTGCTTGACCCCTATTATGGGCCCTGCATGTGCTCCGTCGGGCTCCCTTGGCTTTTGGCCCATATTTGTTTGCTAACTTTTTCAGCCAGAGACTAATCCTTTAACCGACGCTCCATCTGCCGCGCTATGAAATGTTTTATCTGCAGGGCGACGAATGGGAGGGTCTGCCAGCGGCGGCGATTAAAAAGCAGGGCCCCCTGGCCGGGGAGAGAGCTCCCCCCCCTCCGATTTGCCCCTTGTGATGCGGCCGGGGTCTCCCGGCTTCCCCCAGCCCTGCCTTGTGTGAGATACGCGCTCGGATGTAAGTCCCGCGAGTTGAGTTGGACTTGATAATAATTAGACGTTGAGGATCGCATCGGTTGCCCTGTTCGCCGAGGATCGGTTCCGCGCGATCCTAAACCCCTTAACTGGGCAGCAGGACACCGCACTTGCGAGGGATCGCCTTTGCGCTGGGGGTGGGGTGGGGGTGGGGGTGGGGAAGGCTTGCTCATTTATTCCTCCGTAAAAAAAAAGACAATCGGATCGGTCTCTTTCGCATTATTTAGCGCATCTTAAGCTGTGTTTCGCAGCATTTAGCGCATTAATTTAGCGCATCTCGTTTATATCTTGTATACTCCCTACCTCCCTACCTGGGAAGAAAATCCCTATCTCGATACAGCTTAAGTTCCGAGTCAACAGGCGCGAGTCAAGCTGCGCTTCGAATGACACGCGTTCAGCATATTTTCCACCAGAAATTGAAATTCCGGGGGCGCGGGGGGGGGCGCAGAGGGGGGATGCAGGAAGAAGGCTTCAGCTATCTGCCTTGCAGCCCCGGTTAAGAGCGATCCATCGACTGAGATCCACGCGGCTTACTCCCCAGTAGACGAGCAGAAGGCCGCACCTTTGGAAGGGCGCAGCGTTGGCAGGGTCGGGTTTTCTTTATTTCGTATTTATGCGTCTGTTGTGGCTTCCAGCGGGCCCAGGGATTTGCACAAAGTTCTTTAGGGGAGTCGAGAAAAACGCTGCCCTCTCGGAGCCTTTGAGCTGCTTTGGGGCTGCCCGGCTCCTTCCAGGAAAAGAAAAACAGATGCTGCTGGGAAATGCCGCTCAGTCACTGATCCCCAGCGGAGTCCTAAGCGCGGATCTAATAGCATTTACTCCATGGGCAGTCCGGTCAAAAGTCAGTGGCCTTGTTCTAGAGTAAACGGGTTGGGTGTCGATTTCAGCGGCCGAATCCCCCACAAACCACAGCAACGCGGGGTTACTTTTTACCACTTCCAACAATGGGTTAAACCGACAGCCCTAAGTCTGCGGTAACAGGCTGTGGTGTGGAAGGGGGGGGGGCGTTTTGGGGGGCAAAGATTCAAGCTGGGATTTTTTTTGCTGGGATGCTTTAAAAATCGTATCATTGGAGGCGTCTAGAATTCCTGCGGCGTTTCGTTCTAAAAGGCCGGAAATTCCCAATCTTAGTGTGAATTTCTTAGGAAGTTTGCGCGGCCCTGCGGGCGGTGGGCCAGTTGGAACAGACCAGGGGTTTTGAGGGGTCAGTTGGAACAGACCAGTGAGTGGGCCAGTTGGAACAGACCAGTGGTTTTGAGGGGTCCTGAAAAATTATCAATATTGTAACGAGCGTCAAGGGGATCCTTTAGCACAAAACGTTAATATTACAAGGGGTCATAATCCTGAACGATTAATATAGATTAAGTAAGGATAAATACATGCAGATAACTGATAGCTACTATTTTTTGTCAGATCAGTTTTTGCAGGACAGTAAAAAATATATGAAAGTGTTTTCTCCTTAGTTCTTTTCCCCTTTCTTTCATTTTTCTTTTGAAATACAGTATATCTTATATACAAATCAACTTTTTTGTTACTATTAAAGCATAATTGAACAAAGAAACGATTAAAAGAGGAAAGTGTATGATAACACAAATCATATGTGTTTAGCACGGATTACAAAAAAAATACTTAATGAGCAGTTTTAAACCGGGTCTGGCTTCCCATCTGGTCTGGGCCTGTTCCCAGCTTTGTGGGGGTGGGGGCTGTGTGGGTGGTTCCCCCCCTTGCCCGGGCCCTATTCCTATTTTTCAGCTGCCTCAGAGGTTTAAGGGGAGAAACATTTTCTGCGGTCACTGAAGTGATCTGACTTTCAAACTGCCGCTGAGGACGTGGGAATATTGCCAGAAATAAAACCGGTAGCTGCAGCGTGGCCTCCGTCAGTGGTTCCGTCCTTCGGTGCTATTATTGGGGTCACGTGGAGATTTTATAGGGAAGATGCTATTCGGTTAAGTAGCCTCTTCCCTAGGACGAGCAAATCCCCTTCCTGGCTGATAGTGCTGAATATCACCAGGGAGGGTTTCCGGGCTGTGTGGCCGTGTCCTAGTAGCATTTTCTCCTGACGTTTCGCCTGCATCTGTGGCTGGCCAGGAGAAAACGCTACTGGAATGAAGGCCTTCGACAATACATTGAGGCCCCTTCCACATACACAAAATAGTGCATTTTCAAACCACTTTCACAACTGTTTGCAAGTGGATTTTGCTATTCTGCACAGCTTCAAAGAACACTGAAAGCAGTTTGAAAGTGCATTATTCTGCATGTGAGGAATGAGCCTGAATGAGCGGGCTCGTCCTACTACAGTGGCCATGAACCGGCAACCCAAAACCCACTTATTTATCACAAAGTGCCCACACGGCAATTTGACCTGAATACTGAGGTTTTAGTTTAGAAAAAACGGTTGGCTCCGAGGCGTGCGTTACTCAGGAGTAAGCTTGGTGGTAGTCGGTGGCTTTGCTTTGAAGCAGCCATGCAACTCTTCCAACAACCCCAGGAGGGTTTACTCAGAAGCAAGCCCCATTGCCAGCAACCGAGCTTACTCCCAGGTAAAGGATCGCGCTTTGGTTCTTGGCATGAAAATCAGTGGGGTTGAACAGCGCTTAACCATGAAAATCAGTGGGGTTGAACAGCGCTTAACAGGGTTCCCTACACTGCTTCCCCAAAACTAGGTCTTAGGTTTAATGCTAATAATCGAACCCAGCAGCCCAGGCCAGCCTAGATGTGTGGGGTGGGGTGGGGGCGACTCTGTTTGCGCGTGCCCACAGAGAGGGCTCTGAGTGCCACCTCTGGCACCCGTGCCATAGGTTTGCCACCAATGTCCTACTAGTTTCAAGCCGGATTCTCGCAGTCCCAGGGCTGCCGGTTGTGTCTAAGGGAAGCATTTTGTGAACAAAGGAATCTGACTGATCCCACCCTCGGTCCTTCCAGGGCAGTCCGGGCTCTTGTGCCTGGCAGCCGCTTCAATGCAAGAGGGCTTTGGGGGTGTGTGTTTGTGTGAGCACTGAGCTACCACTTGCCCCATTTAACACTAAAGGGACCTCCTAAAGGCCATTTGGAGTCTTCGCTCCCCGTGTCTTGCAAGGTTTCCTTTACATTCCACCGCACCGAGTGTGCATTAATAAATCCGGAATCACTGCCCCGAAAAGAATGGTTGGTTTCTGCTGGATAGAAGATGGTCGCGTTAACGATCCAAAGGAGGCCACGTTTCCTCTTCGGAGCAATCTGCATGGCCCCAGGGCGTTTTGAGCGGCCGCCGGCTTGAAGGCTTACTCGGAAGTACCCCCCCCCCCCCGACTCAGAACGGGAGACAATCTTATAAACCGGACGGTCGTGTAGGGGAGTGAGATAATCTGGATGGCTGCGCCGTTTCCTTTCTCTTGAGACCGGGCCACACATCTCACTGCCCTTTGGGGCCCTTTGAGATGCCCCCCCCGCCTTGCTCCCCAGCAGCAGCAGCAGCAGCAGCAGCAGCAGCAGCAGCAGCAGCAGCAGCAGCAGCATCCCAGCAGGCTTCGGGGGGGGGGGGGCTCCTGCCGGCACAGCCCGGCCTGAGCCACCTGCCCCCGATAAGCGGCAGATCCGTTCCCTCTCTTATCTCGGCCGACATCAACCCCCAGGACGCCTCTTATCTCAGGTGCCTTTAACCTGCGCTTATCAGCCGGCCGCGCTCATTTAAGCGGCTCAGCTCGGTAACCTGAAACGCAGCTGCATTGATTGTGCGAAGCGCCTTTTAGATGCGCCCCCCCCCCCCCGCGCACGGCTCAGTAAACAACCGAGGAGAGCCGCGCCCCCCCTCTTTTTCTGCCCAGCCACATGCAAGAGATCCCTCGCCTGAAGCTCGGAGGTCGCTGCCTGTTAAACGACTCCTTCCCCCTGACCAAAGACCCCCACAACTAGAGGCGGGGGGAAGAGGTGGGGCAGAGGCCAGCCGGGTAGGTGGGTGCCAGGTTTGTGTGGGGCGCGTTTTGGAAGGAAACTTTGACCCCTTCCGCACCTGCAGAATAAGGCACTTTCCATCCACTTTCCCAATTGTTTGCAAGGGGATCTTGAGATTTCACGCAGTAAAATCCAGCTGCAAAGTGCATTATTCTGCATGCGCGGAAGAGGCCTGACTCCCAAGACAGTGTGCATAGATCTGAGCATCCCAATCCAATCCTTCTCCCAGCTGACTCGCACTGGAGATTCCCTGGCCAGACCTGGGGCCCTGGGAAGCTGGGCCTTTATTATGCAGATCCAAGTGTTTTTTTTTAAAAAAAGGTTTAAAAAGAGAACAAAAAAAGAAATGAAAGAAAAACTGGGGAAGAAGAGGGGGGAGGGAGGGAGGAGGGGGAAGTGAGTGCGCTTCTAGGAGCCTGAAGGCTCGAACTAACTGATCCCAGGTGTTTCCAAAACTAAAGAAGAAGTTGGGTTTATATCCCCCCTTTCTCTCCTGCAGGAGACTCAAAGGGGCTGACAATCTCCTTGCCCTTCCCCCTGCCCCACAACAAACACCCTGTGAGGTGGGTGGGGCTGAGAGAGCTCAGAGGAACTGTGACTAGCCCAAGGTCACCCAGCTGGCCTGTGTGGGAGTGCCCAGGCTAATCTGAATTCTTCCCCAGATAATCCTCCGCAGCTCAAGTGGCAGAGTGGGGAATCAAACCCGGTTCCTCCAGATTAGAGTACACCTGCTCTTAACCACTACACCATGCTGGCTACCCTTAACTGGGGGGGGGGGTCTATTGCTAAAACCCAGCTAACACCCCCCCCCTCGAATTGAAGGTCCCTAGGGGGTCCCAAATGCTGGGGAGGCCGGAGCTAAACTCTGTTTCTCTTCAAGCTGGTGAGGACACCCCTTTCAATAATGTCTGCCAGGGAGCCTTTAAGAGCTCCAACCAGCAGAAGGCCATTTCTCCGGAAGTGCCAGGAAGCTGGGCTTTTGACGTGACTCTCCTTTGCGCAGAAGCCAAGGAACACAGCCAGCCGGGCTCTTTGGGCGACCCTCGCGGGGCAAGAGGCAGCTGGTCCCGCTGCCGACTGGGCCCAACTTCTCTCTTTGGCACAACAGAAACCCAGGCCTGCATCTGGACATTCTGGCTGCTGGCGTCCCCACGTGTTTGGGTGAAGTGCTGCAAAAGGCCATCTCAAACTCTGGACAGTGAAGGGACATCTAGAGCACAGGTGGCCCACCCACGGCACTCCAGATGTTCATGGACTACAATTCCCATCAGCCCCCGCCAGCATGGTCCATTGTTTGCTCTTCCCATCAGCCCCTGCCAGCATTCCCATCAGCCCCTGCCACCCCAGTCAATTGGCAATGCTGGCAGGGACTGATGGGAATTGTAGTCCTTGAACATCTGGAGCATCGTAGGTTGGCCACCCCTGAGAGGGCCGCTGCATCCCCTGCAAACGCTACTGGGGCTGCAACTGGAAGGGGGAGGGGGGAGGAACTGGCTCTTTCCTTCCGTGTTTCCTTCCTGGGCACAAGTTATGCCAGCAGCATCCCCCTGGAATCCCAGCTTTGCGGAGGGTGTCAGCGCAACAGCTGGCCATGCTGGCAGGGACTGATGGGAATTGTAGTCCATGAACAGCTGGCGCGCCATCGGTTGGGACACCTTAAAGGCGCTTCTGTCGCTTTAGGTCCACTTAAGACATAGAGCGGGGGCTACACAAGTTATGGGAAGGAGGAGCCAGGCGGGGGTCCACCCTTTACAGCTGAATTACCCTAACCCCGTGGTGGAGAACCTTTGGCACTCCAGATGTTATGGACTACAATACCCAATTGGCCATGCTGGCAGGGGCTGATGGGAATTGTAGTCCATAACATCTGGAGTGCCCAAGGTTGGCCACCACTGCCCTACGCCTACCCCTCCCCCCCCCCTTTAATCAAACGTATCTCAGAAGGGTTTCTATAGCCATTCTTTCTACACCGGGCGGACACTGTAAGTGGGCGGGCCCATCATGTTTGCCCTCCAGGCACCAAAGGCCGCAGTCGCCTCCTTGGGCATGTTGGCTCAGCGCCCCGGAGTCCTGGCCAGCCGGTGCCCTCCTCGGCGCAACCTTCAGAGGGCCCTGACCTTCGTCCCGGGTTTGGGCCGGTGGCCCCCGCAGGAGCCGGCGATCCGGGAAGGGTTAAGCAGAGATCCGGAGGCGCCGGGCGCCGCCGCAGCCAACGGCTCCTTTGGGGATGTGCCGCGTCTTGCCCAGCTATGCGCTCAGGTGGGGCCCGCGGCTGATAGCGGCGCCGGCGGCCTCCGAAGCCGATTTGCCCAGCGCCGCCGCCGCCCGCCCCGCGGAGGAGGGCTGCTGGACCCAGGAGGGCGAGGCGCTGACAGCGGAAGCCAAGCATGAAATTGAGCGTTAGCGAAAGGCCCCCGCCGCCCTCCCTCCCTCCCTCCCTCCCCATATATGTATATCTCGCATAACATAATCACGCGGAACACGGAGCGGCAGGGAAAAACTGGAACTGGAGGCTGGGCGGTGGAGCTCGCTAGCGCGTGGGGGGGGGGGCGCGGGGGGGGACACCCCTGCAATCCCCTTTACCCTTACGGAGTTTTGGAAGTCGGACTCTGCCAGCAACAGGCCGGCCGGCCAGGGATTGGAACGAGCAGAGATCCTTTCCAGTTGAAAGAAACCCCCCTGGAAACACGCCGGTGGCTCCATCTACACCGTCTAGGAAATCTTGCTGAACGTATTAGGATTTACTCCTCTTTCCCCCACCCCCGCCAGAGAGACCAGGAGACCCCGGCCGATTGCCATAGAAAAAGCCGGAAAGGGGGGGGGGAGAGAGAGAGAAGAGAAATCAACTGGTTAGAGAGAAATCTGGTCACTGAACAAGCCCCACATATATGGCAGAGACCCTCTTCCAGCGCAGGTTCCAAGGCGTCCCGTTGGAGCTTTTGAAGACAGAGGTGGGGGGTCACTGCCACCCTTTGGGGCGCCCAGCAGCACCGCCAGTGTCCCTGCCTGCGCCAAAGTGCACAACGGCCGGAATCTACCTTTCTGAGCGGCTAAACTTTATAGATCGACACTGAAGGCGGCAGGAAAGCGGAGCCCCCCCCCCCCCCCTTGCTCTTTGCATGCAGGCGAATCCGATTTCTGCACCGTCCCTGGGCAGGTTGGGGCGGCCGCACGGCGCTAAGGGCACTCAGGAAAAATGAGTAACCACTTCTAGAGAAGTGGTGAGAGCTGGTTGGATCCCACCTCTGCATATCCCCCCCCCCCTTCTTTCAGGAGTGTTTGGATGTTGCACATTCAGGATGGGCTGGTGGAGCAGGAGGGCTCGATGAGTCGAGAGCCCCCCTCCTTGGACCGGAGGGGCTATTTTGCCATAACAGCAACCCCTCTCTCACCACTTTAAAATTGGGAGCTGCTTTATGTTTGGATTTGCCAAAGGCCGGGAGGAGCAGCAGTGGCATACAGTGGTTAAGAGCAGGTGCACTCTAATCTGGAGAACCGGATTGGGTTTGGTTTCTTTAGAGAGAGGACACCCCTGCGCCAGAGCTGCCGGCCCCACCCACCAGAGAATTTTGCAAATCCCGGCAGTCCAGTCCTGCACCCACAGGAGTAGCAGTGGCGTGGTGGTTAAGAGCAGGTGCACTCTAATCCAGAGAACCGGGTTTGATTCCCCACTCTGCCACCTGAGCTGTGGAGGCTTATCTGGGGAATTCAGATTAGCCTGGGCACTCCCACACACGCCAGCTGGGTGACCTTGGGCTAGTCACAGTTCCTCTGAGCTCTCTCAGCCCCACCCACCTCACAGGGTGTTTGTTGTTGAGGGGGGAAGGGAAAGGTATTTGTCAGCCGCTTTGAGTCTCCTACTGGAGAGAAAGGAGGAGGGTATAAATCCAAACTCCTCCTCCACCATCTCCCTCCCCTGATAAGTATGGCCTTCCCCAAAGAGCCTGATTTTACAATGTGGGAAAGGGGGCAGGGGACTCGAACACAGGGCCTGTTCATGAGCCTTATGTGCCAAATGACTTCTAACTTATGAACCATTCAGAAAGCCGTCTCTTAACAACCTTGCCAGTTCAGGGTTATGGCTTCCTTTGTGGAGTCTATCCATCCTCCCATTACAATCTTTTCCAGTAGCTTCAGTCCTGTGTGGTAGCTCCAGTTCAGTCATTTTAGCTTCTAGTAACATCCTTGCCGATAAAGCTTTGCTTGGGCTGTGCTTTATCAGGCCGCAAAGGAGACTGAGGTGTGTTTGGCGACTCCCCTGTCGAAATTATGTGTGTTGCTTTTTTTTGTTAAATGTCAGACAAAAAGAAGATGTTGAAAAACTTGGTGTTTGGGTTGTGTCTTGATGGGTGCAGAGGGGTTGAGGGAATACACAAACATTACAGTTAGATAAAAATATAATTATCCATCAGCCCTTCGTAGAGGTCAACACAATTCATTCTGTCAGCTAAACAAGTTTGATTATGTTATGTTAAGTTTAATTTGTATACTGCCCTCCCCAAGGGCTCAGGGCAGTGAACAACAATAATGCAACCTGTTGTCGAAGGCTTTCAGGGCTGAATTCAACTGGTTGTTGTGGGTTTTCCGGGCTGTGTGGTCCTGGTCTGGTGGATCTTATTCCTAACGTTTCACCTGCACCTGTGGCTGGTAGCGAAACGTTATGAACAAGATCTACCAGACCTCGGCCACACAGCCCGGAAAACCCACAACAACCAATAATACAACCAATAATACACAGCGAATACAATACATCCAACAAAATACATAGCAATAAACTCAGTAACCCTTAACAGTATCCAATATCAGGTTATCAGTCACACAATTAATCACATTTCAATTTAACAGCCGTCATTATAGGATATCAATTAACAGGTTCAGACATCATTACTTAATAACACAACATAATAACATTCATAATATAGATCAGTGTTTCCCAACCTTTTCGACATTGTGGTACCCTTGACCTCGCTCTTCATATCTCAGGGTAACCCTGAGGTTCATTTGATATATTTTTTTGCATTTTTTAGGTTTTTCCCCCGTTGTTGGCCTGTAGGTGGGGGGAGTGGCAAGCAGGGGGAGGGGAGGGAAAGGGAGGGAAAGCAGCATTGACAGCCGCGTTGTTTGCCTAAATTCGACTTGGATTGGGGGGATTTAAAGGGAGAGCTCCGTTTAAATCTACCCCCCCCCCCACACCAAATTTACGCAAATAAAGCAATGCTGTTTTTCAGTGTTGTTTAAAGGGAGCCCGTGAAGCTTCCAACCCCTCCCTTCAAAATCCATTTGATTCCAGTGGGGGGGGGGAGGTGGTAGCATTGTCATGGTACCCCTGGGACGTGCTCACGGAACCCTGGTTGAGAATCACGGATATAGAATATCAAAACGGTTATATCAGTTGGTTATATACTTATATAGGGAAATGTGTATATGATGTTGGAGGGGGCGTCATTTTGTACCTTCGAAAATGTACATCCGGCCCTGGATTCTGGCTGGAGATAGCTTTGCTTTTGGTGGGATTTATTTAGGCCGCCGCTGAGGACGTTCTTTACTCAACCCCCCACCCCTAGACTCGGTGATCCCACGATCATGCCGTTAATCGGTAAATTAATCCGTGTAAAGCCTCGGAAGGAAACCTCGCCCTTCCCGAGTCCAGCACTTGACTTTCTCTGCGAAACACGCCCCCCCCCAATTCCTTTGCCTTATCTAATCATTATCTAATCATTGTCTAATCATTATCTAATCATTGAGGGGGGGGGGACTTAATTCTTCCCCTCTCCTTCTCTGTGGGGAAATTCCGAATGAAAACGTTGATTAAAAAAAAAAGGAAAGAACCGTAGGCAATTTATCCTGGAGATTCTGGTAGATGAATGAATAACTTGTTCGATGAGATTGGCCTGCATGTACTCGCCTGTCCATAAAGCCCCGTTTCTGCAGAAGAAAGAGCCCCGTTTTTGCGGGCAGAGGCTTTTGAAATATTACATTTATTTATTTATTTATTTATTTATTTATTTATTTATTTATTTATTTATTTATTGTGTTTTATTACTTTTACCTGGGGGGGAGGGGGGTTGTACTAAAAAGAACTGATTTTTTTTTTTAAAAAAATGGCAGCTCGGTGAAATCAAGGGCTCTTTAATTCGAAGGCGCTTCACGCTTTCATCGATTAAAAATTGGATAATGCTAATTGTTATATTGGTATTAGGCCTAATAAAGGTTTTATGTGTGTATATAGTTATATTACTTTTACCTGGGAGGGTTGTACTAAAAAGAACTGATTTTTTTTTTAAAAAAAATGGCAGCTCGGTGAAATCAAGGGCTCTTTAATTCGAAGGCGCTTCACGCTTTCATCGATTAAAAATTGGATAATGCTAATTGTTATATTGGTATTAGGCCTAATAAAGGTTTTATGTGTGTGTATATATATATATATATATATATATATATATATATATATATATATATATATTAAAAAATTGGTGGGGCATACAAAAGCAGCGTGCAAAGCATGTGTAATGCTTATACTTATACCTCCCCCCCTTTACCCAAAGCGGCTTTCCACTCATCCATCTCTAACTCATCAGGGTGTCCCTACAACACAGCCCTGTAGCTGTATAACCGCCCCCCAAGCCGGCATGTGGAGGTGTGTTGTGCCGCTATCCCATTTCAAGTTCCCCCCTTTGCCCGCATTCAATTCGAAGGTAGTTGCCACATCACGCCAGGTTTGATTTTGGAAAAATTGGATAATGCGCACCCATTTTATTCGAGATCAATCGTTTCCCTTTCCACCCCCCCTGCCCCCCTGCCAGGGTAGGCATACAAAAAGCAGCTGCAGCATGTAATACTTTATACTTATACCTCAGCTTTTTTTCTTCCCTCCCACCAATAATCACCCCGATAAGCAACAGCCATCAAAAAACATAAGATCAAGAAGCATGAAATAATAAACACAGTATTATAACTGGGGATCTTTAGAGGGGGAGGGGGAGGGCCGGCGGAGGAAGAAGAGAGCAAGGACATCCCGCTCACAGGTAGAAATTGATCCTGTGTCCCAGAATGACGGGTCGGGGGGGGGAAAGAGTCACAGAAGTTGTCCTGGCAACTACTTATGGCAGAATGAGGCTGCCCGAAAGCTTTTGCGCAGGAGAACTTGCGGGGTGTGGGGGTGTGGTTAGCGGGGAGCGGGGGATCGAACAGCCAAGCCAAGCAAAACACTGCAGGCATTCGACGAAGCTCCACCAACATAAGGCCACCCCTTTTGCCCGCCCATCCAGATCTGGCAGCTGCGAACTGACGCCAGGGCGCCTTTGTAACTGGCACGATAGAGTCGCACCCATTTTATTCGAGATCAATGCGGAGGATCATCGCAGCCCCCCCTGCCCCCCAAAGTTAGGTAGGACTGGGGAGGGGGAGAAAGAGTCTCTCTTTTTTCTGGGGTTGGTCTTGATTTGTCTTAACACCTCCCCCTCCCCCCCCCCCGCTCTTGTTCCCAAGCCTATTAAATGGCGACAGTGAATCACAGTCGAGTTTAATTCAATTTGCTCCCCTCAGACTGGCTCGAACCACCTCGTTGTCTTTACTTGACAGGAGGTCTCTCTCTCTCTCTCTGTATCAAAAGCGGTTTCCACCATCCATCTCTTCCCTACAACTCCTAGTTATACTCTTTATCAACACAGCCCCCCTGTAAGGCTGGGAGAACAGCCTCCTGGGTGATCTTGCAGGACATTGGGGGGAGGGGGGCGGGTTCAAAACTGGACCCCAGCCGAACCACATCACGCCACGCTGCAGCTCGGGGCCGTTCCACAAATCCGCACCTGTGGTTACAGCCGCCCTATTTCTCAAGGAACCAAATCGTTTCCGCTCCGTGCTGAACTGGTTTGATTTATTAGATTTGTAGTGTACCGCCCTCCTCCGAGAGGGCTCAGGGGGGTGAACAACAGCGGCAAATAACACCACCAATAATCACCCCATTAAGCAACAGCCATCAAAAAACATAAGATCAAGAAGCATGAAATAATAAACACAGTATTATAACTGGGGATCTTTAGAGGGGGAGGGGGAGGGACGGCGGAGGAAGAAGAGAGCAAGGACGCATCCCCGCTCCTGGTGAAATTGATCCGCAAACTGTCCCCAGAATGACGGGTCGGGGGAAAGTCACAGAAGTTGTCCTGAGCAAACTGCCCCCCCTTGGCAAGAATGGGGAGCTGCCCGAAAGCTTTTGCGCAGGAGAACTTGCGGGGTGTGGGGGTGTGGTTAGCGGGGAGCGGGGGATCGAACAGCCAAGCCAAGCAAAACACTGCAGGCATTCGACGAAGCTCCACCAACATAAGGCCACCCCTTTTGCCCGCCTATCCAGATCTGGCGGCTGCGAGCTGACGCCAGGGCGCCTTTTGTAACTCAAGTAATGATAGAGTCGCACCCATTTTATTCGAGATCAATGCGGAGGATCATCGCAGCCCCCCCTGCCCCCCAAAGTTAGGTAGGACTGGGGAGGGGGAGAAAGAGTCTCTCTTTTTTCTGGGGTTGGTCTTGATTTGTCTTGTACCTCACCTCCTGCTCTTGTTCCCAAGCCTATTAAATGGCGGACAGTGAATCACAGTCGAGTTTAATCTAATTTGCTCCCTCAGGACTGGTCGCTGAACCACTCCGTTAATCTTTTACTTTGACGGAGTGGTTCTCTCTCTCTCTCTGTGTATCCCCCCCCGCTCTTGTTCCCAAGCCTATTAAATGGCGACAGTGAATCACAGTCGAGTTTAATTCAATTTGCTCCCCTCAGACTGGCTCGAACCACCTCGTTAATCTTTTTACTTGACGGGAGGGTCTCTCTCTCTCTCTCTGTATCCACCCCCCCCCCTCCACCATGGTCCTCTCAGGCACACCCGTGGCTTCCGGGCAGGTGCCTGAGTGTCCCGGGAGAAGGATCTAGCCCAGTGATGGCGAACCTTTTCGAGACCGAGTGCCCAAATTGCAACCCAAAACCCACTTATTTATCGCAAAGTGCCAACATGGCAATTTAACCTGAATACTGAGGTTTTAGCATGCATTACTCAGGAGTAAGCTTGGTGGTAGTCGGTGGCTTTGCTTTGAAGCAACCGTGCAACTCTTCCAATGGGTGAATCATGACCCAAGGAGGGTTTACACAGAAGCAAGCCCCATTGCCAGCAACCGAGCTTACTCCCAGGTAAAGGATCGTGCTTTAGTTCTTTGGATGAAAATCAGTGGGGTTTAACAGCGCTTAACCTACACTGCTTCCTCAAAACTTGATCTTAGGTTCAATGCTAATAATCGAGCCCAGCGGCCCAGGCCAGCCTAGATGTGGGGGGGGGGGCACTCTGTTTGCGCGTGCCCACAGAAAGGGCTCTGAGTGCCACCTCTGGCACCCGTGCCATAGGATTCTACCTTCACCACTGCTCGATCTTAGCCTCCATCCTCCCTCCTTCTCAAATCAAGGGCCTCATCTGGCCAGCCTCTGATGGGTGGGTGGGAAGAACACCCGGCCATGTGGAATTCTGGAGGCAAAAAGGCACCGCACAGCTATTTGGGAGGGGGCGGCATATATTTGCAAACTCAACCAGCCTTAGTAACACATAGCAGCAACAGTATACCCAGTTGGCGTCTTTTCCTTGTATTAAACTCATATGAACAAAACATACCTAAAAAAGAGAAGAGTTTGGATTCATTCCCCACTCTTCTCAATTCTAAGCAGTCTCAAAGTGGCTGACAGACTCCTTCCTGTCCTCTCTCCACAACAGACACCTTGTGAGGCAGGTGGGGCTGAGAGAGTCCGGAGAGAACTGTGAGTGGCCCAAGGTCACCCGGCAGGCTTCAGGTGGAGGAGCAACAAACCCGGCTCTCCAGATTAGGAGAGGAACCCACTTGTGGAGGGTGGCTTGACTTGGCTGCGCCACCCCTGACATTTGTCAACCTGGAGAAATCCTCAGATGCCAAAGGGCCAGAGGCCAGCCTCTTGCTTGCCTTCTGGCAGCAGCTCAGCCTTTGCACGGAGGAGGATGTTTGAAATTGAAGAAGAAGAGTTGGATTTATATCCCCCCCCCCTTTCTCTCCTGCAAGGAGACTCAAAGGGGCTTACAAACTCCTTTTCCCTTCCCCCCTCACAACAAACACCCTGTGATGTGGGTGGGGCTGAGAGAGCTCCCAGAAGCTGTGACTCCCCCAAGGTCACCCAGCTGGCTCTGTTGGAGTGTACAGGTTAATCTGAATTCCCCAGAGAAGCCTCCACAACTCAAGGGGCAGAGTCGGGAATCAAACCTGATTCATCCGGATTAGCGTACACCTGGTCTTAACCACTAGGCCACCGCTGCTCCCTGCCGGGCGGGGGAAATCGAAATGTTTGAAATTGACCTGCTGGTGGGGGAAATTTACTCGCTGGCCTTTTCCCCCCCTCTGAGCAAAGCTCTGCGCTTTTGTCTGAGTTCCGAGACCCGCCAGGGCTGATCCAGCCAGCTCTGCTGGCCCGGAACTCAGGCAGAGACGCAGAGTTTCGCGCAGAGGAGGAAATAGACCAGCGTGTCAATTTCAAAGCGCGCCCGCGCCTGCGCAAAGGGGGCTTTGTCTCCAACCGCGGGGCGTTAATTCCATAAATGGCATTTAATTAGCGGGAGGCTAATTGCCGCTCGCGATGTTTCATCGCATCAGTAATTGACTCGACATCCCCGAACCTGTTTCCTTTTCAGTCCCCGCGGAGAGGGGCGAAGGACGGGGCGGCGGTCGAGCTTTCGCACCGGCTCAAATCTGCCCGGGCGCTTTGGACCTGGTGGCGAAAAATAGGGCCGTAGCAATGAGAAAAGGGAATAAGGGCAAGAATACCATACAAGGACCAAGCACAGGGTTGGCCAAACCCCAAAGGAAGAAAAAAAAACTTGCCCAATGCAAGGAATAAGCTCAAAAGAATTATTAATGCTAGAAGATAACAAAGCGACAATCCTGGGTTACAGACTAATCATCCAACCAATTCTAGTCAATTGTGGGATTATTAGTCTGTAACCCAGGCTTGTCACTTTGTTATCTTCTAGCATTAATACTTATTTTGAGCTTATTCCCTGCATTGGGCAAGTTTTTTTCTTCCTTTGGGGTTTGGCCAACCCTGTGCTTGGTCCTTGTATGGCGAAAAATAGGGGACTTGCTTGCCTGCCTGCCAGAGAAGTGCAGAAGTCGGAGCCCTGTCAGGCTGTCGAGGCCTCCCACAAACTGTGCAAAACTGAATGATTCAAGAGGTCACCGGGTTGCTTTGCACCAGATGATTTTTGCAGACTGGCTTGGAGCATTGTGGCCTAGGCTGCTGTGCGTAGCTTACTAGAAGTGGGATCCTGGTTATATAATTTCTGTATGGCTTAATGTGTCACGTGACTGATGCCACCGTTCACATCTTTCTGGGGCTTCCAGATGTCTAAAACCTAATAACTGCTGGTTATTGAGTTGATTATACTTGGCTGATTATACTGATTTACTCTGTGGGATTCACCTTGAGTCCCTATGACAAAGGAGAACTATAAATGATGCAAATAAAAATAAAATAAACAAAAAATAATGTGAGAAGGTGAGGAGGTTCACCGTTGCCTTCCTCTGCAGTCTTCCTGGGTAATCCTCGGGTATCAACCCTTCTTAGCTTCCAAGATCTGATGAGACCGTTTCACATCCAGGTCCTGGCTAGGCAGACGTTTATAGACAAGGTTATCGCTGCAATAGACAACCTGGGCTGCTTCTCTGAAACCCTTCTCATGTCTTTTTATGACTCTCCAAAGTACAGGGATCAGGATTTTTCCTTTACAATTGGAAACTTTTTCAAAATATAAAAGCTGATAATTTAGGGAAAGGGTCTAAAATATTCTGCAGGGGACCAGATGCCCCCCCCCCTCTCTCACACAAGGCTCTGGGCCTGGGTCCAGTAGCTTTTGCAAGCGCCTCATCAGACTATAGGTGTTCTACTCACAGGACACAGAACTTGGGTTAAAAGAAAGCAGGCTCTCCAAATTCATCTAAACAGGCACGAGGAACATTCCTCTGGGCCTTGATCTTACAAATGGGTTCCACTCAGGCTGCACAATCTTTGCCATGGAACACACTTTCATTTATGCTTCTTCTTTATGCTAAATCAATGGCTTTCTTTCTTTCTTTCTTTCTTTCTTTCTTTCTTTCTTTCTTTCTTTCTTTCTTTCTTTCTTTCTTTCTTTCTTTCCTTCTTTCTTTCTTTCTTTCTTTCTTTCTTTCTCTCTTTCTCTCTCTCTCTCTCTTTCTCTCTCTCTCTCTTTCTTTCTTTCTTTCTTTCTTTCTTTCTTTCTTTCTTTCTTTCTTTCTTTCTTTCTTTCTCTCTTTCTTTCTTTATTTCTCTCTCTCTCTCTTTCTTTCTCTCTCTTTCTTTCTTTCTTTCTCTTTCTTTCTTTCTTTCTTTCTCTCTTTCTTTCTTTCTCTCTTTCTCTCTTTCTCTCCCTCCCTCCCTCCCTCCCTCCCTCCCTCCCTCCCAGGATGGCCTAATTCTGACTCCAATCCAATGCACACTGACTTGGGGGGAAGCCCACATAAACACAGTGGGACCTACTTCCTAGTAGTCATTCATAGGGTTGCACAGCAAGTAACACTTCATTCTCAGGCTACTGCAGATGGGTTTTTTCATCTTGCTCATCTTGGAAACTGACACAAACTCTCAGGGCGGCTATTTCATCAACTGACACCTCTAAAGCCCTTGCCACCTCCCCTCTCATTGTAGGGCTTTGGTAGTTGAAATCCCGGTCATGCAACCAACCCAGAACTGGTTCAGATGGACAGCAAGTGGTCAAGATGTTGTATGTGACCCTCTCACAAATCCTTACCAGCCTCATGCATTTTAGGCCTTCCCATTGTCACCCATGAGAACAGCTTGCTGGTGGTGGGATTTGGCTGTAAACGCAGCTGTCAATTGCAGCCCCCCCCCCCCAATCTTTGACTTTTCCAGCCCCTTGCTGGAATTTAAGCTCTGAATTTTGCAAACACAGGCTGAGTTAACAGCAGATAAGATGCATTTTGATTCAACTTTGGCATCTGGGCAGATAAAATAAGGGGATCACATCAGCAGAACAGTATTGGACAAACAAACTGGACCATGGGAGTGTAATCCTCTCCTTTACAGAGGAATAAAAAAGAAATCTCAGCTGTGATTTTGTGGATTGAGGATCTTGACTACCGCAAAAAATCCTCCAATTTTTTTCACAACAGAGGTGCACTTCTGAATTAAACCGGGATACATCCTTCACTCTGATACTTGAAAAAGGTTGAGATTCTGTAATCCTAAAAATGGCCTGTTTTCAGAGGAGTCTAGCCCTTGTTCTCTGCATGAGTCACTAATCTGGGTGTGCCTCCTGATCTGAAGGCAGCAAATTCAGAGCACTATTCAGGCAGAGATTTAACAGTCAACTTTCTCTGAGGCCAAGTGAATTTGATGCATCGTTGAAGGTTTTCATGGGCCCTTTCCCCACTCACCTTTGCCCGAGGGTTGCTGCAGGCAATTCCCAGCTCCCAGCTCGTGCAATTCCTGGTGCGCACCCTGGCTTCCCCACGACCCCGCACAGAGTGCGGGGGTCGTCAAAAGGTGCCATTTCAAAAGGCGCCAGGAATTCGCGCGTCGAGGGGGCGGGAGAGAGGCAGCTTTGGGGCGGCTGCGTTCTCACCGCCCCTGAAGTGGGTAAGGCAGCTGGACCCCGCGCTACTTGAGGATTGTAGCGCGGGGCTTAAGGAGAGTAGCGCGGGGCTTAAGGAAAGTGGGGAAAGGGCCATGGCTAGAACTGTCTGGCTGTTGTGGGTTTTCCAGGCTGTGTAGTTATGGTGTGGTACTTTTATCTCTTTCTCCCATTTCTGTGGCTGGCATCTTCACAGGGATGATCATTAGATACAGAACACGTTTGCACTCTGCTGCTCAACTATTCACTAAGTGTATATGTGCAAAAACCATACAATGATAAGACATACAAAAGTGAACAGGGTGCTAAAGTGCTACACAACAATGGTATAACATGATAAACATATATACATGTCTATACAGCACAATATTCCTGTTTGTATGCATGATTCCTTAACAGATTCTGCATTTTTTTACTGAGTCTCAACATCCACTTTAGATTCTCTGTTTGTCTGTAAACCTGAAGGAGCGGGCTCTGATCTTCTTAAAGGGATCGTGCGTACAAATGGGAATATTGTGCTGGATAGACATGTATATATGTTCATCATGTTATACCATTGTTGTGTAGCACTTTAGCACTGTGTTCACTTTTGTATGTCTTTATTCATGTATGGTTTTTGCACATGCACACTTAGTAAATAGTTGAGCAGCAGAGAGCAACACGTTCTGTTTCTGCTTACCTGATTGTGACATTACACTCGCATCGGTTTTCCCCCCTTCATCTTCAGAGGGATGTAATGGTGAGACATGTTCCACTCCATGGCACAGTGTGTGGGGAAAACATTAAGAGCTAAAACTACCAGACCACGGCCACACACCCCAAACCTCTTCCAACAGTCAAGTGGATGTGCTATGACACTCTGCACAGGGAATTACGTGCCCTCTGCAAAGGCTGTTGGAAAGTAGGGAAGATCAGAATAATAACTCATTCAGAGAAGCAGTGGGTAGCTTCCTTTATGAGTGAGAACTTTGGGCTTATGTTTTTAAAACGTATTCATTTCTAACGGCCCAGTAAAAAGGGACACATGACGAACAGATGCAGCCCCCTTATGTGAATCGGGCTCTTGGGCCATTCAAGCCAGCATTGTCAATTCTCCTGGCCACAGATTGAAACTGCACGCCAAACAGGTGCTTTGCCATTGAGCGGCAGCCTCTCCCCAAATAGTTCATGTGGCATGCCATTGGGGAATGGTCAGGAGTGGGTCTCTGGGCAGGCCACCCAAATGACCACTCCAGGAAGTCTCAGGGAGACGGGCCCAGAGGGGTCACAGAGTTGGCTGGCATCACCTCCTGGTCAGACACAGCTGCTAGTTGGGTCCAGGTGTTGCTCTTGGGGCAACACTGCAGGGATCTGACTTGGATTTAGGCAGAAGGAGGTCCCAGGCGTATCTTGATGGTACAACAACATACATCAAATCTGTCTTGGGAATCATGGCGTTAGATTGACCTGTTTGTCTTCTATCTAGGGATGCTGCGAATTTTGCCATGACTGTGTTCAGCAGTGTTCAGAGGTGTTGATTTGATGCAGGTCAGTTGTTTCTTGATCTGGTTGGTTCATGCCAAACAGATGCAGACACCGGCCAGATTGCTTTAGGTTTCTGCAAAAAAAATTGCACAGGTGCAAAGATGC
This sequence comes from Sphaerodactylus townsendi, assembly GCF_021028975.2. NCBI lineage: Eukaryota > Metazoa > Chordata > Lepidosauria > Squamata > Sphaerodactylidae > Sphaerodactylus > Sphaerodactylus townsendi. The sequence goes on from NC_059438.1 coordinate 41,597,877, forward strand.
AGTCAGTCCAAGCGGGTAGGCTCATTGAGAGTTGCTTAGATGGTCACTTAGATGGTCACTGAAGGAATGACACACTGCATTCACTGGTGGCTGATTTATAGGGTTTGCAAGTGTTATAAGTATCCACTTAACAGTGCAGCTATGCAGGAAAGCATGGTGGAGCAGTGGAACTTGACTGGGTGGTGTGAGAAAGTGCATATGCGAGAAACCAGTTGCACAATGCTGCATAGTTAGGAAGGAATACAGTGAAAGAATACAAGGCAGTCACCTGTTGAAAATCAACCAACAACTTGATTAACAAGCAAATTGATCACAGATAAATCAGGGCCCTGTTCTTGATGGGTGAACTTGTGGGTGTTCAAGCATCCCTACCTCTGCCCTTCTCAGATAGCATTCTGTTTCAAATTACAAAATATAACTTGCAAGTAAGGTTTCCAGATCCCCACGAAAGATGGGGCATCCAGCACTTTGGACCCCCTCCCCCTGGCACCATCTAGCTGGCTGGCAGGAATGTTACCAGGCTTAAAATGAGGCCTAGATCATGATGTCACCAGCATGATAATGTCACTTCCAGAAGTGACATCATCACACGGGAAACGGCAGGGAGAGGATCTGGTATTTGAGCAGAACTCTGCGACAAAACAGCTTCTACCCTGGAGTTTTTGCCCAAATGCCAGAATGGGCCTTTCCCCACTTAACTTCTGCTGCGCGCTACTCGGGCCAAGTAGCGCGGGGTCCCGTGGCACTCCCCACTACAGGGGCGGCGACAAAGCAGCCGCCCCGACGCTGCCGCTCTCGCGCCCCCTCAGCGTGCGTCATTCCTGGCGCTCCTCAAAATGGCGCCTTTTCACGGGGTCGTGGGGAAGCCCGGGCGCACGCCAGAAATGACGCAAGCAGTGAGTAGCGCGGACCGAAGGTGGTAGAAGGAAAAGTGGGGAAAGGCCCAATGTCTCCCTCACTGTCATTGACATGATGATGTCACACAGATGATGTCAAAACCTAGTCTTATTTTAAGTCTGGTAACATCATTTCCACTCCCTCCCGCGCCGATGGCCAGAGGGACCTGGCAACCTTACTTCCAAGGATAACTGTAGTCTACATGGCACAGGTGCTGTGCAATAGACACACACCTTCACAAAGGACTCAGAATTTTCTTCTGTGAATTTTGAGGTAGAGTGTTCACTGCATAGTTTCTGTACAGCATTAGCTGTTGGAAGTTTTTATTATACATGATAGATGGTGTCATACTTATGAACACTTAATAATATTTAATGAAGAAGAAGAAGAGTTTGGATTTATATCCCCCCTTTCTCTCCTGCAGGAGACTCAAAGGGGCTGACAATCTCCTTGCCCTTCCCCCCTCACAACAAACACTTTGTGAGGTGGGTGGGGCTGAGAGAGCTCCGAGAAGCTGTGACTAGCCCAAGGTCACCCAGCTGGCGTGTGTGGGAGTGCACAGGCTAATCTGAATTCCCCAGATAAGCCTCCACAGCTCAGGCGGCAGAGCTGGGAATCAAACCCAGTTCCTCCAGATTAGATACATGAGCTCTTAACCTCCTACGCCACTTCTAATGGTTTTTAGCATGTTAGTGTTTGATTGAATTCATCAGTGGTTTCAGTTTGACTGTATTTCATTGTAGGTACTATTTTGACAATATTTGAAGTCTGAAACACAATGAGGTTTGGCAACCTTTCACTGGTAGCCACTTGTGAATTTTTATACGGATGTCTACTAAAATCAAAATGTTGAATTTCTGAAAAAAGCTATTGGAACTTTTTGGGCCAATATTAATGCAATGAGTGATATAGTGGTTAAGAGCGGCAGATTGGTGATCTGGGTTTCTTTCCCTGCTCCTCCACATGAAGCTTGCTGGGTGACCTTGCTGGGTGACCTTGGGCTAGTCACAGTTCTTTGGAACTGGTTCTCTCTGAACTCTCTGAGCAGATCCCCAGATAGCAGAGTTTGCGCAACACTCACACTGGAACACACAGCAGGAACTGAGACGCACACAGCTATTTCAGCTTCCCAGAAGCGGTCCTTCTTTATTATGTTCACAGCAATGTTGCTCTCTCTGTCAAAGTGCTTCGCCAGACGGCCAGAAGACAAGAATCTCACAGTGCATAGCACACTGCTGCATTATGTGCATTTCATCATCCAATCAGAACACCTTTCCAATTAGCTCCAGAAAGAGGCTGTCATACAGAGGTGGTCATATGACACCTGTCATTTAGATTTTGTAGATCAGACATGTGCTCTGACAGTTTAATGGGTCAAAGGGGTATGGACTATAGCCTGTCACTCAATAATGGTATATCTTTATGAAAAAGAAAATATAAACATGTTCAGCATAAATTTATGTAAGATGATGGATATGATTGAAGTCTATAAAATTATGCATGGGGTAGAAAATGTTGACAGAGAGAATTTTTTCTCTCTTTCTCTCTTTCTCACAGGGGGCATACATTGAAAATGCTGGGGGGAAGAATTAGGACTAATAAAAGGAAACACTTCTTCACGCAACGTGTGATCGGTGTTTGGAATATGCTGCCACAGGAGGTGGTGATGGCCACTAACCTGGATAGCTTTAAAAGGGGCTTGGATAGATTTATGGAGGAGAAGTCGATTTATGGCTACCAATCTTGATCCTCTTTGATCTGAGATTGCAAAGGCCTTAACAGACCAGGTGATCCGGAGCAACAGCCGCAGAAGGCCATTGCTTTCACATCCTGCATGTGAGCTCCCAAAGGCACCTGGTGGGCCACTGCAAGTAGCAGAGAGCTGGACTAGATGGACTCTGGTCTGATCCAGCTGGCTTGTTCTTATGTTCTTATGTTCTTATGATTGCATTTCATATTGGGTGAGGTACAGTTATTTTGTAAATATGTCCCCCCGCCCAAATGAAAGTAAGTGTAAAAGGCAGTGAATATTTTAATATGATGGGATTGTGTGCCTGCTTTATTTGGAGTTAAACGGTTTTAAAGGAAATTAAAGTACAATTATGCTAGAAGAAATATTTGATTAAAATCCATTTTGATTGCATTGGTTGCTGTCTGCATTATGCTGAATGGTGAAGGAAGTGGCGTCTGCCTTCAGCTCCAAGGCCAGCTATAAATGGCAGAAACAGGTGAGGAAATGTACAAATAAAAATGGCGCGGCAATAACAACACTAGCACAGTGCAAAATCTGGCTTATGTATGCAGCAGAAAGAGCTGATGGAATCTGGAGCTTATGGGAGGGATGGAATCTGCTCAGATCGCAAACCGGGTGCCTGTTTTGAATGCTTCTTCAATTTAAAAATTCACTGCAAGTAAAAACAGTATCAAACACACACACACGCCCGGACAAATTAACATAGCCTTATGCCACCTTACGCCATGATATGCTAGTTTTCTGCTTGCAGGATAGGCGAGCATTGCAGAAGTTGTATTGCCCTCATCTGAAGTGGCACAATCCATTCTACCATGTCATTTCAATTTCATCCTGGTGCGTGTGTAGGTCAGAGTGAAGATTGAGTTTCCATGACCTTATCCCGAGGGTCATCTCATCCTCTGGTTGGGAGAGAAACCTCGTGACTGTGCTAGAGCAGGCAATTTCTGTCCCTTTGATTTTGTGGCTGGCCAGCAAGGATGAAAGGCGATTGTCAGCATCATTCAGGCTCCTTAAAGGTAGAGAAAGCAACTCCTCCTCCTCCCTCCTCCTCTTTTATGTTACACAGACACTAGTATTGCCTTGGCATTTCCTTCCCTGGACTGGCCACAAGCCCGCTGGAGCCGTGAAAGAGGAGCTGGTCAGGATAGACTTCATACTATTTCTTCTGTTTCCTGGTTTTCAGCTGGTGTTTACCTCACAGGTGTTTACCTGTCCTAGCTGGGAGATAAGGGTTGCTGCTAGAGCAACTCACCCAAAATTCTGAAGTGAATGCTAGAGTGGCATTCCTGGCACAATGATGTCACTTCTGGGTCACACTGAATGCTGTGCAGGGAAGACTGTCCTGCCCCATTCCATTTCGCTGAGCAGTCTCTTCCCAACGTCCAGGTGGGCGGTGGTGGGCAGAGGCAGCAGGCAGCAAGAGATCTCCCACCAAAAGCAGGCACACGATAAGGATAGCTAGAATGTCTCAAGAAACATGACTGCAAGGTTCCAGAAGCAGAGCTGAGCTGAGCAGAGGCGTATCTGCCTAGGGATAAGGGGTACCCTCTGTTCCCAGGAGCCACTAATCTGGTCATGCTGGGGGTGCAAAATTGGCCTCCAAGATAGCAGGATGGCCCCCAAGAAGGATTTCCTGCTGCCTCATCATCTCTGGGTGCCCTCGGTCCCGCCTATGTCATCATTGATGTGGGCGGGGCCAAGGAAGCCCGAGGACACCCCCTCAAGCCTGGCCCCCCCTCCCAGCTCCCAGCTCCCAGCCGTCAGCCGTCAGTCCCTTCTGCCCACCCCTCTAGGGAGAGCAGAAGCAACTGGAAGTCTCCCTCTTTGTCTCCTTTGCTTTTATAAGCATGGGGGACGGGGCTCTGCCCCTCGAGGGTATGGGTCTGCCCCCAAGCCCTGCCCCCAGGCATAGTGGGGGGGTGTGAAGTTGGCCCGCAGGGGTCGCAAGGAAGAGGCGAGACGCGGTGATATCATCCGGTGGAGAGAGCCAGCAGCAGGAAGCGCGGTCCTTGGATCCGGCAACTCTGATCCGTGGGCCTGGCAACTCTGCCGTGTGCTAGTCCCTGGCACCTTTTATTAGGGTTTTAGTGGGGGCTTGTAGAGGAGGCGGATAGGTGGATAGGCGGATAGGCGGGAGAGCGGGAGAGCGGGAGCACGGGGGAGCATCATGTGATGCATGATCTCATGGGGTGGCTACGTGCGGGAGGAAGCGTCTGCGTCTGGGTCTAATCCATACCTGGGGGCAAGAGCCCCTTTGTCCCTTTGTCTGGGACACCTGGTGACCGTGAGTCAGGTAGTTCATGACCTATGACTCACGGGGGCCTGGGGGATGGGGGGGTGTGTGTGCCCAGAAGGGCGCAGATGGCACAGGCATTCCATGTGCTCTTTCTGCGGCTCTGCTGGGTTCGCGGGGCTCACCCCTACAGGGGTGCCCAGAGAATGGCTGTCTTTGGGTGCCATCCCCCCCATACACCTCTGGAGCTGAGCATGCCACTGTCTCTCTCACACTTAACACTTCCTTAAAACTGGGGAGGGGCAGGGTACCTACGTAAATCTGACAGCGAAATTAAACAGGCATTGTATGGCACCCTTCAAGACTGGCAGCATGTATTTCAACATGAGCTTCTATGAGTCAGAGTTATATCTGCATTAGGACTGGAGACTAAAAGCCCACACAGCTGAGTTACAACTGGATTTTGCCTGGACTGTGCCTCTTGAATCCATTGCCACAGGAGGGGTGACTCAAGAAGAAATCCAAGAGATACAAGATGTTCCATAAATATCTGATATATTCTTGCAGATCCAGGAAAGTGCACATAGGGTTGTAGTTTCAGAATCCAAATATGAGATTGCTAAAAGCACAGAATCCAGGCCCATAACAAATTAATCAATCCTGCTGATTCCAGTTTCCTTGGGAGTAGCCATTTGCCAACTAGACTTCACCCATACCCTTAGCTCCCCATAGAAACTATACAATCCCTGTATCTTGAACCACTTCCCCCATCTGGAGTTTTAGCTACAAATGGGAGCCAAGGTGGAATCGTTATAATATATAGGGGTGGGCTGAATAAAAATTGGTATTTTTCAGGGCTGGGTTTATTAGGCTCAGAAATTTTTAACCTCTCTTCCCCCCCCGCACCCCGCCCCAAGAAGCATGATGCTACTTTTCAGGTTTTCAGTTTTTTTCTGAAGAAAATTGAGTTATTGAATCTGAAAAATATGCCTGCCTCCAGAATCCATGCGGGGCTTGGAGGTAGAAGGCAGTGCAGAGCAGTGGTGTAGCTGTCAGGGGTAGGGTGGGGCATCTTGTCCTGGGTGCGCACCGTGTGTGGGTGTGGCATGGGTGTGGCATGGGTGGGCGGGGGTGCACTCATAATAGGCTGAGAAAGGTATAATTGAGACTCACAGCTGATGGGATTTTAACCTGGCTTTCTCATTGCCTTGTCTATTCAGTCTCAGTTCAACACACACTACACCCTACTGACTCTGTTGTGACGTGACATCATTCCTTAAGGAAGCAGCTTCCATACTAGTGGTATTGTATGAAGGGGAGTTTACAAAAGGTGTGGATGGGTCAGCTGATTCACATTTAATTGTGTTCTGAAGAAAGAGGCAGACAAGAGGGTGGTTTACAGACACACCAGCGTTGCTTGGATGCTCCTCTTTCCATGGCTGATCACTTGGTGACTCCACCAAAGCCCTCACACATGTCGGGAACAGCATGAGAACTTTGCGTGATGGTAGTTTTGTGCCTCCCAGATGCACACTGGCTCTTTTCTGCTTGCCAGGGTAGAATGCAAAGAGAAACTGCTGTTTTCTCCTTCTCATACTGCTCCAAGGAGCTGCTGATGGCTCTACTGTAACACTTACTCATAGCCATGTAGCACAATGTTTACAACAAAGGCTTCGTAGGCCAGTTTGAAGAGGCCAAAACAAAAAAGCCAGCATGCGTCCAGAAGGCACAAAACTCTCAGGGTACTGGGAATATAAGAAGAACATAAGAAGAACATAAGAAAGAGCCTGCTGGATCAGACCAGAGTCCATCTAGTCCAGCTCTCTGCTACTCGCAGTGGCCCACCAGGTGCCTTTGGGAGCTCACATGCAGGAGGTGAAAGCAATGGCCTTCTGCTGCTGCTGCTGCTCCTGAGCACCTGGTCTGCTAAGGCATTTGCAATCTCAGATCAAAGAGGATCAAGATTGGTAGCCATAAATGACTTCTCCTCCATAAATCTATCCAAGCCCCTTTTAAAGCTATCCAGGTTAGTGGCCATCACCACCTCCTGTGGCAGCATATTCCAAACGCCAATCACAAGTTGTATGAAGAAGTGTTTCCTTTTATTAGTCCTAATTCTTCCCCCCAGCATTTTCAATGGATGCCCCCTGGTTCTAGTATTGTGAGAAAGAGAGAAACATTTCTCTCTGTCAACATTTTCTACCCCATGCATAATTTTATAGACTTCAATCATATCCCCCCTCAGACGTCTCCTCTCCAAACTAAGGAGTCCCAAACGCTGCAGCCTCTCCTCATAAGGAAGTGCTCATCTTGTTCACTAACAAACACAATAACTGTTACTGTACAGACAGGATATGAGACCTCTGCCTGTTGCTTCATCAGCGCCTGATTCTTCAGTCGAGTGACGATCGTATGTATATGAACTGGCTTAATCTGAGTGCCAGCAAGGCCTTCAGAAGGGTTCATGGGAGCATGGATCTAATGGCATTGCAGTGTTTCCCCATCACCTGGCTGTTCTCATGCGTTCTGAAGGTGCTGGCCACACAGTCTAGCCAAAGTGAAGTCGGGACAAGATGCCCCATCCTATCCCCTGACAGCTACGCCACTGCTCTGCACTGCCTTCTACCTTCAGGGCCCACATGGATTCTGGTGGAAACAACTGGTTCATGATCCTCTCCCGTCACAACTGACCTGGCCTGATGTTGCCCAATGGATTGTATTTTATAGACATTTTCTCTTAAAATAAACACACTGTATCCTATAAAAAAAAGTAATAGAAGAGACACTTCCCCCCCTCCTGTAGTATGGATAAATTTAGGCTCCAAGTGAGCTGGTATTTCCCCAGTTACTGATTAACCACAGTTCATTTAACAGAATCAATATTTCAGGCAAAGAAGTAAACATTCGCCACACTGTCCCCTCTTTCTCCTTTACAACCTGATTTTTTTTTAAAAAAAATAAAAATAAAACACATCTGTCTGGAAAGTGGAGATCGAGGAGCAGTGCCTGTTATCTTGGGGGATATGCAAAGCACATTTTATTTCCTCTTTTATCTTGCCAATTGTATGTTGATCCCATACATATAGATTGATTTTGCACAGGTAGATAATGAAAAGTCAAGGGGGAAAATGTACACAGCGGCACTCAGGATCTTAGCTGTCTATTGGTATATAAATTGGTTTATTATTTCATTCTCTTAAAGAGGGCCATTCACATGGGAGAGCACTTTAAAATACAGCAGAGTTAAATATGAAATCCACTTCCCATTCCTGTGCTCTGGCTCCCATTTTGTAATTCCCACACTATTGTGTGTGGGGGGGTTAATTTTCATAGGTATTTATGTGTAAACATGATCTTGCTTCCTCAGCTGCCTCATCTATCCAGTTATTCCTACATTCGAGGACCTAATGTGGAATTTCTGACATGGTGAGCATCAACAGCTGTGGGCTCGGGACATATTAAAAGTGTTACTCTCTCCACTGGATGATACCTTGTGAGCTGTTCATAATTCCCCATAAGTGCTTTACGTTTTGCTGGTGCGACCCGCAGCAGGGCCGGCTGCTCACGCAGAGGAAAAAGGGCCACGGCATGCAAAAGGACAGCTTGGCACAATTATCCCCCCAAAAAACACACAAAAAGGAAACATTATTAATAAACATCTTCTGGGCATTTGGTGACACATTTTGCCCGCCGCAGCTTAAGGCAATTAATTCAGGATACTGGCATTAACTCTCCAGCTCGCAGATAGCTTGGATCTGGAACTAAAAATGCTAGTTCTCCAGGGAAAAGCACAGGCGAGTTGGCTCTTTTTCCGGACTGTTTGCTTATAGGCCCTGCGAGCAATCTTCCTCGCAGAATGAAATGCATAGGCACAAACAATGTGCCGGGGAGAGAATGGGACATGCGAATGAACAGTTTGAACTATTTGCTCAGCAGAAGGGCAGCCACAATTGCCGGCCAATGACTTTCGCAAGCGTCAGCCAGGACTTCGGAGTCCTTTGTTGTCCTTCTCTTTCCTCCAGCCAGATAAGGGCACAGCTGTGGTGATTCCGGCTAACTTTGAGCCTGGATTTATTCACAGAAATCTCAGTCCGTGTGGATTATATTTCTTTCTGCTGAAATTTGTCTCATTTTTATTAAATCAAGCAGGTTCTCTCTCCCCCTCCCCGGGGAAAGCAGAATCATATTTAGTGGAATGTTTTGAAATGACAATTTATTTTTGCATGAGTTCTGGAGGTGGAGAGAGACACATCAAAATCTCAGCTGAATTTCTGACTGCCGTTGGAGAAAAGTTAAGCCAAAGTTAAGCTATTTGTGTCCAACTCCTTTAAAGTGAGATCTATACTTCGGCTTAGATTTTGTTCACTGCACTCAATGGGGCTTAATAGTGGATCGAGCCAATGCACTTAACAAGTACGAATATTTGGGATTGCAACAATACCGCCTCTCACATTCTGCAGCTATTAATTTTTGAACTGTCATTTAGGGTTTTAAAAAAAATAACTGGAAAAGCAAACCTTGAAATGTTATCATACCAAATGCATTTGGGAATGTACAAACAGGCCAGCAGGGCACAATTGCGAGTTTCAGTAGTTGTGGGGTTTTCAGTAGAGGGGGAGATTAATTGCAAAGTTCAAAGGTTTGCTCTTGAATAAATATTCATGATTAAACTGATAAGAATAAGTGTACTTTAAAGATAATTTCAGGTGGCTGCTTTTGAAGATCCCACGGCTCGTAAAATGCTCCTGAGAAAGAATCCCACATACTCTAAAACACAGGGTGGGACAACTAACACCCCCCCCCCATATAAACAGCTCCACCAAGAACACATGCAACACATATGAATGAAACCACAAATTATCATGCTTCCAAAACTGCATTTAAGCACATGCCACATTACAGATATGACAAGCACTCATGAACACAGGTGCGCACTTAAGGGGGAAAAGATGGATTCCATTCCCAGAATAAATTGCTACCAACCGTCTGTTTACTCCAAGAGCAACATTCCCTCCCACGGATAAGCTTAAATGGCAAAATAAATATGCTCACCGCATTATGACTTGTGAGTGGTGCCCATGGATTGAAATGGTCAAGTTTTCTTACAGTAGACATGGAAATAGCTATAAGAGAAGCATTTCACTCCATGCTAATACTGAGGAGACGGGAGACATCTTTTTGTCATTTGAACATGGTATTGGAAGATAAAATGAGAATTGGTAGCACCTGCAGGTATGTATTCATGGTTTCCTTCTTAATTCTTTTTTAAAAAAAATATGGGGTGAAGAAGCTGTTGAATGGTAAATCTGCATGCAGTGGTTCTAATGTTAATTATTATTTATTGTGGGAGGAAATTGCCTTTAATGTAATCCAGTAAAAGATGCATTTGTTCTGCTTGTATACGTGCTTGGGAAAAGTCAGTCAAACGCTTCTATACAAATGACATTAAATACATCACAGGACAATCTTTAAAAAATTATTATAATTTCTGTGGGCAGAGAGCGTAGAATCAGATTTCGCAAAAGAAAAGGAGGGCCCCCGATCAATATTTATTTTCATATCGAATGACCCCTCCCCCAAACCTAGAGTTCAGACATCCTGTTCTCTATTTTTAGAAGGTTAATTTTATTGAAACGGATGAAAAGGCAGTTTATTTAAAAGAAGGCCACAAGCAGATCGGTTTGCTGGGATCAAATTGAACATTTTCAATCGAGTGAGAGAGAATAGAAGTTTTACCCATTGCTTTTTGCAGTGCCAAATCTCTGAAACCCCAGGGATTTTTCTTCTACTGGGTGGTCAGGAGGAAGGGCTGAAAGGCGAAGGACTCCCATTGTCTCTGCTGTGTCTTAAGAGCTGACCTCACGTGTCTCTAAAGAGAAGAAAGCACCTGTTTATCTCCAGTTACCATTTGCTTCTGTGAGCTCCGTGCTGCCCCCAAACAGAAAGGGTCTTCCTTCAGAGAGAGAGAGACAGAGAGAAAGAGAGACAAGACAGACAGATAAAGAGATTGGACAGCGGTGGGGAGGGGAAAAGGGGGGGAGCGCAGGGAAACAACCCTACAAATGCTTTGAAAAACACACCCGCCTTGATCTAGATACAGCCTTGTCCAGCTTGAGAATTTGTGTAAGGGACAAAGATCAGCTGCCAGGCCGTTCACAGAGACATAGACTTGGATGGGGTCATGCAGGCCCCCCTCGTCCGACCCCCTGCTCAATGCGGGATTATCGCACAGCATCCCCAACAAGTGTTCATCAGCACACGAAGGGTTGTACAATGTATATATACATTATATAGCAGTGATGGTGAACCTATGGCACGGGTGCCAGAGGTGGCACTCAGGGCCCTCTCTGTGGGCACGCGTGCACAGAGTTCGTCATGTGATAATAGTGTAATTATTTCAGGGAGATTATTAGAATTAAACCTGAGACCTAGATTTTGGGAAACAGTGTAGGTAACTCTGTTAAGCGCTGTTAAACCCTACTGATTTTCATGGGAAGAAAGCGTGATCCTTTACCTGGGAGTAAGCTTGGTTGCTGGCAATGGGGTTTGCTTCTGAGTAAACCCTCCTAGGATCGTGATTCACTCGTTTGAAGTGTTGCACAGTTGCTTCAAAGCAAAGCCACCAACTACCACCAAGCTTACTCCCGAGTAACACGTGCCTTGGAGCCAACCGTTTTCTCTATACTAAAACCTCAGTGTTCAGGTTAAATTGCCATGTTGGCACTTTGCGATAAACAAGTGGGTTTTGGGTTGCAGTTTGGGCACTCGGTCTCAAAAAGGTTCGCCATCATTGTTATATAGCATAAGTGGGAACCTGCAACGACTTGCAAGGTGTTTCATATTTCTCTCACCTCCACTGCTCTCATTCCCTTCCTTGAAAGACCCTCCCCCCTCGGCCTCTCCCATTCGTTGCCTCCTTCTCTGTTTCCCATCCACCAACCAACCTAACTTTATTCCCACCCCATCTTCATTTTTCTACCCTGCCCTGCCCTGGCACGCTCCGCCCTGGAAAAAATATGGCCCAGTTGCGCGGCACAAAATCCATATAATGAAAACAGGTATAGTGAGCGGTCAATCAGTCACGAACAAAATGTTGTACCCGGGCTCCACGCAATGCTCATTGTGCCAAATTGAATACAATAAGGGCAAAAACGTCAGAGAGGAAAACGAAACCAGCCAGAATGTCTAAGAAAATTATGAAGTCCACAACAGTGCAAAGAATCCAAATGTGGGACCAGCTGGCCCCTGTTGTCCGTTTCATGGTGAAATTATTCCACTTCCTGGAGACTCTTGCTCACATTATTCTTGACTGTCCGAGATATGTGGGCATCAGGAATTTCTCTCCCAGGCTGGCCCTAGACAAATCTGAAAGTGACTCTGACTGCTCTGTTGTGGAGCTTCTGTTAAACAACACAGATGTCATGCTCTTGGAAAAAGTAGCAAAATTTCTTAAGTGACAGAACTTTCTAAGTAATGTATACTGTATATACAGTCTTCCTGTCTGCGCTTTGAATGTACTCTTGATTTGTATTTCAAAAATGTCTGGCGACGTTCTAGAACCTATTTTTAAATGCCAAATAAAGGTTGTTGTTGTTGTTGTTGTTGTTGTTGTTGTTGTTGTTGTTATTCCACTTCCTCTGCAATAGATTTTAATCTTGATGAAGAGGAATCATTTTACCACAAAACGGGCAACCGGGACCCGCTGGTCCCACATTTGGATTCTTTGCATTGTTGAGGACATGATACTTTTCTTAGACATTCTGGCCGGTTTTACTATCTGTTCTGACATTTTGGCACTTATCGTATTCAATTTTGCGCAGTTAGTATTGCATGTAGCCTGGGTATACTACTTTGCGCATGACCAGTTGCATGGTGCCGGGTGCCAGGGCAGGCAACAAGGAGACGGGTGAGGGCCTGCAAGGACTTGTCTCACCTTCCTGACACTACTTCCTTCTTCCCTCCCACTGGCATATCCTCCCCCTCCTCTGCTTTCTTTATCTCCTTCCCGCGCAATCAGCCTCACTTTCATCTGCTCACCCATGGTCAATTTGTTACTTATTTACTTCATTTATCAACCATATTTCTTCAAAATGGAGACCCAAAGAAACTCCCATCATTCTCCTCTTCTTTTTATCTTTGGGGTGGGGGGGAAGCCTGTGACCAGGGGCAGACTAGGAATGAAAAATCCTAGAAAAGGGTCCTGCCCCCAACACCTTCTGTCCCTGTCCCTCAGAGGATGGAGGGAAAGAAGAAGAGGCTGCCTACCGAACCAGTTGGGTGGGTCCTGCTTTACCTATCTCAGGTGCCACCTCCCTAATCTCATGGGGGCCAGATGCTAGCTCCCCCATTTTGTCCCCCCAAGTTGGCAGAACTATCTGTTCTTGTCAGCGTGGGCCCAAACCACAGATATAGATATCTGCAGGTAGGCCCAATCTTGACTATTAACATAGAAGAAGAAGAAGAAGAAGAAGAAGAAGAAGAAGAAGAAGAAGAAGAAGAAGAAGAAGAAGAAGAGTTTTGATTGATATCCCCCCTTTCTCTCCTGCAGGAGACTCAAAGGGGCTGACAATCTTCCTGCCCTTCCCCTCTCACAACAAACACCCTGTGAGGTAGGTGGGGTTGAGAGAGCTCCGAAGAACTATGACTAGCCCAAGGTCACCCAGCTGGCGTGTGTGGGAGTGCACAGGCTAACCTGAATTCCCCAGATAAGCCTCCACAGCTCAGGCGGCAGAGCTGGGAATCAAACCCGGTTCCCCCAGATTAGATACACGAGCTCTTAACCTCCTACACCACATACGATGTATGTGTGGTTGTGTATATGCAAATGTATGTATAATTTATTATTTTCCTGAAGGTAATGATACTCTGTCCTTGACTACATTGATGTGACCTTTTTGTTTTTTTTAAAAAATATTATGTCTACTTTTCCATGAATATGAGGATCTGTTTGTATCCTGCTGGTTTTTTTTTTACAAGCTCCCAACCAGCCTGACTGTTCAAGCTAGTTCAGCAACTGCAGACACCAAAATTGGAGCTTTTATTGTCCCAGGAAGAGACAATTAGCAGTGATATATTTGCCCATTTTTTTTGCTGATAAAATATCAAGGATGCAGTCTGATCAAGACGGTAGTTGTAACACAGACATATCAAAAGAAGAGTGTGAGATGCCACCCAGTCTATTAACAAATCCTTTTGTCCCATTTTCCATGATGGGTGTCAACAAGATCCTGAGATCAGTGAACGCCGCTACTTGTTCTCTGAATCCTTGCCCATCCTGACAGCTAAAATCATATAAGGACTATATCAACAAACTCTGGGCTCCTTCTCTCAGGCCCCTTCCGCACATGCAAAATAATGCATTTTCAAATCACTTTCACAACTGTTTGCAAGTGGATTTTGCTATCCCGCACAGCTTCAAAGAGCACTGAAAGCAGTTTGAAAGTGCATTATTCTGCATGTGCGGAATGAGCCTCAGTCACTCAAAGAGGCAATTATCCATTTTCTACTTACAAAATAATTCCTACAGAAAACTGAGCTGTCCAATTATCACCCAGTCTCTAACCTGCTTTTTCTTGACAAAATGACTGAAAGATCAGTAGGGGACCAACTCCAGGTTTTCTTGGGATAACACATCTGCATTAGATCCTTTCCACTTTCCAGTCTGGCTGCCAGCTGGGATATAGGATGGAGACAGCCCTAGCCAGCTTTAGGTGATGACCTCCTTCTGAGAATAGACAATGGCCATGTCTATTTGTTGCTCTTTTGGGACTTATCTGCAGCCTTTGATATAGTAGGTCATACCATCTTGTCGAGGTAAGCAGAAGTAGAATATGTTCAGGGAATATGTTCTGAACTGGTTCAAATCATTCCTCATGGATCAGACTCAGAGGGTTGCTGTTGGAGCTCAGTTGTCATCAGTGTGAAAGTTATCCTGTGGAGTTCCACAGTGTACCATTCTACCGCCTCCCCCATGTTTTTCAATCTCTATTTCAAGCCCTCAGGGCAAACCATTCATAGCTTTAGAGTTGGATGTTATAAGGATGTAGCACCCTCTCCCTGAAGAGAAACAGAGGCCCAGCAGGGAGGGATACATGTGGCTGGGGGGTGGTTGGTTTGATAGCTGTTTTGGCCTAGGCTCCCCCAACACACTCACACACTCCCACTCACACACACTCTCTCTCTCTCTCTCTCTCTCTCTTACACACACACTCACACACACACACACGCACGCACGCGCGCACACACACACACAGAGACCTTTTCTGTCAAAAATCCTGTCAGGGAAATTAACATAAATGCTGCCACCAGAAACTGAGGTGAAAAATAGAATTTATAGAGAGGCTTTTGAAAGATAAACACAAAAACTAGATTTTATTATAACAAGTGTTTCTTAAGCTTTCTGGTTTCTTTAGGCAGATATTTCTTAGAGGTTACAGAGCAAATGCAGTTTCTTTTAAAGGGCTGTTTCAGTTACAAGACCACTTCACTTAAAGATGGATGTTTCAGTTTACGGATTACTTCACTTACAGTTTCACACACGCACAGGTGTCTCTATTCAGGGAAAACCTTCTCCACACAGGTCTGAACACTTTCCTAAAACTCCCACCCTTAACTCCAAAGGGAACTCAGGCCCCTGCTGCACACGCAAAATAATGCATTTTTAAACCACTTTCACAACTGTTTGCAAGTGGATTTTGCTATTCCGCACAGCTTTAAAGAGCACTGAAAGCAGTTTGAAAGTGCATTATTCTGCGTGTGTGGAATGAGCCTTACATTGGCTTGGGACAGAGTAAGCTCTGGGGTTTCACCAAACCCACTCTTAACTCTGCCAGTGAAGCGAAACACATCCTCATGGGCTCAAAGGCACCAGTATCTAGGCGTGGTCTCCTCGAGAGACACTAGCCAAGTATTCTGTGTGGGCTTAGGACCATTCCTGTGAGATCACTTTCCATCTTGTTTCCCACCAACCAGGCCTCTAGCCTCTTGTTTCATCTCGGCTGTTTCATCTCGGCTGTTTCACAAGGCTGTTTCATCTCGGTCTAAGATCTCTGTGAGAATACAGGCCCCCTTAGCCATTTCTCCCTTTGTCTCTGGCTCTCTCTGCTCTTAGACACAATCTCCCCTGACTGGATCTGAGGACTGACAGAATTTGTGTGCCACACAAGTTCTCGAGCTCCTTTCGAGACTCTGACTCTCTCTTCCCACCATCTTTCTGACAGGGTTTTCCTGCTTTTTTTAATATGGTCATTTTTGCACAGCCAATGACAGTGTTGTGCCGTTGGTGTTACTGGCAACACTGCAGCAATGAAGTGTTTGCATGGACGGGCGCTCTGTAGACTAAACCCAGGCGCTTTGCACCGCTACGCTTTGCAAACGGTGTTCTTTTTTCCCCAGGGTAGATGTCACGGGTGTTCAGCTCCAGAACTGGCCAGCGCGGGCTGCCATTGTGGGGGGTGGTCTCTGCGATTCCACTGATTCCTGGTGGATGCTTCGCACGATGCTGACTTCAGAGTGCTATTGTTGAAAAGACATGCTTGGTGAGCAATTTTTAAATAAACCATTGTGGGCCCACTGGAGCACGGCTGCATCGCTGCAGCGTCATTTCTGCAGCGACAGCCTTGCGAAGTCTCCACCTATAATGCTGTTTTAACCATCCTTTTACCAGCTTTTTTGGCCTGTGCGGAAACGGCCTACGAGCAAGCACACCCTGGTCGAATCCCCACTACCGTCTTAGCCAGGTTTCAGAACACAAATTAACCAGGTTTGAGGGACGACCTCCCCATTGCTTGCGTGGCAGATTCCGTTTCTGGCGCTCGTTCTCCCCGTTAATTCGCATACCGGCAGGACCTGGTTGCAAAGTGGCATAGACCCCATTAACATGGTTCAGAGCTGATCCGAGGGGAGGGATGAGGGTTGAAACCCTGACTCGTTTCCCGCCCTGGAGTGTGATGCGGAATTCAGGCAACTAGTCAGCGCTGCGATGCGCACGCAGCTTTTCCTTGGTTTCGTTTCCGCTTTTGCAATCAGCCAGCAGAAGGGGATGCAAATGTTAAACAGTCAAACATGTCACTTTGAATTATTAATGGTTTACACAAGTAACGATTAACTGTTTGCACAGTTAAACAGTTAAATGTTAAACTTTTGCATGCTGTTTTTTTTTATCATGCCCCTACAATGTATGTTTCTGCAGCGGGAAAAGGTCCCGCCCCATCAAGGCACGCCAGCCAATCAGGGGAGACTGGCGAAGCGAGCTTGCCTGGTAGTGGGGATTGCTAAGAGTTCTGCAACCGGGTATGTCTGCTGTGTACTCTCTGCGGTGGGGAGGGAGAAACTCCGATGAAGAGGACACGGTTTCACAATGAACAGGTTTGGATCTACGTGCAAATTTCAAGTGGGGATTCGTCCCCTATCTGTGGTTTCTGGCTACTGCATTTCAGCCAGCCAATCAGCTGGCGGTCTGGTTAACACTTTGGTGCACCTGCTCTGACTAACTGCCCCCTTTTAAAATTAGCCATTATAAAGGCTAATCTGTCACAGATGTCATCAACATGCAGATGGTACTGAGCTCTCTCTATATAGTATATAGATATGAAAGGCTATGGATATGGATGGCTTCCTGGCTGATGTGGCACACTGGCTGAAAGTGAACAAATAGAAACTAAACCCTGAAAAGACAGAGATCTTGAAAGACTTTGTGCTCCCCATTTTTGGGGGAGTTCAACTGACCCTTGTTCAGTGGTGTAGCGCCAATGGGGCTGGGTGGGGCATGACAGGGGCGTGGCCGGGCATTCTGGGGGCAGGGCATTCCTGGGCGGGGCTGTGGCAAGGATGCAGCCGCTGCGCCGGTCCTTGGGCAGGAAACGAATGCATGCAGGCGCAGGCTGCCACACACGCGGGTGCACCTCCTGCTAGGCTGCTTCAAGTTCTGCGCGCTGCTGCTGAGAGGAGGGGCGCAACTAAGGCAAAAATCACGTGGCAAAATCACCAATTAGTCACCCCCTCTCGGCACACGCAAATAATCAGTAACCTACTCTCGGGAACCTGTGAGAACCTGCTGGATCCCACCTCTGCCCTTGTTGATTTGGTTAAGAGCCTGAAGGCCATACTGGACCCAGCATTACTACTGGGAAAGCAATTTCATGCAGCTGCCAAAAAGGCTTCCTTCCAACTCAGCCTAGCCCAAAAGATGTGGCCAGCTGGATCCACCCACTGTGACACGGAGGCTAACCTACTGTGATGCACTGTCCATTGATTTACCCTCAAGGTCAGTTTGGAAAGTTCAGTTGGTGCAGAATTCCACAGCTCAGCTATTATTGGGAATTAGATGAAGCCTGCACATTACTCCTGTCCTGCAGACACTTGTCCATCAGTAACTGGGCTCAATTTAAGATATTAACAACACACATGCAAAGCTTTTCATGGCCTTGGAGCCTTGAATCTTCAAGACCACCTGTAGAGGGAGAGATAACTTCTCTCCTCTCTGCGTGGGTCAGGTCTTTGATAATACTCACAACTCGGAGACAGAAAATCCTTTTAAACCAGAACTCACAACCCTCATAGCTTTAGCTGGGCTAATAAGGGCAATTCCTCCACACCGCCTCTCTCCTATGTCACACCATGACAGCTTGTACACAGACCTTCTCTGCCGTGGGCTCCAACGTATACAGCAGCCTGCCGGAGAAAACCTGGAAGGCACCAAATCTCCTGGCTTTCCTCAGACTATGTGGAACTGAATTGTTCAAGAGGACTTTTCTATGCCTGCTTCACAGTCATGATGCTGAAACTAGAATCCTACTGTGTACCTTTTGCATCGTTTATATGTTTCGTGTTAATACTTGTGTTTTGCTTCAGTTCTATTTTTAGACTTCTGATTAGTTCTACCCAGTTCCTATTGCATTGTTCATTGAACATCCCAACCCACGGATCATATCAATGCTCTCTGTGTAATCTGCCTTGTGTCCAAATGAGAAAGACGGACACAACTAATATGAATTGGGAGTGAGTTACTCAACCAATAGGGATCCGGGGGACTTTAGCGCCTTTGACTATTCCTTTTAAATATGTATTTTATTATAAATGTCTTTATAATGGACACAGTCCATCAAAGTTTAGCACTGCCGAGACTCACTGATTTAGTCTCATTGATTCATTTGAGAGAAGGGCAATTTTAATCTACAAACCCACCATTCCTTGAGTGCTTAGAGTTAAAAGAGCAATTAATCTGGGCTGGAGACCAGGGTTCAGATTATGTCAAAACTTGAAGATCACTAGGGAGCCTTAAGAGAGATGTTACAAAATCCAGAGAAGTAAAACACAAAAGAAAAGAAAAGAAAAGTAAAATACAAAAACCCTTTTATTAAGACCCACCCAATGATCCAGAACGCTACGTGAACATTCGGGCTAACCAGAAGTCTTTCTCAGGCTGGACGTTAAAAAAAAAAAGTTCAAAAAGAAGAAAATGGGAAGGGGAGAAGACACAGCAAAGTCTTTAAGACACTGACAGTTCCTCAATCTAACGTACTGGGGAGATGTGAGGACAATATGATACAACCTCATGTGTAGAAAGAAAATCTCTCTTCCTATTTACCCTAAACCCAATTCCCAGGTTTCTGTCACAGCCAGGACAAGGCCTGGCTCTCAGGGGCTCCCATTAAGTTTTATGGGACAACATAAACAGGGTATTGTGAGGAGAGGCCAAGCTTAGCCCTCCCCTCTCAGTAGTGGTATGAGGGAGGCTTTGCGGCCATTGTTGCTTTCCTTTGTCTGATATAATTGGCTGCCATTCACACCTATGAGACACAGCGCTGCTCTTGGGGGTGTTGGGGGTATACAAGGGAAAGCAGGCCTCCTGGTGGTCCAACTCTGCCTCAGAGGGATTCCTTGCAGGGTACCCACCTGCGCAATGTACAAAAAAAAGACTTTACACACCCACCTTTAATTCCTGTAACAGACTTCCTCTCTCTGTTCCCACAGTTATTATCATGCTACTTTGCGAGTTCATAATTTTGGTGGCCCAAGACAGCAAGAGGCGGAGCAAGGGAGAACTGTGCCCGGGGCGCATGTGTGCCCTGCACCCCTGCCATGGCGCCATCCACCCCCACCATGGCCCCACCACGCCCCCTCCGTGGCCTGGCCACGCCCCCTCCACTGCTCCACCCTGGGCATTGCGCCCCACCCAGCCCCATTGGCGCTACGCCACTGAGGACAACTTGCCATCAAATAACAACAACAACAACAACAACAACAATAATACGCCGATACTTTACAACTTCCTAGGCCACTGGGTGAGGCTCGAATTGTAATGAAGGCCAACAACCAGCTAAAGATCTGGCAGCTGTGAAATCTACAATAATAATAATACAATAATACAATAATAATAATAATAATAATAATAATAATAATAATAATAATAATAATAATAATAATAATAATAATAATAATAATAATAATAATAATAATAATAATAATAATACAGCAGGGTCATTGAAAAAGAACACGAGAAGGTCACTAGATACCGCGATTTGAAAATCGAGTTTCAGCGTCTATGGCACAAACCAGCTGAGGTCGTCCCAGTGGTAATCAGCATTCTGGGCGCCTTCCCGAAAACACTAGGGCAGCACTTGAAACATCTTCGAATTTGCAAAATTAACATCTGCCAGATTCAGAAGGCAGCCCTATTGGGATCCGCATGAATACTACATTGATACATTACAACTTCCTAGGCCTCTGGGTGAGGCTCGAATTGTAATGAAGGCCAACAACCAGCTAAAGATCTGGCAGCTGTGAAATCTACAATGATGATGATGATGATGATGATGATGATGATGATGATGATGATGATGATACTAATAATACTAATAATACTAATAATACTAATAATAATAATAATGCTACTACTACTACTACTACTACTACTACTACTACTACTACTACTACTACTAATAATAATAATAATAATAATAATAATAATAATAATAATAATAATAATAATAATAATAATAATAATAATAATAATAATAAACCCCTTGGATGCTTTCACCAGAGATGGAAATCAGTTTTGGAAAGGTTTCTCCCTAGAGGGAGCAAAGCCACCTTTCATTTCATAGTCATCCCTTTTTAGGGGCGAAGATAGACTAATTAACAAGACATTAAGGTTTGTTGAATGGTCCTGATAAGTTGTTACTTAGGGCGCTAATTTCCAAAACAGTAGGCAAAGCAGGAGTGGGAGGCTGCTGTACCCCTAATGAACTAATTTAAGGGAGCAAATATGGTTATGGCAGATTTAAATTAAGGTTGACACTTAAGTCAATACAGCATTGCAAGTGCCCCTTTAAGAAATATCTGGATAAGGTTTTAATCAGGACTTTTAAAGCTTCATAGCTGAACAGGGCAAAAAAAAAAAAAAATCAAAGGTTCTGACAAGTTGAAAAAGGAGCTCTCCTTTGGGAAAAGGACCTAAACAGGTTTGAAAGGATGCCACTCCTCTTTTTACATGATATAAAGAAGCCCAGGTCTGCTAAAGTCAGATTCTCTGCTTTGGCCTGCAGAATGTATAGTTTGGATCCGTTCTGCTATGGATAAGATTTGGTGTAATGGCACAAATCTATGAAAGTACTCATCACAGTTGCCGTGTTTGGCATGGAAGTAATCTTGCTGAGAAACTTGATTTTCAGGGGAAAAAATATTCTAATCCTTTTGCGTGTAAAGTGCTGAAATCTCAGCAGCCAAAGGAATTATTGAATAAGTTTTCCATTGGGGTGCTGTGTGGTTTCCGGACTGTATGGCCGTGTTCTAGCAGCATTCTCTCCTGACGTTTCACCTGCATCTGTGGCTGGCATCTTCAGAGGATCTGAAGGATCTTCAGAGGATCTTCAGAGGATCTGAATCAGATCCTCTGAAGATTCCAGCCATAGATGCAAGCGAAATGTCAGGAGAGAATTCTGCTAGAACACGGCCATACAGCCCAGAAACCACACAGCACCCCAGTGATTCTGGCCATGAAAGCCTTTGACAAAGTTTTCCATTGGTTGGGGTCAGTGGTGGGAGTCAGTCAGTTCGCACCAGTTCAGCAGAACCAGTTGTTAAAATGGCGCTTGTAAACAACCAGTTGTTAAATTAATTGAATCCCATCTCTGGTTGGGGTGTGTGTATGTGTGTGTCCTTTCAAAGCTTATTGAGTGTCTCCTTGATTAGAAAAACAGAATCATTTTATGTATTATGATAACACTGAAGAATTCATTATACGCAGTGCAGTCCTAAGCAGAGTTACACCAGTCTAAACCCATTGATTTTAACTCTGGGATTACATTGAAAATGTAAAAGAATTAAAATTTGTTTACTTTGCAGAGCCGTGCTAAGCAAAGTCATACCCTTCTCAGGCTATTGGCTTCAGTGAACCGGAAGGGTGTAAGTCTGTTTAGGATGGCATCGCGCTTGTTGCAAATCCAGCTTTCTCGTAGCCCAGGAAGCTTTGAGAAGAGGCTGCAGTCAGACTGGCAATCGTCATTTGGATTTAATTTTAACTTAATCCTGGGCTGCAAATAATGGCAAGGGTCACAACTAGGGTGGTTCCCTGTATATATTTTTAAATTATTTGGGGCCTCAGATATCTAGAAATCCCTGTAAGCAACAACAGCCACATCCATCACTGTTGTTGTTGTTGTTGTTGTTGTTGTCGTCGTCAACGCCGTCGTCATCATCTGTCCCTTTTGCCACAGTCTCAGTAGTTTCCAACATGAATTCACCATCCCTAGACATAATTGACTAAAGAATGGAATGCAACGACACGCTTCCCACCAATGGGTGCACTGGATTCATTAAGTTCCCATTGGTTGTGAGTCCCTCACATTCCAACTACCTTCCCTTCAGTGGGGCAAAGTCACCCGGACTGGTTAAACAGGCAGAGCTATGCAAATTTTGCAAGCTGTTGTGTTGTCTGTTTTGACTAGGACTGTGCAACCTTCTACTTCCTGTCTGAACGCCAGCAGACCTTTCTTTATCTCTCTCAGTTCTAGCCAGCTGATGCTGTGTCCTTGTTCGGACCATTTCCCTTCGGCCAACATCTCAATATACCTCCTACCCCTGAAGCAAAATCATGTGCTAGTCATCATCCTTTACACTGTTTTCCCGACCCCTCAATGAGAAGTAATAACCAGCCCTCTCGTAACAGGAAACAGACAAAGATGGTAGAAAAGAATCTACACCTTGCAATCTGAAAACTGAAATCAAGTATTGCCAAAGGCTTTCACTACTGGATTCAATTGGTTGTGGTGGGTTTTTCAGGCTGTGTGGCCGTGGTCTGGTAGATCTTGCTCCTAAGGCCCAGTGCGGAGGGCAGAGGGAAGCTGCCCTCCCTTCCAGGCCAGCCAGCACCCACCTCATTGCCCCCCACCCTCCTCCCCACCCCCCCATTCCCCTGCCTGCCATCTTCCATCTCCCGCAGACCACGCTGGGCCCTGTGGGGCATTGGCAGGTTGCTGTCTGCTACCCCGCTGCCCCAGCCCAAATCTTCCTGCTGCCCTGCCCACCCTCTCCCACTCACCAAATACCCTCCCAAGTTCCTCAGCCACCCTCCGCTGCTCTAAATAGCAGGATGAAAGCAGTGCCTTGGGATCATCAACAGGCAGGAAGCAGGGCGGGGGGCAGGGGGTGGGTAAAGCAGCAGTGAAGCCCATTGCAGGAGAATATGCTTGCTTGCTCTCCCCTGTTCTAGAGCCCATTGCATTTCCCCCCACGATGGACTTTACTGGTAGTAAATATATAAAATACACACAAATGTAAATACAAAAAGCAAACTCCTGCCATAAACAAGGCATGTGATTTGAGATGTTGCAGTCATAGTAAAAGTGATGCATTTCATTTAATGCCACATGCATTCCCATGCCTCTCTTTTCCATTATGGCACATTCTAAAGACGGGGAAGGATGGAAATGTCTCTATTTGCTCTCATTCGCAATTACATCAGCTTCAAAACTTCCCAGCCAAAAAGACTTCACTCACACTCAAACCACGAGGGGAGGAGGGTCTGCATCGCCACGAGAACATGCTGTCAGAACAGCAGTGGCGTAGTGGTTAAGAGCAGGTGCACTCTAATCTAGAGAACTGAGTTTGATTCCCCACTTCAGCTGTGGAGGTTTACCTGGGGAACTAGATTAGCCTGTGCACTCCAACCCACGCCAGATGGGTGACCTTGGGCGAGTCACAGCTTCTCGGAGCTCTCTCAGCTCCACCTACCTCACAGGGTGTTTGTTGTGAGGGGGGAAGGGAAAGGAGATTGTCAGCCCCTTTGAGTCTCCTTGCAGGAGAGAAAGGGGTGTGTATGTATAAATCCAAACTCCTCCTCCTCCTCCTCCTCCTCCTCCTCTTCCTCTTCCTCTTCCTCTTCCTCTTCCTCTTCCTCCTCCTCCTCCTCCTCCTCCTTCTTCTTCTCTCCATCATAGATTAATACTCGAACACAGTCATAGCCAGACGCTGCTTTATCACTTCTTCCTCCAAATCAGCTCTGGTATTCTCCATAGAACTAAGTGGTTTCTTTGAAGTGTTTTAAAGATTACTTAGAGTTGCCAGCTATCCAAAAATACAGTGAAGAAGAGTGGTTCCTCCCCACTTTCCTGTGGTGTGGTATGCCACATACCACTTGGGAAGGAAGCTGAAGCAATGTTGGCTGACTCTTCGGGAACCGTCAGAGGCCCCCAATGAGATGCTCCCCATTTTTGAACTAGGTGGGGTAAATAAAAATCTGTGCATACAAGAATATTCCAGTTGTTAATGACAGGAATCCTGGGCTTGCCTCTTTCCCCAAGGGCGCGGCCTGTGATTTCATTGTTTGTTTATTTATTTTGGTTTTCCCAGGATGGAAAAGAGGGAAACTAATAGTTTAATTGCTGTTTGCAAACAGTTTCACAGATCAGTCGGGGTCTTGCACATTCTTTCCAGTTATCCCTATTTTCTCCCGACTGTGGCATAAGTGACTTCATTGGGGTAATGCATTGTTTCATCTTCCTACCAGGTCCTCATTCAAGATATTTTGTCCCGCCAAGTGAGACAGTCCCAGCAGAGGCGTATCTAGGAAAAATGGAGCCCGGAGACAAAACCTGAATTTTCTGAGCCCCCCTTCCCCCCCCCAGTAGAGCCCAGATCTACTGCCTGGAGCCCACACTGGCATCCAGGTGTACTGCAGGTGTACCGCCTGGAGCTGGTGCCGGCACCTAGGTCTATGTGCTCCCGGGGATATGGGTTACCCCATATCCCCATTGGTGGTATGCCCTGAGTCCCAGTGTGGGATAGTGGTTAAGAGCAGATGGGCTCTAAACTGGAGAACCGTGTGTGATTCCCTACCCCACATGAACAGTGGGCTCCTATTTGATAAACTGGACTTGTTTCTCTGCTCTTACCCATGAAGCCTGCTGGGTGACCTTGGGCTAGTCACTGTTCTCTCTGAACTCTCTCAGCCCCACCTGCCTCACAAGGTGTCTGTTGCCGGGAGAGGGAGGGAAAGGAGCTTGTCAGCTGCTGTGAGACAACTTGCGGTTGAGAAAAGTGGGGTATAAATTCAAAATTTTCTTCAAAGGTCAGCTTTTGGGCTTATGCTGATGCTTGCCAGAGCTCGGGAGATCATTCCTGTCCCCTCCTCTGGTGACTGATGCAAAACATCAGCATGTCCCTTGCTGTGGCATGAGTTGACAGCGTAGGCGCAACTGAGCATACACAGAGTGCGGCAATAACCACTGGAGCCAGGGAGTTCACGCAAAGAAAGGATGTATTGGCATTGATACAATATATACAGTTTAAACGGACAGAGCCTTCGGCTTAGGTCCTGTCCCCAGCAAGGAACATGCTTAACTGAGTTAGCTTACTTATATACACTATAATACATTAATTAGCCTATGGCTAGTACAGTCAAAGGTCACATGACGCTTATACAGGTAGCTGATGCAATCATGCTTAGTCATTCCCTTTGGCTGACTGCTAACAGGTTACTGTAGTTAGTCCTTCAGCAGTCCATTAAGGCAATCAAGGGTTTTGCCATGCAGCTGTTATACCTTCAGCTCCTGACACCCCTTCCCAGATGCTTGGCAAAACCTACATCACATTTTTGTTTATCACATTAACAGTTACATTTACACATATATCAATTCAGTGTATGCATTACATTCCATAACATGGCTGACTTATTTCAGAAATGCATCTGTTATACCCAACAACTCTGCGCCTCTTTCATGTTTTATAGAGGTTAATGGCTTGGTCAGGATGTCTGCCTTATTGTCCTGTGAAGGTAGGAAGTTTGCCTCTATGAGTCCTGTTTGAATCATCTGTCTGATGTTTTGATAGCTACATCTCTATATACTTTGTTCTGGTCTTGACAGATTCGCCTTTAAGAGACTGTATACAACTTTGTGAGTCATTGAATAATATGCTTGGTTTTGATACCTTGAGACCTAAGTCTTTAGCTAATTCAGACACCCATTGCATGTCTAAAGCACAACTATTCACAGCGCTGTATTCGGCCTCACAGCTGCTTTGTGCTACTAGTTTTTGCTTAAATGATGCCCATAAAATGGGTACACCTGCGTAGGTTATCACATACCCGGTACAAGACATATTGTTCTCTTCATTCGCAAAACTGCTATCTGCATATCCAGCAATGTTGGTAGTTTGGTCTGGACACAGCAGTAAACCTTTAGACATGGTTGCATTAAGGTATTTCAGTACCCTTTTTACCCCAGTCCAGTCTGTTTCAGTTGGTTGTTGGCATCGTCTACTGAATACGTTGACAGCATGTGAAATATCTGGTCTGCTAATGGAAGCAATATACTGCAAAGACCCGATTACACTTCTGTAGAGACCGGAGTCATCACATTCTTGTGTCCTGTCTAGTTCTTGGAAACCTACTACCATGGGTGTTTGCTTGCTGAGTGAGTTAACCATTTGTGTTCTCTCCAAGAGCTCTTTTATTTTACCCTCTTGGTGCAGCAATAAACCCTCAGCAGTTTGTACGAATTCCATACTTAGGTAAGATTTTATTTCACCTAGATCACGCACTTTAATGTGTTTACTTAAAGTCTGAAACACTTTGTTCAGTTCTTTTTCGGTTTCTGTTAGTATTATGATGTCATCGACCCACACTACTAGGAACATTTCAGCACCTGGTTTCCCTGTTTTATAGACACAGGAATCAGTGGCACAACTTTGAAAACCCTCTTTCACCAACAGATCATCTAAATGGTTTCTCCACATATGTGCTGATTGTTTTAAACCATAAAGAGCACGTTTCAGTAACCAAACCTTATTTGTTTTACACCTATAACCAGGTGGTGGTCTCATATATATCTCCTCATCCACCTTTGCATTCAGGTAGGCGGCACACACATCTAGTTGCTTGGAGACATACCCCCTTTGTTCAGCAATAGCCAAACACAACCTGATGGATTCATACCTAGCTGTAGCAGCATAGGTTTCAGTAAAGTCCTCAGGAAAATTTTGTTTGAAACCTCTAGCAACTAGTCTGGCTTTAAAAAGCGTTTCACCATTCTCTAAAAGCTTTCTTTTATAGACCCATCTGGAGTCCAACAGAGTTCTTCCTTTTGGCATATCAACCTCAGTGAAAACATCTAGGTCGATTAAAGATTTGAACTCTGAGTTCATAGCCTCAAACCATCGCTTTTGCTCAACTTCATCCCTGTGCAAAACCTCTTGATAATTGTTTGGTTCAGACCATTCATCAGTATTTGTTTGTAAAACATTCACCGCTCCATTCTCTGTTTTCATTTTGTGTTGTGTGTCATACCCAAACCTCTGGGGTGGTTTCCCTTTAGTCACACGTGCAGACCTTTTGGGAATTGGTTCTTTCTCCTTATCACTTTCTGAGTCTGATTCAGCTTTAACAGGGACACTAGACTTGTGTCTTTCACTCTCTACCTCAGAAGAACTTTCAGTTTCAGTTCTTTGTCTCCTTCTCTCAATATGTTTATCAGCATATGGCAGAATGACAGATGGACTTTCTTGCTTAGAAAGCAGGGAGTCTAAATTGCTATGAAGACGGGACCAACCAGAATGCTTCTCAAACTCAGCACTTCTCGAAAATAGTACCTGACCATTTGGTAATAGGAACCTGAAAGCCTTCATACCCACTTGGACACCCACAAACTGAAGCCTTTGTGAGTGCACCTTTCGTTTTCTTTTCTGTGGTGGCAACAGAACATTGGCATATGAACCAAAAGTATGAAGGTGGTCTAACTTAGGTGCCTTACCATAGAGCTTCCTATACGGGATGTCACTGAGTGCTTCGCTGAATAATCTGTTCATGACGTACGTAGAGTAAGCCCATGCCTCCGCCCAGAGACTATCCTTTGCATTTGCGTCTAGCATGGCACAGCGCACCATTTGTTTCAGTACACCAATCTTTCTCTCTGCTAAACCGTTTTCAGAATGCACATAGGCATTAGACACTCGTCTATCTATTCCTCGTTTGTTTAGCCACTCAGTAAATTGGTTACTTAGAAATTCTCCGGCACCATCAATCTGGATTGTTTTCACATCACATCCAAATTGTTTACAGATCCTTGTATGCCATAATTTAAATACATGGAAGGCTTCACTTTTCTTTTTTTAAGAAATAGGAGAAAGTGAAGCGTGTGGCATCGTCCACAATTACAAAAACATATTTGGCACCCCCGATGGAAACACCATACGATTGTGCTATATCGCAGTGCACCAAAGCGATAGGGTCCTTAGTTACCCTTGGGCTTTGTCTTGCCACTGGATGCGTTTTCACTTTCCCACTCAAACACACTTTGCACTCTAGAAAACAATCACATTTGGCGAACTGCACACCACACATTTGTGCTGTTTGTTTGAGTACTTTGAAGCTCACATGCCCACATTTCCTGTGGAAGTTGTGCACACAATTAGCTGGGTGCAGCGGGTCATTTACCCCACACACAGTAGTTGGAACATCACAGGTCACAGGGGTGTTACTGTCCACAGTCAATTTATAAAGTCTGTTACTTAATACACCCTGTGCCACAATGTCCCCATCTCTGGCTATGGAGCACCCTGTCCCAGTAAAAGTACATACATACCCATCCAGTGCCAACCTGGACACGTTTAATAGATTATGCGCCATACTTGGTATGTGTAACACGTTCTGCAGGGTAATCCCCATAGCTTGTAAAAACACTTCTCCTTGGGACTGTACAACAGCTGCAGAGCTGTCAGCAAGAGTCACCTCTCCAATATCCGGTGTCCTCTTCTTCTGCAGCGAACTTGCCCTTGCTACTATATGTTCTGTAGACCCGGTGTCCAAAAGCCACGTAGATTTTGGTGCTTGGGTACGTTGCACCAGAAAGGCGCTTCCTTTCCCGGTCCTCTGCACAGCCTGTTGCTGACGTCTAGGTCGCTGTCGCCCTCGCTGGCAATTCCTCGCTAGGTGGTTGGTTGCTCCACAGGTGTAACATCTGCGAACAGCATTCGCCTCTGCCGACTTGTCACCTCGGTCCTTGCTGATGCTGTTGTTCACTGGAGGCTGAGGGTAGGCACGTAAATCCCTTTGCCCCTTCCATTCCAAAAGCCTCCCGGACACATAGTCCAATGTTAAATCATCCTCTGGCACACTTTGTAAACCATCCACTAATGGGTCCCATTGTGTGCCAAGAGAAGAGAGCAAAATCAAAGCTTGCAGATTATTATCAAAAGCCAAACCTCTATCGGACAAATCAGCAAAGAGTGCTCTCATTTGTTGCAGATGGGAAATCACATTGCCTTCATGCAACTTGAGATTAAAGAGTCTACGCACCAGAATCAGCTTGGAGCCCGCTGTTGTCCTCTGGTACAACTCTTTCAGGGCAGTCCAACACCCCAAAGCTGTTGTTTTATCTCGTAGGAACACCAATTGGCTGTTTTCCACTGCTAGAACAATGGCTGCTCTGGCTTTCTCATCAGCCTCCACCTCATCATCATCGTCCATATCTGGAGCTTTCTTTGCAGCTTTCCAGAGTCCTTCCCGGATGAGGAAGCATTTCATTTTCTCCGCCCATGAGACGTAATTGGACTCATTGAGCCTTTCAAACAGCAGCCCATGAGTAGGACCCGTCATGACTTCACCACACTCTTCGCTCCACCCACTAGGCAATGTTACTCACCAGTGGGTTGTACGACGCCTAGCAGCAACTGGGCCCATAACCTGACATGAGTTGACAGCGTAGGCGCAACTGAGCATACACAGAGTGCGGCAATAACCACTGGAGCCAGGGAGTTCACGCAAAGAAAGGATGTATTGGCATTGATACAATATATACAGTTTAAACGGACAGAGCCTTCGGCTTAGGTCCTGTCCCCAGCAAGGAACATGCTTAACTGAGTTAGCTTACTTATATACACTATAATACATTAATTAGCCTATGGCTAGTACAGTCAAAGGTCACATGATGCTTATACAGGTAGCTGATGCAATCATGCTTAGTCATTCCCTTTGGCTGACTGCTAACAGGTTACTGTAGTTAGTCCTTCAGCAGTCCATTAAGGCAATCAAGGGTTTTGCCATGCAGCTGTTATACCTTCAGCTCCTGACAACTTAATGGCTTGGCTGTACAACCAGTCCAGGTTTCGAAGAGCACTGGAAAATCCCACAGTATCTGATCCCACGTGAGGACCGAGTGCTGGTAGCTTTTGCTGGGTTTCCCCCCAAATATCACAATTCATTTATTTCATTTAGTTACAAGCAGACTAGTCGAGCACTTGGGAAAACAGCCAGCAAGTGCTTCTGGTTCTAGAGCCCCATCAGGTTAGCAGCTACCCCAGAAACGTGGTCCTCTGGCTCATTCCGCACATGCAGAATAATGCACTTTCAAACTGCTTTCAGTGCTCTTTGAAGCTGTGCGGAATGGCAAAATCCACTTGCAAACAGTTGTGAAAGTGGTTTGAAAACGCATTATTTTGTGTGTGCGGAAGGGGCCTGAGTTGCAGCCTCCAAAGTCACTTTTCACTCTACTAAGAACATAAGAACAAGCCAGCTGGATCAGACCAGAGTCCATCTAGTCCAGCACTCTGCTACTCGCAGTGGCCCAGCAGGTTCCTTTGGGAGCTCACATGCAGGATGGGAAAGCAATGGCCTGCTGCGGCTGCTGCTCCTGAGCACCTGGTCTGCTAAGGCCTTTGCAATCTCAGATCAAGGAGGATCAAGATTGGTAGCCGAAGATCAACTTCTCCTCCATCAATCTGTCCAAACCCTTTTTAAAGCTATCCAGGTTAGTGGCCATCACCACCTCCTGTGGCAGCATATTCCAAACACCAATCACGCGTTGCGTGAAGAAGTGTTTCCTTGTATTAGTCCTAATTCTTCCCCCCAGCATTTTCAATGAATGCCCCCTGGTTCTAGTATTGTGAGAAAGAGAGAACAATTTCTCTCTGTCAACATTTTCTACCCCATGCATAATTTTATAGACTTCAATCATATCCCCCCTCAGACGTCTCCTCTCCAAACTAAAGAGTCCCAAACGCTGCAGCCTCTCCTCATAAGGAAGGTGCTCCAGTCCCTCAATCATCCTCGTTGCCCTTCTCTGCACTTTTTCTATCTCTTCAATATCCTTTTTGAGATGTGGCGACCAGAACTGAACACAGGACTCCAAGTGTGGTCGCACCACTGCTGTAAATAAGGGCATGACAATCTTTGCAGTTTTATTACCAACTCCTTTCCTAATTATCCCCAGCATAGAGTTCGCCTTTTTCACAGTTGCCGTACATTGAGTTGGCATTCCCATGGAACTATCAACTAAGACACCCAAATCCCTTTCCTGGTCTGTGACTGATAGCACTGACCCCTGTAGCGTGTATGTGAAGTTTGGATTTTTTGCCCCTATGTGCATCACTTTACATTTTGCTACATTGAACTGCATTTGCCATTTCTTAGCCCACTCACCTAATTTATCAAGGTCCGCTTGGAGCTCTTCACAGTCCTTTGCGGTTCTCACCACCCTACATACTAACAATGAGCCCCAATTCATGAGTAGTTGAGCCCAACCTAGAAATGTAAGTTACTCTTTCTTGCCATGAAGGGGGGATGAGATCAGGTAAAAAACTGGGGAAGGGAACTAAGGAAGGACCCAAGAGGAAGTTTTGAAACTGGACACAGAATTAGGCAGAAGTAGGCTAGAACTTCAGGGTGACTGCTCAGATTGAAATCCTGCCCCTTCATCATGGCCTCATAACAAAGCTTCTGTGGTGGCCACCTTCTGTGAACTTGTATCTGGCTTAGGACAGAGAGTTGGTGCTTCATTGCCATCCATAATATGAACTCCTAAATGAATAGAGACTGTTATTTGGCAGTAATTATGTGACCTACACTTGACTGGAGATTCACAAACAATCTTTCTACCCAATTCTTTTTGACTTTGTTTTATCTGGAACTGTTTGGCTGATTTTTCACGGTCAAAATGCCCCGTGGTAGATTTGGGAGCGTACCTGCCGTGGCGCACTTTGCCCTGCTTTTGATTCTTCACTGCTCCCCGGTTCTTCCTGGGATTTGAGGCAGGGTTGGCGCGTTATGCCCCAACTGTTTCTCCATGAGCCCGAAGCTTTCCTATTTGCACTGTGAGCTCTTCCACAATGTCTCCCATGCATATACAGACAACCTCCGTTTCCTGCATTCTGATTGGCTGAATCGTCCCCCATTCCTCCCCACTCACTTTCACTATTTTAATTTTAAGTGACTTAGAACACAAAACAGGTGCTGAGAATCGGTGCCCTCGGCCCATCCTGTCAAAAATCCTTGTGTGTGTGTAACCTCAGCTTGTGGGTTCTGTGGGGCAGAACCTGGAATGAGTTTGCAACAACAATTTTTAAAGAGAAAATGGTTTACTTTCTTAACACATAACATATAACATCAACATTTAACATCACATTTCAAGGTGCTGTTGAGGTTGCATTTTCAAGTCCTTATATTTACAGTCTACTGATACTGCCAAGTCCATTTCTTCTTTGCAAGTGGGTTGGCTCCTGAAGACTCCAAGGGCTTGATGAACAGGCTTCAACATGATGAAGGTTTCCAGGAGAACTCTCACCCATTACAACCACAAAAAGAAACCCTGAAACAATAAACTCCAACATTTACAACATAGCAAAAACAAACAACTACCTTCCCAGTAGTTCCCAACAATATTGCAGTTACCTTAACAAGGTGTTAAGGGCTTATAGAAATCAAGGTCCAAGTCTGGTAGCCTGGTCTCCTCCAACAACATGAGGTCTGCTGCCTCGTGCTGCTCTGAGTCTCCACCCCTTACTGGGTCAACCCATTCTGAGCATGGGGGTTACATGTGCAAGAGAATCACTGCTCTCCATCCCCTCTGTCTAAAACCCTTTCGTGTGCGAGAGAATCGCTGCCTTCCACCCCCACTCTGTCTAAAAACCAAGGTTTCTCCCCCCGTGTTTTTTCTCCGCTGCAATGACAGCCATGTCTCTTATCGACAGGGATTCTCTCTCACACCCAAGGATTTTTTGCAGTGGGGATGAGAGGGCACCGATTCTCAGCGTCTGTTGATTGGTGGGGCGGGCCAGAGCAAAGAGGCAAGAAAAATAGCCCCCGTTCTGCTGCTGAGGAGTTTTTCACAATAGCGGAAGCCACCGGAGTGACAAAGGAGCATTCCAGAAGAACATCAAATTTGGCGTTTTTTGAAAAGTGTGGAGCAAAGCCAATAGCACGGGGTGCTGCCGGGGCAACGACGTGGCAGACACGGTTCAGCACTGGGAGTTGTGAAGAACTCCCAGCTGCATAGAAGTATTCTCCGTGCTACCAGCAGGGCATTTTGACCGTGAAAAATCAGCCCTTGATAAACACTGTTTGTGTGCCCTTCTACTTTGACCTCTGAAGAACACCAATCAGATTGAAACACATCAGGTCAATCCATCTAACAGGTTATGTGCCTTCAGTTTGATATTTTGGCACTGGAGCCGCAGTCTTTGGATTCTAATTTCTACTGAATTATTGTGATTTTAAGCGTTTGACATGGTTTTTGACATTAATACCTAAGCGTTGTTCAATAAAGACACATTGTGTATATTTTAAATCTGAATTATTCCTTTTGACTTCCTTGACCTTTTTCGGTCCCTGGCTTGTTATATGGGCTGGGCTCTGTTTTCCATTCTGTTTTTTGCTGCGTTACCAAAACATGAGTTTAAAAAAAAGCCAAAGCTTTTGTTTGCTTGGATAATATGAATGCTTCTGCAAAAGGTTTTTGAAGTTGGCCACCTGAGAACATTTGAATACTGAAAATGAGAGAACGGGAGAAGAGAAAACAGAAGGCGCTCTGTAAAGGACGACTGCCGGGATCTCAGTGAGATGATACATCAGTGTCTTACGTGGAATGAAATGCCACTGAAATCAGTGAATCTGGTCAGAGGATCTCCCTAGAACAGTGATGGCGAACCTTTTCGAGACCGTGCCCAAATTGCAACCCAAAACCCACGTATTTATCGCAAAGTGCCAACAGGGCCATTTAACCTGAATACTGAGGTTTTAGTTTAGGAAAAACGATTGGCTCCAAGGCGTGCGTTACTCAGGAGTAAGCTTGGTGGTAGTCGGTGGCTTTGCTTTGAAGCAACCGTGCAACTCTTCCAATGGGTGAATCATGACCCTAGGAGGGTTTACTCAGAAGCAAGCCCCATTGCCAGCAACCGAGCTTAGTCCCAGGTAAAGGACTGCGCTTTAGTTCTTTGCATTAAAAATCAGTGGGGTTTAACAGCACTTAACAGAGTTACCCACACTGCTTCCCCAAAACTAGGTCTTAGATTTAATGCTAATAATCGAGCCCAGCAGCTGAGGCCAGCCTAGATGTGTGTGTGTGTGTGGGGGGGCAATCTGTTTGTGCATGCCCACAGAGAGGGCTCTGAGTGCCACCTTTGGCACCCGTGCCATAGGTTCGCCACCACTGCCCTAGAAAATGCTGCTATTTCCATGAAACCACAGCCATACTACATTCCCCAGGAATATGTGTTCACGCATGCCATTTATGCATGCACTACTTATTTCATGGCTCTTTGTTTCACAGTGGGTATTCCCTAGGGCAGGGGTAGGGAACCTGTGGCTCTCCAGATGTTCAGGAACTACAATTCCCATCAGCCCCTACCAGCATGGCCAATTGGTCATGCCGGTAGGGGCTGATGGGAATTGTAGTTCCTGAACATCTGGAGAGCTGCAGGTTCCCTACCCCTGCCCTAGGGGTTTTGTTTGCACAGGGATTCCCCCCTGCAAAGTGCCCCTAGCCTATCAAATTTGCCATTTTGCCCTCCCCCCTCGCCATTTCCTTGCTGCTTCCATGCCACCTCCACTTGGGGAGATTTCCTGCTGCCTTTTTCCTCTGCTGTGTTTGGCAGAGGCGGAGATACCAGGGGACCAGGGGGGCCTGTGCACGTTGCACCAGGCATGTGCCTGAAAGGGCAGAAAATGCCCCAGCAGTGGCTCCTCCCATCCCCCCATGGTATCCCCCACACTTTTCATTTTTTTTAGCCAGGCTGGAGAAGTGGGAGCCAGCCTCCCTTCAGGCTGAAGACAGCCTGGGGGGAACTACATTTCCCAGGAGACCTTGTGAGCCCCAGGGTCTCATGGGAAGTGTGGTTACCACCAGGCCGTTTTCAGCCTGAAGGGAACAGGCCGCTTCTCCAGCCTGCACTAAAGTAAGGGGGTGGGGGGGGTGGGCACCGTGGTCGGAGAACACAGAGTGCGCACCAGGCGCACTCTGGTCCATCTACGCCTCTGGTGTTTGGCCTAGCATTAGTTTGCTGGATCCTGTCAATTTCTTCTTGACTGTACTATCTGAGACGTTTAAGGAAACAACAACTGAATGGAAAACTCCCGGTGTCCTTTTACCGCTGTGCTATAGAGAGTGTCTTAACCTACTGCATCTGTGTATGGTTCTCCAGTTGCACAGTGGCGGATAGGAAGGCGCTCCAAAGGGTGATCACTACTGCGCAGAGGAGTATCGGCTGCCCTCTCCCCTCCTTGGAAGAACTCTATAATTCCCAAAGCCTAAAGAAAGCCCAAAATATTCTGAGAGACCCGTCTCATCCAGCACACTCTGTTGAACTGTTACCATCCGGCAGACGATACAGGTCTATCAAAACTAGGACAAAGAAGCTTAGAGACAGCTTCTACTCTAGAGCTGTGGCTATACTGAACTCCGTGGCTTCGTGTTGATGTGTTTGGGGCTGTGTAGGGATGGGTGGAGGAAGGGGAAAGTGAGGATGGGGTATGAGTCTGAAATTGTGTGCATCGAGGAATGCTGCTGTAAATTTCGTTGTGCGTGCACAATGACAATAAAATGCTTATGCTAAAAAAGTTCTGATCATTCTGAAATGGTGGCCTGAAGATTGGGATGAACAGTTGTGTTCTGGGTAGGGAAAGGCAGGGAAGAGTGGGAAAACCCAAAGAAAGTTTTACTCATGCTGATCTCCGTTGCTTTTCCCGTGAAGATAGAGGAAACCCTGGGACTCTCTGATCTGAAGGCGTGTTGATTGCTGAAGAGAAGGAGAAGGAGACGTGTGCATGACTGAGAATCAAACCTGAAGGTAACGTATGCTCAATGCGAAGGAGACCGCAATTCTGTAAATGGCCACAGACATGTACCAAATTGTGAGGATTTGGAACATAAGCTGTACATATGTTTTCAAATGAATCACTGCACGGAAATGTTGAGGGTTAAAGGTAGCCTGCGATCAACGATATTATGGACTTGATCCACCAATGGTGTCCATAACAACATCTCTGTTGCCTTTGAGGAAGCAGGCCCCATATCAAAGGCACAAGCTTTTACATGACTTCCAGGTGAGTTATTTGTGGACTCCGCTGCAATTGAATTCTAACTCTGGGAAGATGTTGAACCATCTTGAGGGCACATGGGTGTGGCTCCTTCCGGGATGGCAGCATCTCCTAGTGTCCCCAGGTTTGAGTCATGAAGAGATGGTAGATAACCAGCTGGGCGAGGTTGAACGTTTCCATAAAGGTGGGCGGGACTTTCAGTGACAGAGGCTGACATTCTGCCTTATATTTGGCAGCCAGAACAAATGTTGTATTGACTTCCTTCAGCTATCTTGTTTTTTTTCCAACAGAAGTCCAGGTACAGCGATTTGCAAATTGTGTTAGGGGGAGTGTGAGGATTCCCTGCAAACTTTTATGAGAAGTTTTAATGGCCAATCATTTCGCGATCCTTTTCTTTGTTTACTTCGTTGATACCCTGTCTTTCTCCCAGTGTTGATCCAAAGCAGCGTATGTAATTCTCCGTTTTATCCTCACAAGAATCCTCTGGGGTGGGTCAGGCAGAGAGTGTGTGAAAGGCCAAAGTTCACCCATGGCAGCACCTGGCTGCCGTTCCTGTTTAGTGGCCGTCAAGCATGATATCACGGTGTCTTCGCCAGATCAGGGATTTATCCATTTGACTACTTGTATAACTCTGCATTTGAACAGCATGACATGCAGTTCACTGAGGAAGGATTTCCTCAAAAACACTGATGATAACAAACTACATTTTGGAAATTGTGGATGAATTTATGGAGACCACATCATTGGACTACTGCAAATTTGCTATATGAGAAGAATAAGAATAAGAATAAGAATAAGAATAAGAATAAGAATAAGAATAAGAATAAGAATAAGAATAAGAATAAGAATAAGAATAAGAATAAGAATAAGAATAAGAATAAGAATAAGAATAAGAATAAGAATAAGAACAAGAATAGTTTGGATTTATATCCTCCCTTTCTCTCCTGCAGGAGACTCAAAGGGGCTTACAATCTCCTTGCCCTTCCCCCCTCACAACAAACACCCTGTGAGGTAGGTGGGGCTGAGAGAGCTCCGAGAAGCTGTGACTAGCCCAAGGTCACCCAGCTGGCATGTGTGGGAGTGCACAGGCTAATCTGAATTCCCCAGACAAGCCTCCACAGCTCAGGCGGCAGAGCGGGGAATCAAATCCAGTTCCTCCAGATTAGATACATGAGCTCTTAACCTCCTACGCCACTGCTGCTCCAGGAGAAGCACATTGGAAATATCTACTGCATTTTGGGAATTTCCACTGGTCCGGAGCTTGGCAACTGTGAGATTCTTGTTTCCATCATTAGGATTTTAAGTTCTCATTTGTATTGCATTTGGTTAACTCGTGAACTATGGTGGAGTCCACATGGGCAAAAAACAGCAGTGTGAAAGCAGTGTGAAAATGGTGTAAAATGGTTTTAAATGGCGTAAAAGGGTTTACACCATTTTCAAACCGTTTTCACGCCGCTGTTTTTCACCCATGCGGAATCCGCCTATGACAATTGGTTGTGGTGGGTTTTCCGGGCTGTGTGGCCGTGGTCTGTTGGATCTTGTTCCTAACGTTTTGCCTGCATCTGTGGCTGGCATCTTCAGAGGTGTATCGTAAAGTCTGTTTCTCTGTGATATACCTCTGAAGATGCCAGCCACAGATGCGGGCAAAACGTTAGGAACAAGATCCAACAGACCACGGCCACACAGCCCAGAAAACCCACCACAACCAGTTGAATCAAGCTGTGAAAGCCTTTCACAATACATTATGACAATTGAACTTATGACAATTCCTGTATTTAGTGGTTATGAAGCATCATACTGGGAACTGACTTCAATCATATCCCCCCTCAGACGTCTCCTCTCCAAACTAAAGAGCCCCAAACGCTGCAGCCTCTCCTCATAAGGAAGGTGCTCCAGTCCCTCAGTCATCCTCGTTGCCCTTCTCTGCACTTTTTCTATCTCCTCAATATCCTTTTCGAGATGTGGTGACCAGAACTGAACACAGGACTCCACGTGCGGTCGCACCACTGCTTTACATAAGGGCATGACAATCCTTGCAGTTTTATTATCAATTCCTTTTCTAATGATTCCCAGCATAGAGTTTGCCTTTTTCACAGCTGCCATGCATTGAGTTGACGTTCCCATGGAACTATCAACTAAGACACCCAAATCCCTTTCCTGTGACTGATAGCACTGACCCCTGTAGCGCGTATGTGAAGTTTGGATTTTTTGGCACTTTAAGACTCTTGATGAACATCACATTATTGTCATGGGTGCTTGAGAAATACTTTTGTACATGTATGCTTTGTACTTTTGAAGCTTCCCTGAACTAGTAATGTGCTTGTATGCGTTTTGGGCAGGAGATTTGTGTGCTTGGACCAAAATTCACATTATAGGGACTTGGACAATAAGTATCATATTAAAGGATGAACTGAGAGGTTGAAGCCAGCTTATTATTGTCAGGCAAGGTACAGCGGCTTATTTTTCCAATTTGGAGTTCTACGCCGTACCTATTGTTTTTATGATATTCCTGTTTAGTGACCTGCGGAAGACTATGCAGTTGCGGATGTGGATCTATAGAAACCATAACTCATATTCTTCTGGAATTCCGTCTTCACAGTAACCTGCGCATGATTTTAATTCACCCTCTGCTGCTTCCAAGACTTGAGCACTCCAAGTTCCAGACCACTCGCTTTCTGCTAAGTGAATGTAGTCCATCGATCACCTTGGCAGTGGCTAAATTCTTGGAAAGCATTTTAAACACCCGTATTTAAATGTTTTAAAAGTTTTCTCTTTAAATGGAAATATGCTAATAATTTATATGCCATTAAAGGTTAAAATGAAATGAAATGAATGACCTGCGGAAGCGCCTCTGCCCAGCGAATTGCTTCTAGGCATTTCACCACTCACTTTCCTTTTTAGAACTCTTAATTC
This sequence comes from Sphaerodactylus townsendi, assembly GCF_021028975.2. Classification (NCBI taxonomy): domain Eukaryota; kingdom Metazoa; phylum Chordata; class Lepidosauria; order Squamata; family Sphaerodactylidae; genus Sphaerodactylus; species Sphaerodactylus townsendi. The sequence continues at coordinate 41,637,477 of NC_059438.1, forward strand.
TTTGGGAGAAATCTTTTGTAACTTCTGAAACAGTTCATCCCAAGGCAAGCCTTGTTTAACCGTTGTTGTCTATATCTATCTAAAATAAATTATACATTGACTGGAGAAAGCGAAATCCTGGGGCTTCAAATGAAATGGATAGGCCATAGATCAGCGGTGGCGAACCTACGGCACGGGTGCCAGAGGTGGCACTCAGAGCCCTTTTTGTGGGCACGCGTGCACAGGGTTCATCATGTGGGGGGCGGGGCATAAAATCACACACACACCCTACACACACCCCTAGGCTGGCCTGGGCATGATCCTTTACCTGGGAGTAAGCTTGGTTGCTGGCAACGGGGCTTGCTTCTGAGTAAACCCTCCTAGGGTTGTGATTCACCCATTCAAAGCGTTTCACTGTTGCTTCACCAAGCTTACTCCCGAGTAACATGCGCCTCGGTGCCAACTGGTTTTTCTAAACTAAAACCTCAGTATTCAGGTTAAATTGGAGTGTTGGCCCTTTGCGATAAATAAGTGGGTTTTGGGTTGCAATTTTGGGTTGCAATAAGTCTCAAAAAGGTTCGCCGTCACTGCCATAGATTCATAACAGAAAGGAAAAGACTTTTCAACACAATGAGCAATTCAATTGGGGAATTTGTACCAGTGGTCTTCAGGAGGGATATCTGCATGTGTATGTTAAGTGCCATTAGGGTGTTTCTGGGCCCCACACAGCCTTCAGTTTGCAAGACCTGAACAAGGCTGTTAATGCTAGGATGTTTTAAAGGACATTGATTCAGAGAGTTGCCATGAGTCACAAGTGACTTGACACACACAAATGGGCTCTTGTTAACAGGACTTGTAAACTGAGGGCCGTCACTTCCTTGACTGAGTCAATCCATTTCATGTCAGGCCTTCCTCTTTTCCTGTTGCCTTCACATTTTTCTAGGATTATAATCTTTTCTTAGGCTCATTCCGCACATGCAGAATAATGCACCTTCAAACTGCTTTCAGTGCTCTTTGAAGCTGTGCGGAATGGCAAACAGTTGTGAAAGTGGTTTGAAAACACATTATTTTGCGTGTGCGGAAGGGGGCCTAGCGATTCTTGTCTTCTCATAAAGCAACCAAAGTATGATAGCCTCAATTTAGTCAGTTTGGTTTCTAGGGAGAATTCAGGTTTGACTTAATATACAACCCACATACAGTGGAACCTCGGTTTTCATTGCCTTTGGTTTTCATTGGTTTCAGTTTTCATCGATTTTTTTCAGTGAAAAATTTGTCTCAGTTTTCATTGATTTGCCTCGGTTTTCATCAATTTGCAGTAAGGTGCCGGGGTTTGTGGAGAAAAATCACCCGGACAAAGCTGTTGCAGACCGTGTCTGCAACTTGTTTAATGACAATGTCTTGTCCCATTTCAGACAAATCTTAAAGAGGTGTCAGAAACAGACCTCTTTGGACAGCTTTCTGGCATGACATTGGTCCACTGGCTCTGAAGCTGGTCCTAGTGTTATTGTTTGTTACTGTTTTCAGCATTAAACACTATGTTTATTCACCCAAAAATGTGTTTTTGGTAGGTTTTTTGGAGTTCCTAGAACAGATTAATTGGATTTACATTGATTCCTATGGAAAAGTTTGCCTCGGTTTTCATCCGTTTCGGTTTTCATCGATTCTTTTTGGACAGATTGCCAACGAAAACCAAGGTTCCACTGTATTTGTCTTTTTGGCATTCCATGGTATAAATACCATCAGTGCACACAGAAGACTTAACTGACTGGCCACGTCCTTCGCATGGAGAACTGTCAGATCCCAAAGATGGCAATGAGGTGGAAACCCCCTGATGCCAAATGACAGTGAGGACACCCCCAAAAACACCTGGAGGAGAACATTCAAACAAGACCTGAAGGCATCAAATATTGCATGAGAAGAGGCTGAAACACCCGCCCAAGACTAGAATGCTGGAGAGCCCTTGTTGGCTGATATGCTACTTAGCATGATGGATTTGATGATGAGGATGAGGATGAGGATGAGGATGAGGATGATGGTTATGGTGATGATGATGATGATGATGATGATGATGATGATGATGATGATGATGATGATGATGATGATGATGATGATGATGATGATGATGATGATGATGATGATGATGATGATGATGATGATGATGATGATGATGATGATGGTATAAATAGAACTCTCCTCCAACATTCCATTTCAAATGAATCAACTTTCTTCCTGTTAGTTTCCACCAGACACTTGCACATTGGTGTATCTTGGGGGGGGGAAGAGGGGACATTTGGCCATTTGCCTAGGTTATGTGGGGCGCCTTTTGGCTACCTGCCTCCTCCCTCCTCCCCCCACTGACTCCCTCCTGGTGCCTGCAAAGCGGTCCTCTCGCCTCCCCTCCTCCCGGTGAGGCCATGGCACACGCACATGCACTCCAGAGCACCTGCCCTCCTGCCCTGCATTGCCTCTCTGGGCAGCCCACAAGAGCCCATGGCTGGCTGGCTTCCCACTCTGCCCTTTCAAACTCTTTCCTCCCGTACCATTTTCCCACTGAAAGTTGCCAGCCACTCGCCCAAACGGGTTTCATGGGAAACTGGCTGACAGATCTGTTAGATCACGTGCCTCTCTGTGTTCGTAGTTGTTCTGCTTGCAGGTTACTGAGAAGGTGATGATCAACTGTCCCTTCCCAAGGGCAGCGCGACTGGCCTTTCACACATGAGTTTTCCACACAGTCCAGGGCTTTTCTACACCCGAGCCTTGCTACACGAATGGTCCATTCCACAGGCAATTGTTTAAGCAGGCAGTTAAATCAGGTTCAAATAATAAAAACCAGTCATAAGCACACTGTGTTCTTTGAAAACCATTTGGCATTTGGCATTTAAGGCTGCCGATCTGTACGGAGCAGCAGCAGCAGCAGCAACCTGGACTACCCACTCCACATTCGTTTTCCTGCCTGGGTGGGGGACGCAACATCAATTCTCTGCCCTGGGCTCCATTTTCTGTGGATGCGCTTTGCATAAACGACTTTTCGAAGGGGACTGGACCAACGAATGGAGCACAGGTCTATCAGTGTCTTCTAACCGTGGTGACTAAAGGGATCCTTTACATTCAGAGGCTGTAAATTCACTCATCACGCAGAGACCCAACCGAATTACCTGCATTTGCAGGAGGATGCCCATTAGAACTCCGCGCGAGTCAGTGTTCTGATCCTGCCGCACCTCTTTATGCTTTACCCTTTCTGCCATCTGGCCTGAAACTAATTGAGAAAAACGGACTATCCGCTATGTAAATAAATGGTAATATGTGTGCGATTGCTTTACTCAGTCATTCAACTTATTATCGTCCAGCCGCATTGGCTGCTGATATGCTTCTGGATCAAGTTGAAGGTGCTGGTTTTAATGTTTAAAGCCCTTAATGGTCTGAGACCCTCATAATTGTGGGACCACCTGTCCCCCTATGACCCCCCCCCTCCCCCAAGGATATTTTGCTGTAGTTTGCAAAATCTACTAGAAGCCCTGGCCGGTTTGGTTGTCCACAGTTGGGGCCAGGGCCTTTTCAGCTGTGGCCCCTGCCTGGTGGAATTCTCTGCCTGAGGAGACCAGGGCCTTGTGGAATCTGACCCCGTTCCACAGGGCCTGCAAGACAGAGATGTTCCACCAGGCACGCGGTTGACAAATTTCGGTCATTCTATTACATCCACCAGTCACCAGGCAGAGCACCGCTCTTCTCTATGCTCCCTTACGTGTGGAGAGTTTGTTATTCTCAGGGGGCTCCTCTGCTGGGAATTTATGGCACCATCTTATTTGTATTTTATGGGTTGAATCTATTTTAATTGTTTCTGTATTGTCGAAGGCTTTCACGGCTTAGATCCAACCGAGAGTTGTGGTGGGTTGTGGCTGTGAGCCGGTGTCCTTGAGATCTATCTTCACTCTATGTTTCACTCCGCATCTATGTCAGTGGCTTTCTGAGCATCTTCAGAGGTGTATCAAAGAGGGAAGTCTGTGTCCAGTGTATAACAGACTTCTCTCTGTGATATAACAGACTTCTCTCTGTATCCAGTGTGTAACAGACTTCTCTCTGTGATACACCTCTGAAAATGCCAGCCATAGATGCAGGCGAAACATTAGGAACAAGATCTACCAGACCACGGCCACATAGCCCGGAAAACCCACAACAACCAGTTAATTGTTTCTGTTGTTTAATGCCCTTGATTTGTTATTACCTGCCCTGAATCCCATGGTAGTGGGAAGGGGAAGGGGAGGGATATATATATATATATATAATCAAGTATATGTATATGTATATATATATATATATATATATATATATATATATAAATATATATATATATATATATATATATATATATATATATATATATATATATATATATATATATATAATCAAGTATATGTATATGTATATATATATATCTTATGTATATATATGTATGTGTGTGTGTGTGTGTGTGTATGTGTGTGTGTGTATATATATATATATATATCTTATGTATATATATGTATGTATATGTATATATGTGTATATATATATATATATATATATCTTATGTATATATATGTATGTATATGTATATATGTATATGTATATGTATATGTATGTGTGTGTGTGTATATACACACACATATATAAATCTTATATATATATAAATCTTATATATGTGTGTGTGTATATGTGTATATATGTGTGTATATATGTGTGTGTGCATGTATGTATGTATGTATGCATGCATGTATGTATGTATATATGTATATATGTATATATGTGTGTGTATGTATGTATGTATGTATGTATGTATATGTGTGTATATATTCCTGATTTATTGACTTTTTTATTATTTACCCTCTGAGGGGAACTGCTATGAACGATGACTCATGCAGAAGCACAGTGGACATACTTGTCCTTATGTAGGCTACAGTTAAATCTTTTCAGAAGTATGAGCCATTTCAATTCATCAAAAAATGTGCCTAAGATAAAGGAGTTTTGGGAAATGGCGCTGCCTATTGAACAACCAGTGCTGGTAACAAAGCAAATGCCCACGAGGTTAAAATTGTTTCTTCCGTTCAAGTACGTTAATGAAGACAATCAGAAAACGCCTGTTGTAAAAGAGTTCGCAATAAATCCTGCCGTGGACGCTCCCTGCCCCGCTCTGCCAAGTTCCTTCCTTTGTTTTGAACAATTGATTCCCTGCCTGAATCAGGAGCCTGAAACACAGGTGAGGAACAAGCTGCAGGGACTTCAAAGCTGAGCCAAAGGGCTTCTGAAGGTACAGTGGGTAGGAACCGTGACTTCTAAGGGGGCTCTTTAACCTTCCTTTGCCCAATGCGCTTTTTGTTAATGCTACTTGAACCATAGACCTGGCAACTAAGTGATGCTTTTGAAAAAAAAAACAGCTCAAAGGTGAGGCTGGCGAAAAGTGACCTGCTTTGTGTTTATAACCAGAACACGCAGAGCTCCACGGCGCAAGATTTTGGCCCTAACAATGGGCGGCCCGTGACCGAGGCCATTCCAGTGCCTGGATAATGCTGGCTTTCAGCCCATTGCTCTGAAGCCTTCCTTCAGACTCACAAAGCCGGTTTACATGCTTCTAAAAAAGGCTAGCCCAATCTGGTCAGATCTCGGAAACTACGCCGGGTCAGCTCTGATTCGTAACCTAGTGGGAAACCAACAAGAAAGATCAGTTGTTGCAGTTGTGGGTTTTATGGGCCATGTGGCTGTGGTCTGGTAGTTTCTGCTCCTAACATAGATGCGGATGGAACATTAGGAGCATGTTTTCCTCGCTTCAGCTGTCATGTTGCGGATGGAACATTAGCAGCAAAAGCTACCAGACCACAGCCACACGGCTCAGGAAACCCACAATAACAAGGCCTGGGGTGCTAAAAAGAAGCAGGCAATGGCAAACAATCTGTGAATGTCTTTTGCCTTAAAATCTTCACTGGGGAAAAAAATGATGGGGGTTTGGTTTGCCCAGTGGTCAACCTCCAGGTGGGGGCTGGAGATTTTCCAGAACTTCAAGTGATCTCCAGAATCTAGAATCACCCCCAGGTTATTTGACTTTGGATGACCATGAACCCCCAGGTTACTAGCAGAAGTAGGCACTGTATGCCAGTAGCAAATAGTTGATGTAACCAACATTGTTGTTGTTATGATGGTAGCAATCTAATGCTTCGTATCCATCTGGAGTTGCGTCTATAATCTGTAAAAGATATTTTGCTACACTTTCGCAAAAGTAAGGATCAAGGTTATCCAAGATTAAAGGAATCCTAAGAGCATCAGTTAAATGATTGCATAGGAGTGAAGCAATGATGGGTTGGGTCATTCTGATCTTGGCAAATCTTGCACAATGAAACAGAGTGTGCTCCAGTGTCTCAACTTGGCCTGAGTTGCATGGGCATAGCCTCTTTTGTTTATCTGTATGTTGGTATCTGCCTTTAAGGAGCATAGAGGGCATTAAATTGAAACGGGCCAAGGTTATTGCTCTTCTGTGCCTTGGATTGATAAGCCATGAAAGATAGTTGGCTGTATGTCCTTGTTCAAGAGGGATAAGCAGATTTGGAGGAGAGCATGTTTTCCTCGCTTCAGCTATCATGTTGCGGTACTCATGTTCCAGCAGCCTGATTTTCAGGCGTCCAGAATCTAGAGATGAGTTGGAGGGTAGACTCTACAGCATTATAACCCACTGAGATCCTTCCCCTCCCCTAATCCCTCCCCCCACCCAGGTTCCACCTTCAAATCTCCAGGAATTTTCCCAGCTCAAACTGGAAGCCCCACTTGCCCGGCATGGAGACTTCTGCCAACAGATTAGGCTGTTTCTTTTGTGGAAGTCTCCTTAGGTTGGAGGAAGGCTTTACGCTTAGCTGGTGAGATGCTGTTCCTCTTGAATGTAGAGTTGTTTCAGTGATGATGTAATTCCTCCTGTTTTTACAATGCTCTGCCACTTACAACCCCAGAGGCCCTCTTTGAGACTCCTGTGTCTTCGTCACTTTGGCAATCACAGATGCATTATCTGAATTTTGGCCATTTTATATGCAGTTACATTTAGATAAAGAGCTTTAAAAGTAATTAATTGAGTACAAAGTGTTGGCACATAATACACCGGACATCATAGTGATCGAGGACAAGAAAGTGAGCATCATCGACATAGCAGTCCCCGGTGACAGCAGGGTCATTGAAAAAGAACACGAGAAGGTCACTAGATACCACAATTTGAAAAGCAAGCTTCAGCGTCTATGGCACAAACCAGCTGAGGTCGTCCCAGTGGTAATCGGCACTCTGGGCGCCTTCCCGAAAACACTAGGGCAGCACTTGAAACATCTTTGAATTTGCAAAATTAACATCTGTCAAATTCAGAAGGCAGCCCTGCAGGGATCTGCACGAATACTGCATTGATACATTACAACTTCCTAGGCCTCTGGGTGAGGCTCAAATTGTAATGAAGGCCAACAAACAGCTAAAGATCTAGCAGCTGTGAAATCAATAACAATAACAATAAGAATAACAACAACAACAACAATAACAACAACAACAATAACAACAACAATAACAATAACAATAACAATAGTAATAATGATAATGATAATGATAATGATAATGATAATGATAATGATAATGATGATAATGATAATGATAATGATAATAATGATAATAATAATAATAATAATAATAATAATAATAATAATAATAATAATAATAATAATAATAATACAGTTGAAACACAATACACCAGACATCACAGTGATCGAGGACAAGAAAGTGACCATCATCGACATAGCAGTCCCCGGTGACAGCAGGGTCATTGAAAAAGAACACGAGAAGGTTAATACTAGATACTGCGATTTGAAAATCGAAGTTTCAGCGTCTTCATGGCACAAACCAGTTGAGAGTCGTCCCAGTGGTAATGCGGCACGCCAAGTACCTTCCCAAAAAACATCACTAGGGCAGGCAGCTTTTCAAACATCTTCTTTGAATTTTGCAAAATTAACATCTGTCAGATTCAGAAGGCAGCCCTCATTGGGATCCTACGACACCTATTTCATACCGATATACATTATGAACTTCCTAGGCCTCTGGGTGAGGCTCGAATTGTAATGAAGGCCAACAACCAGCTAAAGATCTAGCAGCTGTGAAATCAATAATAATAATAATAATAATAATAATAATAATAATAATAATAATAATAATAATAATAATAATAATAATAATAATAATAATAATAATAATAATAATATAATACAATTGAAACACAATACACCAGACATCACCGTGATCGAGGATAAGAAAGTGACCATCATCGACATAGCAATTCCCGGTGACAGCAGGGTCATTGAAAAGAAGTTACTATAGAGTTGCAACTAGATAATCACCGCGATTTGAAAAAATCGAGTTTCAGCTGTCATGGCACAAACCAGCTGAAGGTCGTCCCTGGAATTGTTAGTGAATTGGCATCGCTGGGCGCCTTCCCGAAAACACTAGGGCAGCACTTTAAACATCTTCGAATTTGCAAAATTAACATCTGTCAGATTCAGAAGGCAGCCCTACCGGGATCTGCACGAATACTGCGCACGAATACTAGGCCTCTGGGTGAGGCTCGAATTGTAATGAAAGGCCAACAACCAGCTAAAGATCCGGCAGCTGTGAAATCTACCATAATAATAATAATAATAATAATAATAATAATAATAATAATAATAATAATAATAATAATAATAATAATAATAATAATAATAATAATAATAATAATAATAATAATAATAATAATAATAATAATAATAATAATAATAATAATCTGTTGAGGGACAATTCCTTAGCTGGGAAGAAGGGTTTCAACTTGGTTGAGAGCTGTGCTTGCTTGCTTATAAACCCTCTGTTTTCATTTTGCTATGTCACCTTCATCAACTTTCTTCCTTTGCTTTCACATTCACCTGCACTCACGTTTGCTCCTGAACGCCCAGAAGGTGAGATCAGGAAGGTACCCAAAGAGCGATTAGTGCTGAGCGCTGGTAATAAGCCATCTCCTCACCCATCCCCTCCCATTACTGAGTGACAGTTTCTATCTGAGACTTAATTGCCTTATGTCTACCACTCCCCTTATCGCGGAATGGCAGCTGTCCCCAGGACAACCCCTGGGGCGAGACCTCCAGCATTCCTGCCACACAAATGAATATGGGGCAGCCTCGGCCTTTTCAATCACAGCCGAGCCCAGGGCAGTCCTCTTCCAGTTTCAGTCAGAAATACCGTGGGCAGTTTAGCTAAGGTACTGGATGTGAAGTGCTTTAACCACTTGGAGACACTATTACTGCCTCAGAGGTGGTTGTGCAGATAAGATAGGCAGCAGAGATTCTACGTAAGCCAGTGGTTCTCAAACTTCCTAATGCCGCGACCCTTTAATACAGTTCCTTATGTTGTGGTGACCCCCAACCCTAACGTTTATCCATTTTACAGATGGAAGACACTGATACAGAGAGTCTTAGGCGACCCCTGTGAAAGGGTTGTTGGACCCCCAAAGGGGTCCCGACCAGTGGTGAGATCCAAAAATTTTAGTAACAGGTTCCCATGGTGGTGGGATTCAAACTGGGTGTAGCGCCAATGGGGCTGGGCGGGGCACGACAGGGAGCATGGCCGGGCATTCCGTGGAGTAAGCATCTCCCTGGGCGGGGCTGTGGCAAGCAGATGATGCAGCATGCGCTACCGAGTCCCTAAGCGGTGAAAGCTATCTATGCACGCAGGCTTAGGCTGGCCACGCATCACTTTCGGTGCACCTCCTGCTAGACTGCTTCAAGTTCTGAGCGCTACTGCTGGGAGGAGGGGCGTAACTAAGGCCAAAATCACGTGGCAAAATCGCCAATTAGTAACCCCCTCTTGGCACCCACAAATAATTAGTAACCTACTCTCGGGAACCTGTGAGAACCTGCTGGATCCCACCTCTGGTCCTGACCCCCAGGTTGAAAACCACTGATGTAAGCTATCCTTTGTTCCTTAGGAGATGGGGATAATATACACTACAATAGAGGTTCCGCACTGTGCCATAGCACAGCACACACAGTTTCATGAGTATACTACAATTTTCAGCCCATTCCTCTGGGTCTCAGGCAGTCAGATCTGTCACCAGGAGGCAACTGTGTCTTGTTCCTAAAGCACATCTGTTTTAAACGCGTGCATAGAGGCAGCCACTGTGATCTGCCCGAGGTAAAGATAAAGTATGTAAATGAGCTATGAATGATTCATGATGACTCCATGAAGGGCAAGAGATGAGCAGAGGTCAGTTACCCTTGCCTTTCTCTGCATAGCAACCTCCGTCTTCTTTGGTGATCTCCCAGCCAAATACTGACCATGGTCAGCCTCAGAGGCGTCTCTCTCTCTCTCTCTCTCTCTCTCTCACACACACACACACACACACACACACACACACACACACACACACACACGTATGGGTGGCCGCCCTTCCCCCCCACGACCAAACAAATTTTTTTTGCATCAGGTGTTAAAAGTCAACGTATGGACCCAGGGGAAAGGAGGAAGAAGAGAGAGAAGAGTTTGGATTAATATCCCCCCTTTCTCTCCTGCAGGAGACTCAAAGGGGCTGACAATCTCCTTGCCCTTCCCCCCTCACAACAAACACCCTGTGAGGTGGGTGGGGCTGAGAGAGCTCCGAGAAGCTGTGACTAGCCCAAGGTCACCCAACTGGCGTGTGTGGGAGTGCACAGGCTAATCTGAATTCCCCAGATAAGCCTCCACAGCTCAGGCGGCAGAGCTGGGAATCAAACCCGGTTCCTCCAGATTAGATACACGAGCTCTTAACCTCCTACACTCCTGCTGCTCCTAGTTGCTGCATGACCTGTATAGCCTCTCCTCAACTACCATTCCAGGTAGTAAAAGTTGTTGATTGTGCTTGGGATCCAGATGCTCTTTAACAGGTATAAGTCAGTATAAGCAGTGCCTTCATGAGATTAAATGTTCCTACATTTTCATAAATGGAAATTGTGGTTTCCAGCTTTAAAATGTTCCCTGTTTCTAGAGCCAGCAAAGATTGATAGCCGGTGGAAAAGGGTGTTAAAATGTATAGTAAAGTGGGCAGATGGCTGCTCAAATTGTGATCTCTGAGGTCCTTTCCGCACATGCAGAATAATGCACTTTCAATCCACTTTCGGTGCACTTTGCAGCTGGATTTTACTATGTGGAATAGCAAAATCCACTTTCAAACAATTGTGAAAGTGGATTGAAAATGCATTCTTCTGCATGTGCAGAAGGGGCCCAAGGTGAGAATGGAGCATTCCAAATTTCCCCCCTGGTTTTCATATGTGAAATGTTGGAGGCAGTGGTGGGATCCAAAAATTTTAGTGACAGGTTCCCATGGTGGTGGGGTTCAAACAGTGGCGTAGCGCCAATGGGGCTGGGCAGGGCATTCCGGGGGCGTGGCCGGGCATTCCGGGGGCAGGACATTAATAATTTCTCTGTTACTGTAAAAAACTCCTACTGTAAAAAAAAAGTTCCTATTTTCCAGCTGGTATCTTTCTGTCCATAATTTAAACTCATTATAGCAAGTCCTATCGTCTACTGCCAACAGAAACAACTACTTCTCCTCTAATTGACTGCCTGTCAAATACTTAATACTTTCAAATACTTCATTTTGTTTCTAGAAATCAAAAGAAGGATACTTTCCTTAAACAAGGAACTTGACCATATTTCCAAAACATGTTTTTCAAACAGCCCCAACAGGGAGAATTATCCCGTTTTCTACCTTCGCTAACCAGCCACATAGGAAGCAACAGGACTTTATGATTTTTGGACCGAATGGGATTTCTAACGGAAGAGCGGACCCAATTAGTAACCCCCTCTCGGCACACACAAATAATTAGTAACCCACTCTCGGGAACTGGTGAGAACCTGCTGGATCCCACCTCTGGTTGGAGGGTGGGCTCGAGTGAAGACCCAGGTAGCTATGTTGCAATAGAATGTGTGTGCATGGCTGATGCTCTCAATGCATACAATTGCACTACACATACAACTCAGTGACTTAGCGCATATCGTTGCATTATGACAGATCAGAAACATACCCTGGCATCAAACCCAGCCTAACTGGGTTTCCACTCCCCCACCCCCACCCCGGTCTCTGCAGCCTTTTATTGTGTCTTTCAGGGCACAAGAGAGCATTCTAAGCAGACCTGACTGGTTGGCTATGCTAAGTAGAGTTGAAGATGGGTTGAAGGAAGAATTTGCTGCTCGGGAGGTGTTTAATCATCTCATTTCTGCCTCATATCAATAGGCTTTGCAGGTTTTTGCATTTAAAACATGTTTGAATAAGGGCAACTGCGGGATTGGAAAAAAAAGAAATTTGTGCATATCTTATAGGAAGCAAGCCCTCTCTCAGTCCTCTTTCAATTCTCTGATAAACTGCAGCAGCACAAGAGATTTAATATTTTACTAGGGCCGGGAGGAATGTCACATCTGAGTGGCAGACGGATACTGCAGCAAGTGCTGAGCTCCCTCTGCCAGGATTTTAGGGACCCTCGCCTTACAGGTGCGATCCTGACGAGGATTCCTGCAAATGGAAGGCGCCCTCCTTCTCTCCTTCTCTCTCTGCATCTCAGTGATCTCCCCAAAAGAATGCTCTTTGCCATTGGCCTGCTTGCGGTGCTGAATTACTGCTTTTAAGAAATTGAGGAGTGAGAGAAAAAATGGCTGGGAGATGGTCTCTATAGCGATGCCTCTAGGAATTTTTCCGTATCTTTGTGGGCTTTAGCACAGAGATCAAGAGAAATTCCTAGAGAATCACCTAAAAGCAATGTCAACTCCCCATATTCTAGCCTCTCCAGGCACCACTTTAACATCTCCTAGAGTTTGCTGAAGCAGTCCTGGAACTGCTCCCCCCCCCCCCCCATAGTATAATGGGCAAATCAGAGGTCTGCAGCAGAAAGGGAGAATCAGGGAAAATCAACCCCCCCCCTTTTTCTTTTAGCAGAACATATTGTTAACAATCAATCCTATGACCTTATATCATTATTAGATCTGTTGTTGCATGTTAAATGGATGAGGAAAAGTCAGATTGAGACACTGATGTTGACAGTGTCTCACAATTTACGTTTTCTTATTGCTAACTCGAACTTACGTTCACCTTTACGTTCACCTTAGCCACCTTTAAAGCAGCAGTGGCGTAGTGGCTAACAGCAGGTGCACTCTGATCTGGAGGAACCGGGTTTGATTCCCAGCTCTGCCGCCTGAGCTGTGGAAGCTTATCTGGGGAATTCAGATTAGCCTGCGCACTCCCACACACGCCAGCTGGGTGACCTTGGGCTGGTCACAGCTTCTCGGAGCTCTCTCAGCCCCACCTACCTCACAGGGTGTTTGTTGTGAGGGGGGGAAGGGCAAGGAGATTGTCAGCCCCTTTGAGTCTCCTACAGGAGAGAAAGGGGGGATATAAATCCAAACTCTTCTTCTCCTTAAAAAGCAAACACCTCAGGAATATTTTTTCAGTGAAGAGTAACTAGTATTAAAGGCAGGAGTAAACACGTACAAATCCTGGAAAATATTCCTGAAGTATTCTCTTTCTATCTCTATCTGCATTTCTCTCTCACACACACATAGAAGAGTTTGGATTTAGACCTCACGTTCCTCTCCTATAAAGATTCTCGAAGCTTACAAATGCCTTCCCTTCTTCTCCTCGCAACAGATACCTTGTGAGTTAAGGTGGGACTGACAGAGTTCTGAGAAAACTGTGACTAGCCCAAGGTTACTCAGCAGGCTTCATTTGTAGGATTGGGAAAACATACCTGTTTCACCAGATAAGAGTCCATCTCTCTTAACCACTACAGCACACAGACAGGTGCATTTTAATTCTAACAATACTAATACAACGTATAGTCAACTGAAATTAAGAGGGTTCGGTTGAACGATCGCAGTCACACATCTAAAGCTTGAAAGTGAGAATTTGGAGGGGGTGTGTGCTAAGCCTTAACTCCCCTGCCCCCTCACTCATAGCTTATTTAAGGCTTCCATGTTCTGCTCATTCAGCACCATTTTAAAATTTAAAATTGGCCTTTCCCGTCCAGACAACTACACAGCTCTGTCAGACTGGCAACAACATATCCGAGGCCTGAGGGCAAACCAAGCTAAGTCAGAGCAGAGCCATAGAAGAGTTTGGATTTCTATCCCCCCTACCCTTTCTCTCCTGCAGGAGACTCAACGGGGCTGACAATCTTCTTGCCCTTCCCCCCCCCACAACAAACACCCTGTGAGGTAGGTGGGGCTGAGAGAGCTTCGAGAAGCTGTGACTAGCCCAAGGTCACCCAGCTGGCGTGTGTGGGAGTGCACAGGCTAATCTGAATTCCCCAGAGAAGCCTCCACAGCTCAGGCGGCAGAGCGGGGAATCAAACCCGGTTCCTCTAGATTAGACAAACGAGCTCTTAACCTCCTACGCCACTGCTGCATAGCCAGGGGGAACTTCGCCCAGGGCATGCATGAGCTCTGAGTCCCTGCCACAATCCCCATCCCTGAATGCCCACGCCACGCCCACGCCACACCCACGCCACACCCACACACTGGCGCGCGCCCAGGGCATCGTGCTCCTCCTGCCGCTTGGCACCACACCATTGAGTCAGAGCAAGGACAACCCCCACACGTACTTCATCACATAGGCAGACATGACATATATATGTACATATTTGCTTTATCGGCCACCCTCCCCCATCAAGGGGCTCTGAGCCATTCACAACATTATAATATATTAGCAGTAAAGTTCATTGTATGAACAAATACAAGACAGAAAACTGTTGATGGGTTAACGGTGCCCACCGAGGGGGCCAACCCTTCTGCCTTTCCTCCCTGCATTGTTCCTGTGTTACCAGCTCACCCCGTGTCCTCCTCCTTTTCCTGGACATTTACATCAGCCTGTAAGGGTTAATGGCACCCACCAAGGGGGCAAACTCTCCTGCCTTTCCTCACCCTCGGCCCCGTGTCACCAGCTCCCTTCCTGTGGTCCCCCTCTTCCCGGACACCCGCATCACCATGCTCAGGGGCATAACAAGGCAAACTGGAGCCCTGGGCAAAACCTGAGTTGGATGCCCCCCATCATGGGCGGCCACCCCACCACAACCAAAACAATTTTTTTGCACCAGGTCATTGGTGCCTGCAGGGGGTGCATTTTTAGACATATCACCACCAAAATTTCAGCGTATCATCAGGAGACCCCCCCCCCCAAGGTTGGTGCAGTTTGGTTCAGTGGGAACAAAGTTATGGACCCTCAAAAGGGTAGCCCCCATCTCCTTAGCTCCCATTGGAAAGAATTTGGGATGGGGGCATGCCCTTTGAGGGTCCATAACTTTGGCCCCCATGAACCAAACTGCACCAAGCTTGGGGGGGGGGTGCCATCAGGACAATCTCCAGATGATACCCTGCAATTTTGGTGCCAATACGTCCCAAAATGCTCCCCCTGCAGGAACATCCCAGAAATTTGCCCAAGAATCTTTGTTCTGCATTGAGTTTTCTGCATTGCTGTCAACGGGGGTTGCAGGCTGCAGGACGGGGGGGCACATTTCTAAAGGCACAGTCTCAAAACTTTCAGGGTCTCATCAGGAGACTGCCCTAATGATAATCTCCAGGTTTGCTGCAGTTTGGTTCAGTGAGGCCAAAGTTATGGACCCTCAAAGGTGTAGCCCACATCTTTTATTAGCTCCCATTGGAAACAATGGGGGATGGGGCACCCCCTTTGGGAGTCCATAACTTTGGACTCCCTGAACCAAACTGCACCAAACTTGGGGGGTAGCATAAGGACAGTCCCCTGATGAGACAATGAAATTTTGGTGCTGCTAGCCTAAAAACTGCGCCCCTGCAGGCCAAAAACGGAAAACCACTAAAAATACCCAAAACTGAACCCTGCATTTTTGGTGCCCCCTGCAAGGTGATGCCCTGGGCAGCTGCCCACCTTGCCCAATGGGCATTACACCCCTGACCATGCTAGAGATAATGGTGCAGCTGTGGCTGCTGGCAGCCCTGTCCCTCCCATGGGGAGTGGCTGAATGCTTGCGCCTGATGCTTGCGCCCGCTCCTCCTCAGGCAGCTGTCGGTGGTCCAGTGGCTGTAATTGTTCAGCAGTTGGGGAGAAGTGCGAGCGCCAGAGAGGATAAGCGACTGCCACATTCTGCTGCTTTGTGTTTTGTTTCTGTTGGTTTTTAACCTTTCTGTGTAAGCCCCACCCTCAAGCCAGCTGTACATGGGGATTGGCTGGAAGTGAGTCGTCACCACCACGATTAGCCTTTTATATAATAAGATTAAAGGTAAAACCATTTGTATGAACAAATGCAATGGGCTCTAGAAAACTATTGCTGAGTTAAGAGTGTCCACCAAGGGTGCCAAACCCATCTACCTTTCCTACTCCCTTGGCCCTGAGTCACCAACTCACTCCTTGTCCTCTTCTTCTTCCTGGATGCCTGCCTCAGCACACAAGGGGTCATGGAGCTCACCAAAGGGGGAGGGCAACCTCTCCTGCCTTTCTTCATGTTCAGCCTGTGTCACCTGCTCCCTCCTCTTCCGGCACCGAGGGGGCCAACCTGTCCTGCGTTTCCTCCACCTTTAGTCCTATATCACTAGCTCCCTCCTCGATCTCCTGCATCAGTTAATCTTCAAAGGGGCTTTCCGCACTGACAGAGTTGGACTGGCTTCTATCTAGGTTCACCTCAGTGTATCTGCACTGCAACTGAGCTCAATGTTGTTTTGTCTCAGTTCCCCCCCCCCCTCAGAACTGCAACATCCCTGTCGCAGTTATGAACTGCACCTTTCTGCTGGAACAAAGTCGATACCGCTTCGAAGCTTCGAAGTGCGGACGCATCGAAATGACACCTCATCCGTTCAACCAATCAGGATGCGCAGAACGGGAGAGTCGTGGCGGGCATGTAACTGTAAAGTGAAAACTGTAAAAAAAAAGAACGCTCCCGTTTCCTGTGGTAACACAAGCTCCAATCACGATCAAGGAGCAAAACAGGCACCAAGATGATCCCGCCCACTTAGCTCGGTTCCAGGGGGCCAAGTAAGTTGCTGTGCGGACAGCCTGGAATCACCCCCCACTGAAGGGAATCGAGTCGACCTTAGCTCCCTTCTGTAGTGCGGAAAGCCCCAAAGTGCCACAAAGCTTTTTTGATTTACCTCAGGCTAGCCAGTTCCCCAGAAAAGTGTGGCTAGAGCACGAGTCCCTGGAAAAGACAATAATGCTGCGTGTTGAGTGCCGTTAAGTCGCCTCCAGATCATGGTGACCCGATGAATCAATGTCCTTCAAAGCATTCTATCAGGTCTTGCAAACTAACACTAAGGCTGAGAAAAGTTGAAAACGGCGGGAAAAGAGGAAGTCCCAGCATGAGATGCATCAACTCAGTCAAGGGAGCCCCAACCCTCAGTTTGCAAGAGCTGAGCAAGGCTGTTAACAACAGGACTTTCTGGAGATTATTAATTCCCATCATAAGTCGGAAGCAACCTATCTTGACCACCCTTAACTCCGACACCTGGAGCAAAATAGATTCAGCTGGAGAAGGGTCTGCATAAATGACTAAATGACTTTCCACTTGAGGAAAAGAAGTTGGAGGAAGGTTCCTCAAGCTTAGAGGGGAGCTTTGTGGGAGTTGCACCCTGCCCTCAGTGGAGCTCAGTGCTAGGCTACAACTTGTCAGGACCTTGAAGTTGGTCCCCCGTTCCTTATTTACAATTCCTAGTTGCCCTCTTTGCCCTCTGTGTTGGCCAGGCCTCTTTTGGGCTCTCCATATCGAACCCAGCAGGTAAGTGTATGTAACCTCAGCTTGTGGGTTCTGTGGGGCAGAACTTGGAATGAGTTTGCAACAACAAATTTTAAAAACAAAATGGTTTACTTTCTTAACATATAACATCAACATTTAACATCACACTTCAAGGCCCTGTTCAGGTTGCATTTTCAAGTCCTTATATTTACAGTCTACTGATACTGCCAAGTCCAATTCTTCTTTGCAAGTGGGTTGGCTCCTGAAGACTCCAAGGGCTTGATGAAGAGGATTCAACATGATGAAGGTTTCCAGGAGAACTCTCACCCATTACAACCACAAAAAGAAACCCTGAAACAATAAACTCCAACATTTACAACATAGCAAAAATAAACAGCTACCTTCCCAGTAGTTCCCAACAATATTGCAGTTACCTTAACAAGGTGTTAAGGGCTTATAGAAATCAAGGTCCGAGTCTGGTAGTCTCATCTCCTCCAAACTACATGAGGTCTGCTGCAGCCTCTTGCTGCTTTGAGTCTCCACCCCTTTCTGGGTCAACCCATTCTGAGCATGGGGGTTACATGTACACCAGTAGGTGTACTCTAATCTGGAGGAACTGGGTTTGATTCCCCGCTCTGCCGCTTGAGCTGTGGAGGCTTATCTGGGGAATTCAGATTAGCCTGTGCACTCCCACACACGCCAGCTGGGAGACCTTGGGCTAGTCACAGTTCTTCTGAGCTCTCTCAGCCCACCTACCTCACAGGGTGTTTGTTTGTTGTGAGGGGGGAAGGGAAAGGAGTTTGTAAGCCCCTTTGAGTCTCCTTAGAGGAGAGAAAGGGGGGAATATAAATCCAACTCTTCTTCTTCCTCTCTCCATTTCTTTCACTCACTGTGCTTAGATTTTGAATGAAAAGGTTCTGGGGTTCATGGCTTCGTGGAAGTGGAACCCAGTGCTCTGAAGTCTCAGCTGTGTAGAAGCTGGCTGTGATTCTTCAGCAGCAAGAGATTGTAGAGTAAACTCCTTCGTGTATGTTCAGAGTCACTCTTTCTCTGCTCCTGCACTCTGGCGACTAACTTTTAAATTTATTTAACTGAGAAGAGATTTCAGGCTTTAAATGTAGCTTGGAACCTTCCTCCAACCTTCCCGCCCTCTGTCCTTTTAGGCCCAGGCCAGTATTCTTTAAAAGCATTGTAGACCCCGGGCTCTTTCTCACCTCTCTGCAGTTCAAAATGCCCTTCCCAAGGTATCCCTTGGCGGTAGCTAGGATGTCCTGACCTGGAAGCTGGCTCAGTCTCACTAGATCTCAGAAGCTGTGTATAGAACAATTAACCACTGAATTCCAGTGTTTTATTTGTGTTGTTTTTTACTAGTCTTGTGTAAGTCCTGACCCCCAAGCCATGTGTGCAGGCATTTGGCTGGAAGTGAGTCGTGTGTGGAGATTGGCTGGAAGTGAGTTGCCTCCACCTTCTAGGCTTGCTCAATTAAATATATAGAGATAACAATAAAATCAGTCATACCATTCCATACCTTACATCCCCGTGCATCTGTGCCATAACTAATAGATGGAAACAGTGGTGGGATCCCATAATTTTAGTAACAGGTTCTCATGGTGGTGGGATTCAAACTGTGGTGTAGCGCCAATGGGGCTGGGTGGGGCACAACGGGGGCGTGGACAGGCATTACGGGGGCGGGGCATTCCTGGGTGGGGCTGTGGCAAGGACGCAGCCGCTGCGCCGGTCCTTGGGCGGGAAATGAATGCACGCAGGCGCAGGCTGCCACGCACGCCAATGCACCTCCTGCTAGACTGCTTCAAGTTCTGTGCGCTACTGCTGAGAGGAGGGGCGTAACTAAGGCAAAAATCACATGGCAAAATCACCCATTAGTAACCCCCTCTCGGCACACACAAATAATTAGTAGCCTACTCTCGGGAACCTGTGAGAACCTGCTGGGTCCCACCTCTGGAAGGGAATCAATCAGGCAGAACGAGACATAATTATAGACATAATCAATACTTAGAAAATAAAGGGAGGGAGGCAGGAAAAGGGAAGGCTGTGAGAAGAAGAAGAAGAAGAAGAAGAAGAAGAAGAGGAGGAGGAGGAGGAGGAGGAGGAGGAGGAGGAGGAGGAGGAAGAGGAGGAGGAGGAGGAGTTTAAATTTATATCCCCCCTTTCTCTCCTGCAGGAGACTCAAAGGGGCTTACAAACTCCTTGCCCTTCCCCCCTCACAACAAACACCCTGTGAGGTGGGTGGGGCTGAGAGAGCTCCGAGAAGCTGTGACTAGCCCAAGGTCATCCAACTGGCGTGTGTGGGAGTGCACAGGCTAATCTGAATTCCCCAGATAAGCCTCCACAGCTCAGGCAGCAGAGCTGGGAATCAAACCCGGTTCCTCCAGATTAGATACACAAGCTCTTAACCTCCTACGCCACTGCTGAGTTGGTGTTATTGTTCCTACAAAGAACACTGGAAGCCCACGTAAGAGCCAGTCAGAGTGAAGAAGGGGTGTTGCTGTTGCCTTACCATTGTAGGCAAGAGGAGTTCTTCCCGGGGTGTGTGGAATCAAATATCTCAGCAAAACTGCCTAGAAGGGAGAGCTTTTTACAGGAGGGAAAATGTCCATAAAAGACAACTCCTCCCCCAATTTTGGCTCCACTTATGTTAGAGGAACTGGTGCACTGTGAACCGTTCACAATACCCTCTGTTAAAATTTTCACAGCGACCGCTGAATGGCTCCGTGAAGTATGCTGGCAATGTTTAACAACCCATCTGTCTCTCACCTTTCCCTGCTCAATAGAAACCTTTGTTTGAACCGTGTTCTCATTCGGTGCTCTATCTGCTTATCTGAAATATTAATCTGAGATGAGGCACTGTATCATTGTGGAAACGGTCTTGATTCTTTTGAAAGGCCTCCCCTGTAATGGATTGGTGCTGGGGACACTGTTTTCTAGGGAAGGCAGATTCCGTGTTTGTCTGTGTGCCTGCAAAGGGATTCTTTCGTATTGCAAAAATTAAAACAGGCCGGGGGAAAGAAATAACACACAAACTACAGATGGTATTTCAATATTTGTGCAAACAGCAAGCCATGCCAGAGACACAGGATTTCTTTCATATTTCATATCAAGAGCATCTTTGTTAATAATGTTAAAGCCATCTTTTTTAACGTTGTAGCCTCTTGTGTGCTAGGAACTGGGTAACCGGAGCAGACATTTGCTAGCCCAAGATGCTAATAAATTGGGCTGCTCTGGTGTTTGGATTAGGATTTGGATGTGGGGAATTCCTCAAGATTTAGAGGCAGTGTCTGGGGAGGATAAACTTTGGGGGGGAAGGTAGACGTTTAGCAGGGATGTGATTCCATAGAGCAGTGGTTCTCAACCTTCCTAATGCCGCGACCCTTTAATACAGTTCCTCATGTTGTGGTGACCCCCCAACCCTAACATTTATCCATTTTACAGAAGGGGAACACTGATGCAGAGAGTCTTAGGCAACCCCTGTGAAAGGGTCGTTCGACCCCCAAAAGGGTCGCGACCCACAGGTTGAGAACCACTGCCTTAAAGCAGCTTTCCCTCCATCTTGCAATCAGCTGTAATTCTAGGAGAAATTACAGGAATGGAACTCCAGGAAGTAGGCAATGTTAGTTTGGACTCATGGCAGGTTCAGTGTTCAAGCTATCACTTTGGGAAGATACAAAGGGGGGAAATTGCCTAACAGGAATTCACATAAATTGCCAGGACATGAACATCAAAGAGGTTAAAATGCAGAATGAGTTTAAGTTTGCCAGAGAGGGTAAAACAATAAAGAGTCGTTTTGGTTATGTCCATAGAAAAAGGAAGTAAAAAGGATATGACAGGGTTCATTCGGAGAAGATGGCAAAACGCTTATGGAGAAAAGACAGAACTACTCAGCATCTTCTTTGCCTCAACCTTTTCCCAAAAGGAAAACAGTGCTCAACCAGGGGGAAATGGAACAGAAGATGCGGGGGGTGGGGGGTGGGGATAAAGAGGTGGTACAGGAATACCTGGCTACTTTCAATGAATTCAGATCTCCAGGCCTGATGAACTCCGTCCCAGGGTATTAAAAGAACTGGCAGAAACAATCTCAGAACCACTTGCTATAATCTTTGAGAACTCCTGGATAACAGAAGAAATCCCTGTAGACTGGCGGAGGGCTAATGTTGTCCTCATCTTCAAAAAGGGGGGAAAAGGACCCAAATAATTACTGCCCAGTCAACCTAAAATCACTATCAGAAAAGATTCTAGAGCAGATCATCAAGGAGACAGTCTGTGAGCACTTAGAAGGGAATACTGTGATCACTGAAAGTCAACGGGTTTCTCAAAAACAAGTCATGTCAGACTAAACTTATATCTCTCTTTTTTTGGATAGAGTGGCTAACTTGGTAGATGAAGGAAATGCTGTGGATGTAGCATACTTTGAATTCACTAAGGCCTTTGACAAGGTCCCCCATGATATTTTTGCAGGCAAGTTAGTAAAATGTGGGCTAGACAAAATTACCATTGGATGGATTTGTAACTGGTTGACTGACCGAACCCAAAGTATGCTCACCAATGGCTCATCTTCATCCTGGAGAAAAGTGACTACCGGGGGGTGGGAGGGGCAAAGGGTTTTGTCCTGGCCCAGTACTATTCATTATTTTTATCGATGACTTGGAGGATGAAATAGAGGGCATGCTAATCAAATTTGCAGATGACACGGAAATACGAGGGGTAAGTAATACTCCAGAGGACAGAGTCAGAATTCAAAATGACCTGGACACATTAGAGAGCTGGGCCAAAACAAACAAAACACATTTCGACAGAGATAAATGGAAGATACTACATTTAAGCAGAGAAAATGCAACGTACAGATATAGGATGGGTGATACCTGGCTTGACAACAGTACACGTGAAAGGGACCTGGGAGTCTTAGTAGACCACAAACTGAACATGAGTCAGCAGTGTGATGCAGCAGTGCAATCCTGGGCTGCATCAGTAGAAGTGAAGTGTCTAGATAAAAGGACCACTCTATTCTGCATTGGTTAGACCCCACCTATAATTCTGCATCCAGTTCTGAGCACCGCAATTCGTATGATATTGGCAAACTGGAATGAGTCTAGAGAAGAGCAACCAAAATGGAGGCTTTCCCCACTACAGAAGGGAGCTAAGGTCGACTCGGTTCCCTTCAGTGGAGGGCGATTCCAGGCTGTCCCCACAGCAACTGAGTTGGCCCCCTGGAACCGAGCTAAGTGGGCGGGATCATCTTGGTGCCTGTTTCGCTCCTCGATAGAGATTGGCACTTGTGTTACAGCAGGAAACGGGAGCGTTCTTTTTTTTTTTTTACAGTTTTTACAGTTTACAGTTACATGCACTTTCTGGCCGCCACGACTCTCCCATTCTGCACATGCCACAAAAGCAGCTCGTGATTGGTTGAATGGATGAGGTGTCGTTTCGATGCTGCCCCACTTTGAAGCGGTATCAACCTTGTTCCGGCAGAAAAGTGTAGTTCATAACTGTGACAAGGATGTCGCAGTTCTGAGGGAAGGAGGGGCTGAGACAAAACAATGTTGAGCTCGGTGGCAGTGGGGATTCACTGAGGCGAACCTAGGTAGAAACCGGTTCAACTCTGTCAGTGGGGAAAGCCCCATGGTCAAAGGTCTGGATTCCATGCACTATGAGGAGTGGCTTAGTGAGTTAGGTATGTTTAGTCTGGAGAAGAGAAGGTTAAGGAGTGACATATTTCAATATTTGAAGGGATGTCATGTTGAAGATGGAGCAAGCTTCAAGGACTAGGACAAGGATTAATGGATTCAAGGTACAGGAAAAAAGGTCCCACCTTCCTAAACATTAGGAAGAACTTTCTGACAGTAATGGCTGTTTGACAGTATAATGTCTTGGAGGGTGTTGGAGTTTCCTACTTCGGAGGCTTCTAAATAGAGGCTGGATTACAATCTGTCCAGGGTGTATTCCTGCATGGCAAGGGGTTGGACTTGATGGCTCTTGTGGTCTCTTCCAACTCTCTGATTCCGTGGATCTGTGAAAGAGCAGTCAGCTGACCAGAGAGTTGGCCTGGTGTCAGCACCTTTTCGGGTCCAAATCTCACAGAATTCTGAGGTCTGCTATAGAACTTCCTCTAAACTTTCTACGGCAGCAACAGAACCTCCTTGTACAGAGACCCCCCCCCAACCCCCCCAACCCCCCACCTCCTGTTGCTTGGTTGCCGGTAGTTAGTTTATGAAAATGTGTCCGTTCTCTCAGGAATTTTGAAGCAGCCTGGGAAAAATTACCCCTGCCTTTGACTGGGATTAGTTTTTATCTTCTAAATTTGATACGAACATTCAAAGCATTTTACTTTTTGTTCATTTGGACAGAAAGACCAACTGTCTCCCATTGGAATGACCTGAACATAAAAGTGCATATCTTTTGCTAGATTATGTTCCTCTAACCACTTATTATTCAATATATTTTGATATATATTATTTTTTACTAAACTAATAAGAGGCAGAGGCCAAGAATCAAGCCCCAGTTTTTAAACATTTTTTTTGCATGCATCCAAATTGATGAGTATCAGAAAATATAGAAAATACTATTCGATACATTCAGAGACTGACTATAGTAGCCGTCTAGGAGATAATGAATCTTCTTTGTTTTAAGTTCTTTTGTTCAGTCTTACCTTCGGTATTTTTTAAACAGAAAGGCCACTTGTACATTTTTTCAAAACAAATAAGTTTTAATTGCTTTGCTGTATGTGCTTGCTTTTGGAATAAGTGAAGAGTTTATTTTTTTTAAAAAAAAGCAAATGTACAGACTCTGTTCCAAAGGAGAGGTCTTGTTTTGAAAAAGAAACACACACACACAAACTGTTGAAGCCAGGTGGAGTGAAATTCACTTTGTTCAGGTAGAGCCTTGCTCCGGAGTCAGCGTGTTCAATTAGAACCTGGTTATGACTGAAATTGACCTAATGGCAAATATGAAATATCAAAGCGGTTGTCAGCACTTCTGAATGGAACAAAGAAAAGGCGCATTAATGATTAACTCTGCTAAAAGCTCTGGCTTTTGTATTCCCATGGTGCTTGGCCTATCTGGCAGCCATGTGACATGCTCGGGCCATTTTCTAGCAGATTGGGGAAGGCTCGAGAGCAAACACAGGTGCTTTTGAGTCAGGCAGCGCTGTCAGGGACAACCACAAACAGCCGCAGCTATGCTCGCTTAAATTAACCCCTCTGTTTGTCTCCATCTTTGCCTCTCCGAGATCTCCCTGTCTCAAGTCTGGCCTCTTGTGCTCATGGTCTAAGCTGCTCATGCCCCCGCCCTCCCCACTCACCCACCCCAAAGGGAAAAGAACCCAACCAACCATTTTCTGCTTTTAAAACTGGCAACAGCTCTTAGGGGAGGTGCTCAAATGCAAACAACTGGCAAACTAATTAAAAATGTTCCATTTTGAACGTCTTCTTTTTTTAAAAAAAACTGCTGAAATTAGTTGACTCCTTGTTCTCAAGTGGAATTATTTCGGAGAAGATGAGCACAAATGGCAGCGGTTCCACCCACCGCAAATACGAGCCTCTTCTTTCAAGATGCCCTTGAGTCAGAGAGTGGATTGGGAGGAAGTGGGACAAACCTGTACCCGTGATCGCCGTGCCTCAGGTCTAAGGTGGGCAGACCTTGAAGCTCAGATTCTCCAGGAAACCAGGAAGATAGTCACAATAGGGCGGTTAACTAGGCTTGGTCAATACTCTAGAAATTTGGTAAAATTCGGATTTGGATTTATTCAGGCATAAAATTATCTGCATGCCCAAATAAGACAAATAACAAATTTGGATACCCGAAAAAGGTGCCTCCAGGGCATTGGGACCTGGACCACTACCGGTGGTTCCAGAGTGGGCAGGTTTGGTGGGGCAGGCGGCACCCTGCCAGGGGCACCCATAAGCCCTGAACTCACTGTCTGGGATGGGGGAGCCTGCATGATGGGTGGAGTGTTAACTACGCAGTGTTAAACGAAACAGCCCCTGTAGCATTGCCAAAACCAGCAATTTCATAATTTTAGTTGTTTTTTGTACTTTGTAACCTGAGCCCTTTGTAACCTGGGATCCTACGTGGTCTGTGGGGCCATGGTCTGGTAGCTCTTGTTCCTAATGTTTTGCCTGCATCTGTGGCTGGCATCTTCAGAGGTGTATTACAGAGAGAAGTCTGTTAAGAGAAGTCTGGACACAGTATATAACAGACTTCTCTCTGTGATACACCTCTGAAGATGCCAGCCACAGATGCAGGCGAAACGTTAGGAACAAGATCTACCAGACCACGGCCACACAGCCCGGGAAACCCACCACAACCAGGTGAATCCGGCTGTGAAAACCTTTGACAATACATCATCTAGCAAGCTTTCATGGCACAGTGAGGTTTTGAACTTAGGTTTCCAGAGTCCTCACCTAACATGCTAGTTACTGCATCTCACTTTAGTAGTGTACAACAGCAGGAAACTTGAGCAGTGGCGGGTGTGTGTGTGTGTGTGTAATTTCTATCAGGACTCAGAAGAGGCAGCACAGAGATATTCTAAATAAACAAACACTAAAGCTCAGTGTAGGAGCAAAAAAATATACTGAATAAGTTATACTTTTTGCAGCTAATTTATAGAATTCTTTAGAACATTCACTTCGTGTACGTTATCCTGATATTAAATGGTGACTCCCCCCCGCCCCATTATTTTCCAAAAATAGTCACTCAATTTTCTGGCAGCTCCAGGGTTGCTCAGTGCTTTGTGACTAACTTGAGAAATTCAGCGGAGACCATTCATCTAGCCCCATTGTGTCCTCGGATGCAATACAGACAGTGGCCAGCTGCCGATGGGCATTGAAGAGTTTATACTGTGTGGAGTTTGCATTTTGGGGGAGCTGGCACCCAGCCTAAGCAACTCAGTAAGTCTTGGGGAAGAATTCTCACTGTCTGGCTCAGAAGGCCCAAACAGGTCTGCTTGGCAGCTGTTACTTTCGACTAAAATTGGGAACAAGTAGCCACCCTCCCGCATTTGTTAATTTAAAGTCAAAGTGAGGATTGGTCTCTGAAAGCCCATCTCCCATTGGAGGCCGGACACAGACTGCCCCCTGCAACCCTTTCCCATTATTCTACTTGGAATCTCATCAAAACCCTACAGAATATCATTTATGAGGACACCAGCTGCAAAGGGGAACTTAGCAGCCGCTTGGAAGAGACCTTCATCAAATGCTGGTTTGCTTTGCTCTGCCTGTCAAGCTGGACTTGTCAAAATGACCCCTTCTGTACAACCAATAGAAGAAGAGTTGGTCTTTATACCCTGCTTTCGTCAACGGCCATTTCCCCGCTGAGAAATTAAATCTAGATACAACCAGGTCTCAAAAGAATCGGCACCTTTTCATCGAGGTTTCATCCTCCCCACGGCAGCGTGTGTGTGATGAGGACATCCATGTCTATCACGCTTTCAAACAGTGCAGCAATCCCCACGATAGCGCGATCGAACGCGAGATCTGCTCAGCGGCTCTTTCTTCCTCATCCTGATTGGCTGTTGCATGGGGTGGGAATTTTTAAAAACTTTTTTTGCACAGCTACATCACATGCGTAGATGGGACGGTAGCTGTTTTTCATGCTAAGCTATGTTTATGCGCAGCTTCGGTACTCTTTACCCACGCAGCTGCGCTGGCACAAAAGTGTAATTTTAGTTAACAGTTGGCACAGAAATCATGTTCCACGCAGCCACGTTTCCACATAGTTTCCACCGGCACGAAACAAACAAAAACAAGGGCTGTACGTGAATCATGCACTCTGATTGGCTGGAAGGCTCTGTGTCACTGCCAACAGTGGGAAGTTAAATCTAGATTGAAACCTTGATCCTCCCCACCGATCTGGATTCGGCGCGTGTTTTTTAAGAAGGTGCACTTTCATGCAGGGGGAGAGGGAGCCCCAGAACCAGGATGAATCCATGTTCAGCGATCAGGCAGTGGGGAGTTCTTGCTGAAGCCTTGCTGAAACCCAGTGGTGGGAGTCAGCCAGTTCGCACCACTTCGGCAGAACCGGTTGTTAAAATGGTGCTTGGAAACAACCAATTATTATTATTATTATTTTATTTCATAATGCTTTATTGACAAACAAAATCCTATATAAAACAACATTTAACAAAAACATATAATGGTGGGCTTCCACATATGCGCTTTCCTATCTATCAACATTATAAATTCATTCAAAGAACATATATTTCCATACTTTCATCTGTAATTATCTTATAATACTTGCAAAATAACATATTTTTGATTGTTTTTTTTCCAAATACATGAACCAATGTTTCCATTGTTCCAAAAAGTTTTCTTTGGTTTCCAATATCTCAAAACCTGTTAATTTTCCGGTTTTGATTAACTCTAGCACCTTTATTTGCCAATCCGCAATTGTAGGGATTTTGTTTGTTTTCCAATTTTGGGCAAGGACTATCCTTGCTGCTGTTGCTAAATATTGTAATAGTGTTCTATCATTCTTCTTCTCTACATTTTTACAAATGCCTAATAAATATAATTCTGGTATACACTTTAACGGTATATTTACAATTTTTTGTACCTCTTGGTGTATTAGTAACCAAAAAGTTTTGACTTTTCCACAAGTCCATAACTGGTGATAAAGAGTTCCCACTTCTCCTCCACACTTCCAACAGAGATTTGATTTATGTGTATATTTAGCTACCACAACAGGTGTCAGATACCACCGGAACCATTTATTTGAGTCCCACCACCAGAACCGGTTGTTAAATTATTTGAATCTCACCACCGCTGAAACCTATTTCACGTTGTAGCATTCACTGCTTTTTTATCCCCCTTGGAAGACAATTGTCCAACTGGAATCCAACTGGAATCCCTGCCCTACGAGGAGAGGCTTAGGGAGCTGAGGATGTTTAGTCTGGAGCAGTGAAAGTTAAGATATTTAAGACATGATAGATATTTTAAATATTTGAAGGGACGCCATGTCGAAGAGGAAGCAAGCTTGTTTTCTGTGGCTGCAGAGACTAGGGCACGGAGTAATGGATTCCAGGTGCAAGAAAAAAAGATACCACCTAAACATCAGAAAGAACTTTCTGATTGTCAGGGCTGTTTCGACAGTGGGATTCACTACCTCGGAGTGTGGTGGAGTCTCCTTCTTTGGAAGTTTTTAAACAGGCTGGATGGCCATCTGTCAGGAGTGCTGTGAAATGTGTTCCTGCATAGCAGGGGGTTGGACTTGATGGCCATTGGGGGCTCTTCCAACTGTATGATTCCGATTCTATGAACTGTGGATGCCATTATGCAAATCAAGACCATAACACTACACTTGCACTTACATGCTTAACTTGTGTAATAGTTAAAGGGCAAAGCTTGGGAGAGACTAGTATGATTTTTTTTTTGTTATATGTGTGCACATTACAAGAGGCCCGTGCGCGTGGGTGGTTTACGACTGTCACAGTGTTTATGGTCTCCATTCTGTCTACACTGAGCCTTGCCGGCAATCAACTTTGTGTTTTAATATGACCTTGGATCTTTATTGTCTCTCCAAATGGATCCCTCCAGATGGAATGTGTAACATTAATAACCCTGCTAGGTAAATGCCCATATGGTTTTGCAAACTGATGTTTGTTTACGGGGACATTTGTTTCATGCAAATTAACCTATAAATGAAGATAGATTGCATTTCATGGAAATTTGCAGGAAAGTGTTTGTGTCAATGAAAAGATTAGAGAAATTTGTTTCTTGAGCAGTTACTGTTTTCAAAGGTCACCTCTTAACTGAAATGCAGAAGAGTATGCCAGCGTTGTATTGATGTAAATTTCAGTAAGGTTCCAGACATTTGGTCAGAGAAGCAAGTACACTGATATCCCTCAAGCTGATGTAGTAGAAATGACTGATCTTTGCTATTTTCCGAAGACATATTGTTTTCCCTCCATGATATCGAAGGAATAGCAGTTAGGGTGGAAGAGAGAAAGAGACAGTGGTTGTGTGTACTTTGAGCTAAAAAGGAAAAGCAACATTTTATTGCAAATGATTCTTTTCACAAACTTAGTGATTTTGCCTGTCCTTAGAAATGTCAGAAGAGAAACAGTTGCTTCCTTGCCCTGAGTGTAGGTTCAAAAGTTGGGAAGGCAAGTGATAGACATGAAGCAACTGCTAGATTTTAGAAGTGTTTGCATGAATAACTGATCTCAAACAACATGCTGTAGTAGTGCAGGCCCAATGCTTTAAGAAGTGGAAACCCTTGGAGCTCTTTGTCATTAACTATGCAGTATTGAGACTAACCTTTAACACTCAATGTTCCTACCAACACAGAAAGGCTATTAAGTTTTCTAAAATGCTGCAGAACCATCCTCTACAACAGGGGTGGCCAATCTGTAGTGCTGCAGATGTTCATGGACTATTGACCATGCTGGCAGGGGCTGATGGGAATTGTAGTCCATGAACATCTGGAGCACCATTGGCTGGCTACCCCTACTCTACAGATTGCTTTTGGATCAGTGCTATTTAGTTATTAAAAATGAACCATGAACTTGAAGTGACCAAAACTATACAGGATGGTGAAAACCCAAGAAGACTGAAGAGCTCCAGAAGGATCATCCCAAACTATGTAAATGGCCAATAGTCTAGCAAATGAGATTCCACGTACATGTAAAGCAACTGCATTGGAGTGGCAAATTCTATCTCTAAATATATACTAGTGGGGTCTGAACTTAAGGCACCTCATCAGGGAAAAATGATCTTAGCGTTGTTGTGGATAACTTTTGTTCCATATGCAATGATGGTAACTGTGCTCACTGCTGCTCTTAGTGTTGTCCTGCTCACTGCTGCTCTTAGTGTTGTTGTGGATAGCTTTGGTTCCATATGCAATGATTTGGTTCCATATGCAATGATAAAAGGCAAATTCTAATGCCCCCTCTGGTCCAGTCACATGACCTCCTTTGATGGATTCACCTTGAAACAGCTCTCTTTCATCCATTCCATCACAGCCCCAGACAACTGGCTAGGACTTCTGGGGTGGCTTCTGGATGGCTATCCATCAACAGATACAACTGGATGTACTGATGACAACCCAGTCCAAACCTTTGGATTAACCCAGCAAGGGGTTGCAGGTAGATGTTCAACAGTAACATGAGAGAACCATCTCTTGAGGGACACCACACACCAAAGAATGGCATGCGAAAGTTCTCTCTCTATCCCAGGCCGTGGAGAAAGGAGCACAGACATGGTGAGGCAGTCCCCTGTATTCCAATACTGGCAATGTGGTTGGCCAAGATGTCATAGTCAATCAAGTCAAATGCTGCTGACAAATCCAAAAGTATCAGTGGCGCTGACATGCCTCTGTCCAGGTGTTTCTGGAGGCCCTCCATGCAGGAAGCCAGAGCCATCTCCACCCATCCAAAATTTCCCTGTGGTATCTGCAGATCTCCTGGGATTACAACTGATCTCCAGGTGGCGGAGATGCATTCCCCTAGAGAAAATGGCCACTTTGTAGGAAGAAGAAGAAGAGTTGGATTTGTATCCCCCATTCTCTCCTGTAACGAGACTCAAAGGGGCTGACAATCTCCTCCCCCCCCTCACAACAAACACCCTGTGAGGTAGGTGGAGCTGAGAGAGCTCAGAAGAACTGTGACTAGCCCAAGGTCACCCAGCTGGCGTGTGTTGGGAGTGTACAGGCTAATCTGAATTCCCCAGATAAGCCTCCACAGCTCAGGTGGCAGAGCAGGAAATCAAACCCAGTTCCTCCAGATTAGAGTGCACCTGTTCTTAACCACTATGCCACTGCTGCTCCTGGTGGACTCTATGGCATTATATCCCATTAAAGTTCTCCCCTCTCCAACCCCTGCTCTCCTCAGGCTCCACCCTATAATTTCCAGGTATTTCCCAACCTGAAGCTACCAACCCTACCCTCTACTACTTTGGGTCAGCCAATAACTGTAACCCCTCTGTGCATGGCACCAGCACACATTCAGCTGGGAATCATCCAAGTGGCATGTAACCAGAAATCTCTGAGGTTATGAAACTCCAATTGCATTTGTTGTTACTTAAGGCAAAAGCACTTCCATAGTTTAGCAATGCAATCCCTTTCCTTGTGCATGGAGGTTTTGTATCGAGGTTTTCTGCCGAACAATTTGTGTTGCATCTTGAGGTCCCCTTCTTCTTTCCCTCCTAACGTCTGTGTTTTTTGTCCCTTTGCTTCTTCTAGGCTCCCCCAACATCTGGCGACACTGAGAAATGCGATGCTGTAAATGTCACCTAGTCCAAGGAGCTGCCAGCACAAGCTTGCAGCACCTTAAATAAACATTTTTATAATTGCTGGACTGGAAGAACTTGCTGAACCACTGGCAGGAATGTATACAGAATCTATAAGCAAAATACAGATCTCTAGGAACTAAACACATGAAGCTGCCTGATTAGTATTGTCTACTCAGCCTGGCAGGCAGAGACGTATGGGGTGGAAATGGCACTGGGGGACAGAACCTCCTCTGGGTGCCCCTCGTGGGTCACGTAGCCCTGCCCCCGTATAGCCCTGAAGACGATGTGGGCAGGGTTGAGGGAGGCCGAAGATGACAAGGCAGCAGCTGCCTTGTCATCTTCGGCCCCACCCACATCGTTGTTGGGTAAGGTGACCAGATTTTCACCTTTTTAAAGTGGGACGCACATGGGACATGGAACATTTAAAAAACCCCGTGGGATGCGGGACAAATTGGTTAAAAGCGGGACTGTCCCACCAAAAGTGGGACGTCTGGTTACACTATCATTGGGGCTATGTGGAGGGTAGGGCTACACGGGGAACCGGGCCAATGACCAGCTGGTCATGTGGAGGGCCGATTTTGCACCCTCCACATGACCAGATTAGTTGTGCCCAGGGACATAGGTTACCCCATGTCCCTGGGCAGATACGACCCTGCTGGCAGTAGCTCTCCAGATTCTCAGGTCTTTCACATCTCTTGCTGCCTGGTCCTTTTAACTAGAGATGCAAGAGACTGGATCTGGGACCTTCTGCACGCCCAGCTGCTGCTCAGTCACTGAGCTACAGCCCAGAAAGAACTGATGTCCCACACAATGCACAGTTTGCACCCAGCTATCAGCAGCCTGGGAGGGAGGCGGCTGGCATCATGGGCCAGCCAACTGAGGGTGGCAAAATACCTTGTCCCAGTCCAGGATCTTTCTTGCGTCCACTCCATTAGCCCATCTGCCATGTGTCCTGTGAGGGAAGAGGCATGTTTGATTGAATGACATGTATCTGAACAAAGCTTAAGAAATATTACTTGCGGCATCTATGATTCCTTTTACGGTCACGAGACCCAAGACTTGTTTGTGGCCATTAGCAGTTATAAATTCACTGAGGAGTAAAAAGCTTCATTATGTAAAATAAAATGTGAAACTGGGCAATAACACAGGAAATTAATAATGCCCAGAAGATGTAAAAGGTAAATATAATTGTAATGCAAACATATTGGCTTTAAATATTGGCTTTTACGTGACAGGCTGCTCTTGGCGCTTCGCCTCTTATTAACAACAGTAATTTACAACTAAGTTAAGCACACAGTGGAAATTGCTGCCATATTCCCTGTGCTTCAGTTTCAACCCGTTCCTTTTTTTATTTCATGCCAAACGGCCTCTCGGCCATCCCTTTGCCTTCACCGGTGAGGCATATTAACATGGTTATGACCCAACACTGTATCTCTCCTGGACAAGCCAAGATGAATACATCACCATAACAGCAGCCTTCCCAGCTTCAGGAACAGCTGGTATTTACTTACTTGATATCCACATTTCCTTATTCAAACAAGCAAACTTTACAGAAGACTGACTCTGCCTGTTCCAAATGAGGCCGCCTGCCTGGAGCTGATTAGTACAGATTGCAAGGAGGGGGTGGGGATTTGGTAAAACCAAAACCACCTTAAAAACTTGAAAAAGCCACCTTGGCCTTTTTTTTCTGATTTGTAGTTTACCAATTAAAAAAAAAACACCAAGCCTATTCAGCAAGGCTCAGAGGTGGGATCCAGCAGGTTCTCACCAGTTCCCGAGAGTGGGTTACTGATTATTTGTGTGTGCCGAGAAGGGGTTACTCATTGGGTCCGCTTTTCCGTTAGAAATTCCATTAGGTCCAAAAATCACAAAGTCCTGTTGTTTCCTATGTGGCTGGTTAGCGAAGGTAGAAAACGGGATCATTCTCCCTGTTGGGCTGTTTCAAAAACATGTTTTAGAAATATGGTCGAGTTCCTGGTTTAAGGAAAGTATCCTCCTTTTGATTTCTAGAAACAAAATTAAGTATTTGAACATATTAAGTATTTGACAGGCAGACAATTAGAGGAGAAGTAGTTGTTTCTGTTGGCAGTAGACGATAGGACTTGCTATAATGAGTTTAAATCATGGACAGAAAGATACCAGCTGGAAATTAGGAACTTTTTTTTTACAGTAAGAGTTTTTTACAGTCACAGAGAAATTATTAATGCCCCGCCCCCGAGATGCCTGGCCACGCCCCCGTCGTGCCCCGCCCATCCCCATTGGCGCTACGCCACTGTTTGAATCCCACCACCATGGGAACCTGTTACTAAAATTTTTGGTTCCCACCACTGGCAGAGCTGAATAACACCGGTGCCCAAAAATCCGAACATGATTTGGGCTTTTTTTGGCTGGGGGTGACAGGCAAAAGCTTCCACTGAATTCTTCCCAAAATAGTTTCCCAGGTTTATATGGACAGGGGAAACTGAGGCAGGAGATGGGAAGGAGCAGAATCTGTTTTATTTGGCAATATTCAGGTTCAGAGATAACACAAAGAGCTTCAAGCAGCAGAGGGGGCTCCTCTTCCCTTTTGGCCCCCCAACCAGGGTGACCCAGACTAGTGGATCTTATCAGATCTTGGCAGCTAAGCAGGGTCAACCCAGGTTCGTATTTGGATGGCACCACCAAGGAAGTTGAGGGGCTGTGATCCAGGTAATGGCAAACCACCTCTGTTAACCTCTTGCCTTGGAAAGCTCATGAGATTGCCATGTGATAGCTGCAACTTGATGGCACTTTTCACCCCCACCAAGATCAAGTGCCCCAGAAAACTACTTAGCTTTGGCTCCTTCCGCACATGCAGAATAAATGCACTTTCAAACTGCTTTCAGTGCTCTTTGAAGGTGTGCGGAATGGTAAAATCCACTTGCAAACAGTTGTGGAAGTGGTTTGAAAACGCATTATTTCGCGTGTGCGGAAGGGACCTCTGTGTCATTCCACAAGCATCCCAGAAGTCTTTGCTACGTCCGAAGGCTGAAGATCCTTTGATTCTGGTGGAAATCTTATTACTGCTTTATGACCACTGACGCTTTCGTGGGCTACAGTCTATTTCATCAGATGCACGGCCTCTTTTTGTTTGTTTGTTTGTTTGTTTGTTTGTTTGTTTGTTTGTTTGTTTGTTTGTTTGTTTGTTTGTTTGTTTGTTTGTTTGTTTGTTTGTTTGTTTGTTTGTTTGTTTGTTTGTTTGTTTGTTTGTTTGTTCTGTGAAAAATGCACTTGCTTCCTCTGGAAGGTGTCTGTGTTTTGTGAATTGCAGCTCAGCAGCATTACAAAGATAATGTATTTGTTGAGTCTAGAATTGGGTTGAAAATACCAGGCCAGCACTGACAGCTCCCTGTTCGAAACTGCCAGAACTGCAGTTGTGCAAATCAGTCGTTTAAACAGGATGGATGAAGATAAGAGGAAGAAATCATGTTTGATGGACAAGTTGGAAGGAAGGGATCGGTCAGCTGGGAAGAGCAGACAGCCCATTGTACAGGCGACTGAGGGCACCGCTCGTTTTATTCAAAGCCTGCAGAACCAACTGTGAGTGAAGTATGTGTAACTCGATGTAAACAGTATGCACTAAGACTGTACCTGTTTTACTGGTTTCTTGCAATCCAGTGTATCCTGATTGGTTATGAAAAGTAAAACGAATACCTGGGTTCAGAAACATTCTACTTCAGGCAGGCTTCCTTTCCTCAGATGGGAGTCTAAAGCCACACATTAAAAGTCCTGGTGTCCCTTACATAACCTCCCCTTATCTCATCTGTGTCTAACCCTCTTTCTTTTTGCTCAGCTTCCTGTTTTCAGAATGCTTAATTCCACCAGCGACATTGTCATTGCAGGTTCAAAAAGCAAATCCTTGCAAGTCCTTTTCAAATATATGAAACTGAGGTTTTTTTAAAAAAAGCATTTTAAATGGTATTTTTCCCCCTAGTACTCAATGGCATCTAAAGATCATATTTCCCAAGCTGCCAGCTAGCCCTTAGGATAACATTTTCAAAATATCACCCGAAATTAAGCTCACTCCACAACAACTGGGAAGGATGTCAATTGGAATTATCTGATTGGTCAATTGATTACCTTGAATGTCAGAAAAGTACTTCTGTCTGGATTTATGTCTCCGTTGGTTTGAGGATTGGTTTCTAATCAGAGCAGCCTCTGATGAATGGTTCAGTCTACCCCAGGTGACAAAAGGAACGGTCAGGTGATTAAAAAAACCTGTATATATCTGCTTAACAGGCCTGGACTATTAAGAAATGGTTTTGTTCAAATGCCCACTAGGACTTGTTAGAGCCAAATTTCCAGAGTAGTTGAACCAGGGTTAGGGAACCTTTAACACACAAAGAGCCATTTGGACCCGTTTTCCATGGAAAAAGAAAACACTTGGAGCCGCAAATAACTTTTGACATTTAAAATGAAGGTAACACTGTATATTTTGGGGGTTTTTTAACCTTTTACTTCGCTCATTCTGAGAAGTGCATGGATGCATCCGCCCTGCTGCCTGCAGGGTGGGCAAGGATGGGGCCAGAGGCTAACAGCCTCGCCGTCCCCCGGGAAAACGCCAGCCCCGCTCAAATGGGGTAGGTGAGAGGGGAAGCCTGCGGCGCGGCCCAGCCGGCTGCGGGCAATTGGTGCGCCTGCCCTGCTGCCTGCAGGGCAGGCAGAGATGGGGCCAGCAGCTCGGCTCGTGGAGCCGCAGTGCAAGGGCAGAAGAGCCACATGCGGCTCTCGAGCCGCAGGTTCCCTACCCCTGTATGAACGCACGGGACAGGCGCATATCTTTGTAACAAGGAAGTGTAGCTCAGAGTCCAGAAGAGACAGAGGCCCTTTCCACACGGGCCTTTTACAGTGCCCTAGGGACGGCAAAAACGCCGTCCCTAGGGAGCTGTTTGCATGGGGGGCGCAGCTGCATCGCAGCCGTGCCGCCCTCGCTCCCCCCCCCAGCAGCACGAAGCTGCTGCTGTGTGAATGGCAGCAGCTGGAAGGTACCATCCCCCCTTTCCCCGGTCAACCTAACTTCCCTGCGACCTTCCGTCGCGTCACCGAGGCCTGGGGATGCGGCCCCCCGCCCTGCGACTCCGGAGCGGTCGCGCAGGGCAGGGGGGCGTGTCCCCTGGCCTCGGCGACGCGACGGAAGGTCGCAGGGAAGGTAAGTCGATCGGGCGACGGCGCAGCGCTGCGCCATCTTCCCTGTCTTTACTGGGACCGTTCGTGCGAACAGTCCCGGGGTGTGTGTGTCGGTGTCGTATATGCCGACGCACCCCCCAGCGTGGCCGTGCGGAAGCGGCCAGAGAGAAGAGCAGCTTAACCCTGCTGGAGTTGGCTGAAGGACCTTGGCATGCAGGATCTGTCTCTCTCTCTTTTGGGGGATTGATTGTGGGAAAGGGTATCGTCTGTCTTCAGCAGTACCACTTTGCCTCCCCCATGTCTTGCCTGTTTGTTGGAAATGCAGCACTATAAATGCTCCCATGCACTCGCCTCCAAAAGGAACCAATTCAGGGAAACGTTACTACTGGAAATGTCCACTGCTTAAGAGAAGTGGGGACAACATAATCCCCCGCTTCATCTAAAAATGCTTCAATGCAGCTGATAAAATGAGCATTTTGGGAAACAAAGAGAGTAGCCCGTTTATTTAAGTTTCCCCTCATGCACTTTCCCCCTCCATTTCTACGTATGCATACACACAGACCCTGTTTCCCCGAATATAAGACATCCATGGAAAATAAGACATAGTAGAGATTTTGCTAAAGTGCAAAATATAAGGCATCCCCTGAAAGTAAGACATAGCAAAGTTTTTGTTTGGAACATGCCCGACGAACAGAACACAGAAAAATAAGACATCCCCTGAAAATAAAACATAGCGCATCTTTGGGAGCAAAAATTAATATAAGACACTGTCTTATTTTCGGGGAAACACGGTACACACTCTTTTTATACTGTGATGGCCCATAGCTATATATAGTGGCATAGCTATAATGGGGACATCTGGGGACAAACGCCTGGGGCGCCCTGCAGTGACTCACATGGAGGTGGAAAAAGCACCCAGGTTGGTAGCCTGCAGAGCAAACGTCCTGAGGCAACCTTCAGCAAATGGAGGCAGGGAGAATCCCTTCAGCCACATACAAAATTTCAGGCATGAGTGGAGGGTGAAACTGACCAGAGGGCAAAACAGTCAGGTGGGGAAAATTAGACCCCTTTTTACATTTTTTAAAATGGTTTTTCAACATACAGTATATTAAACAAAACAGAAAGAAAAGTGAAAGAAAAGAAAACAGACAGGATTCCACACAGCCAGGGGGCGTCTTGCAGGTGCCTTAAGGGGAAAAAGTGCACTTTTAAGTGGTGTTTTTTTTTTAAAAAAAAAAGATGCCTTGAGCTGAAATGAGACATTTTGAGGATTTCTTCGGGAAAAAGCTGTGTGGAATTCCTTTTCAAGACTATTTTTTGGATTCTCAGGGGAATATCTATTTGGCTGTGTGGAACAGACCTGAATCTCTAGTGT
Organism: Sphaerodactylus townsendi; assembly: GCF_021028975.2. Lineage (NCBI taxonomy): Eukaryota > Metazoa > Chordata > Lepidosauria > Squamata > Sphaerodactylidae > Sphaerodactylus > Sphaerodactylus townsendi. The sequence continues at coordinate 41,675,945 of NC_059438.1, forward strand.
ATATATATTTCTGCTGCTTTACCCATTCTTTTCTCCAAGATATCATCTCCCATTCCCATCTCCTGTCTTATTAAATGAATATCTTATTCTGCTTATCTCTGCCTCAGTATTATTATTTTGGTGTGCCTTATAAAGGGGTTTGCTAAGGAAGTTTTTAAAATAACAGGCTTTCTTCACCTTCTCGGCTGAGGGAAAGTTCTTCTTGTCACCAAACGCTACCACAGTAGAAGCAGCTGAGTCCCTGGGAAAATCGGACAAGCCTAGTCAGTGAGAGGTTTCCCTGCCTGGGTGTTATTGGAAGAAGACGAGTTTGGATTTATATCCCCCCTTTCTCTCCTGCAGGAGACTCAAAGGGGCTGACAATCTCCTTGCCCTTCCCCCCTCACAACAAACACCCTGTGAGGTGGGTGGGGCTGAGAGAGCTCCGAGAAGCTGTGACTAGCCCAAGGTCACCCAGCTGGCGTGTGTGGGAGTGTACAGGCTAATCTGAATTCCCCAGATAAGCCTCCACAGCTCAAGCGGCAAAGCTGGGAATCAAACTCGGTTCCTCCAGATTAGATACACGAGCTCTTAACCTCCTACGCCACTGCTGCTCCAGAACAGAGCTGGGAATCAAACCCGGTTCCTCCAGATTAGATACACGAGCTCTTAACCTCCTACGCCACTGCTGCTGTGTGTGGGGTGGGGGTGGGGTTGGAAGGAAGGGTGTCTGTCACAACAGCTTTGCAGTAGTCTTTCGCCAGGTGATAATACTCATGAGTATGTATAATGAATCCATATGACTACACTTGCAGTACAAACTTAAGCTGTTGCTGGCCGCCAGTTCAGCTGAAAATAAAATTTCTGTGGGGCCTCCTCTTCGTGAGACTAAACTGCTTATTTAGCGAAGCCTGCAGAGTTCTTCTGGACGTTCTGTGGTACCCAAAGAGGATTTGTCGCAACTGGTTTCAACTGCTGTTGGGATCAGAGGTTTTGGTTTTGATATTCCGATTTTTTATTTTTACATATTGGACATGCTTTTAGTGGCAATTTTCTAAATGTTAAAAATTAGCATTGCCAACCTCCAAGTGGGGGCTGAAAACCTCCAGGAATCACAACCAATTTCTAGACTGCAGTTTGCTTCTGCTGGAGAAAACAATTGTTTTGGAGTGTGGACTTGATAGAATTGTACTTCATAAACCCTACCCTAGGCTCCATTCCTAAGAATCCCCCAAACCAGAGTTGGCAACCCTAAAAATAAATAAACACTTACGTATGTCTTCCCCGTTGATGGTTTTCTCAACCTTTATTACCAGTTGTTGTGTTTCTGCCTTTGCGTCACTCTTAGCATATGATGACACTTAATTGCTGCCTCGGACATATATATGAAATGATCTGAATATTGATAGCAAAGAGGACAGAGAAGGGCTCTTTTCCCCGGTGTCTGCAATCACATCCTCACCAACAATGGAATAGCAGAGAGAATGAACTGTTTACCACTTCCAGACATTTAAAAAGGTAATGAATGTACAAACACCAAAGGAAAAGAGTGCTCTGGAGATGCGGTTCACGATAGAAAATTCAAACAATATTAGACTCTGAAAGTCAACATTAGACACACTTCTACTAAGGACCTACAAACAAACAGAGTTTCTCTGTACACACATTAACAAACAGAATTCAAACAGTGGTGACGATTTCACCCTTCTAGAACCTCAGCTCTGGCTTCACAGCTTTTGAGACTCTGGTATTCACCCATGTGACATTGAGCATAAAACAGTCCGGTGAACGGCCCGAACACCCCCTCCTCCCTTTGAAATAGGTGTGCCATATTTAAGCAAGAGTCATAATCTGACAGTAATTCCCATTGTCAATTCCTTGCTTTGTGCAGTGGCGTAGTGGCTAAGAGCAGGTGCACTCTGATCTGGAGGAACCGGGTTTGATTCCCAGCTCTGCCGCTTGAGTTGTGGAGGCTTATCTGGGGAATTCAGATTAGCCTGTGCACTCCCACACACGGCAGCTGGGTGACCTTGGGCTAGTCACAGCTTTCCGGAGCTCTCTCAGCCCCACCTACCTCACAGGGTGTTTGTTGTGAGGAGGGAAGGGCAAGGAGATTGTAAGCCCCTTTGAGTCTCCTACAGGAGAGAAAGGGGGGATATAAATCCACCCTCCTCCTCCTCCTCCTCCTCCTCCTCCTCCTCCTCCTCCTCCTCCTCCTCCTCCTCCTCTTCTTCTTCTTCTGCCTCTTCTTCTTCTTCTTCTTCTTCTTCTTCTTTTTATAGATAGAATGCTAACTCTTGACAATATTCTACAATTTACAATTACGCCTATTAAGCTGTATATAAAATTTCAGAGAATCAACACAAAGTAAAAAACTTTTCAACAACTGTGATCCATACATTCATTTTTAACCTGAGTTGCCAGTTTTCAGAGGTGCTAGTCTGGGCCTGCGAATCCAGAACAGGGGCTTTTGTCCTTATTCAACCTGTGGATGCGCTTGGAGTTTTGAGAACAGATAGATGTCACCACCATAAACTAGCTGTCATGGGGGGGTGGGGGGGGGGGGCGCAGGGTTAGTTCCCAAATATCAGGAATTTCTAAGACAAGCATTGTTCTATGATGGAGGGGTCTTTTACTAAGTAGGTGTTTCTTTCAGGTGCTTCATGGCCTCTTCAAAAGAATCTCTCGCTCCACTGAGGAGGAGGAAAGCCAGAATCAGCTCTTTGCTTTCAAAATGAGATGTTTTGCCAAGGAAGGACATAGGATCTGGGAAACTATGGTGACTCTGGACATCACAGGTTTAGAAGGTCCAGTCCAGGTTCCTGAAGATGGTAGCTTGAGCAGGGAAGCAACTTTTAGCAGGTGGGGTATCAGTCTTCTACACATACAGACATACAGTATAAAGCCTGGACAGTGGTGGGATCCAAAAATTTTAGTGACAGGTCCCCATGGTGGTGGAATTCAAACTGTGGCGTAGCGCCAGTGGGGCTGGGCGGGGGCATGACGGGGGCGTGGCCGGGCATTCCGGGGGCGGGGCATTGCTGGCAGGGCTGTGGCAAGGACGCAGCCACTGCGTCAGTCCTTGGGCGGGAAACGAATGCACGCAGGCGCAGGCTGCCACGCACGCCGGTGCACCTCCTGCTAGACTGCTTCAAGTTCTGCGCGCTACTGCTGAGAGGAGGGCGTAACTAAGGCCAAAATCACGTGGCAAAATCACCAATTAGTAACCCCCTCTCGGCACACACAAAGAATTAGTCACCTACTCTCGGGAACCTGTGAGAACCTGCTGGATCCCACCTCTGAGCCTGGATTGGAAAAGACAGAAAGTAATTCAGTCAAAGGCAGAAGGCCCAAATCTTGGTGCTTATACCAGACCTAGCCAATCCAGAAGCTTCATGCTATTTGTCTATTGCTGGCACCAATCTCTACTCTCTTCTAGGTTTCAAGGCATCTTCCTAGGCTCGATTAGACACTGATGCCCCCGCTTTAAGTTGGAGCCCATCCATGTATTAATAAATATTTCATTTCAACAATTTAAAATCAATAATGTAAAATCCCCATATGATGGCACACATCTGTATGACCTGAGATCTAAAATCTAACAACCAAAGAAGGGGAGAAAGAGAGAAAAGGCCGACTGAGCTGGAATACTGGTGCTGCCCTCAACCATAAACCAATTTCAGTCTTTTAATCCTGGCTTCTCTCAAATCCTAGTCTAATCATCACACCATTACAGGTTCTGCCTTAATGTCTAACAATCAGCACACATAAAGTGTGGCTGTTACACTGTTAACACCAACAGTTATTCTATCAACTTGGATCCTGACATCATACGAACATAAGAACAAGCCAGCTGGATCAGACCAGAGTCCATCTAATCCAGCACTCTGCTACTCGCAGTGGCCCACCAGGATGTGAAAGCAATGGCCTTCTGCTGCTGCTGCTCCCGAGTACCTGGTCTGCTAAGGCATTTGCAACCTCAGATCAAGGAGGATCAAGATTGGTAGCCAAGGATCAACTTCTCCATAAATCTGTCCAGGCCCCTTTTAAAGCTATCCAGGTTAGTGGCCATCACCACCTCCTGTGGCAGTATATTCCAAACACTAATGTGTTGTGTGAAGAAATGTTTCCTTTTATTAGTCCTAATTCTTCCCCCCAGCATTTTCAATTTAGTGTTGTAAGAAAGAGAGAAAAATTTCTCTCCCATGACATCTTTTGTAGTGAAGAGGTGGGGACAATTTCCCCATAAAGAACACCCTAATTGTTGCTGGCACGGCGCCTCTTTGTGAGAGATAGTCAATAACACACAACAGTCAAATCCAGGAGTGATGCTGCTCTTCGGTCTCTGATAATGCAGTGCTTTCCCCGGGATCAAGGTATTAAGGTTTGGGTTATTTGTATTGATTTTATGTGCTGCCGTGCTGTGTCACTCATGCTCATATTTGTGGTTCACAAATTCCTCCTTTAAATGTCACAGCTATTTCATCTCCTTTTGCCATCAATACTGCAAACGCCAGGGTCTGTTTATTAACCCCATGTGCTGGCACTCCATGTTGACAGCTTCACACACATGTATTCGCCAAGCAAATACTCTGCTTATATATTTTTAAATTGAGTTTCTATTATAAAACAACAACAACAACAACCAAACAAACAGAAGAGAAATACCAAGGGCACAATCCACCGGCACCTCCTCTTGCTGCAACCCCATCAAAATGAATGGTGCTTCTCTTGTCTGTTTCAGTGGGTCCTGGGCTGTGCCTTCCTATGAATTGTGCCCCCTGGACAACTTCCCTATGGATTGTGCCTGGACCGAACGTTTGCTTTTGCTAGTTGTTGTCATGGGATTTATTTAGGAAAACTAATTCATTTAGGGAAACCACACCACACATCTTAAATGGGACTACAGTGGCAGCGTGGATACACATCATTTTCCTATAAGAAAATACAAAATCTTTTCCACAAGAGCACATTAAGTGTTATTCATCCCTGAATGTGTGTGTGTGTGTGTGTATGTGTGTGTGTGTGTGTGTGTGTGTGTGTGTGTGTGTGTGTGTGTTCTGTTGTGTTTGGATCCTGGCCTATGACACTATTTCCCCCTAAACAACTCTACCAATTTTCCATTATTTTTCCTGTGTGCCTAGAACAATTAGGTGGAGCTTTCTCTCTTGGAATCGATCTCTTTTTCCCCAGTTCCTTCCTTTAAACTCACAAGATTCTGCAACAGAGGGGACCTAAACATTTTTGAACCTGTGAGTATCTTTGGGATTCTTACGCAGTGTGGCGACAGAGAAGCCACAAAATGGTTGCTACAAAATGGCGGCCACAACTTGCCTTCTGTCACACAGCGAAGATCCTTGTACTCTGTTGGCAGTTTGCTGACAAAGCAACGTTTTAAAAATCTGCACTGCCAATTGGATCTCCAGTGGCCAATTAGAAGCCCCGATAGGCAAAAGACACCCCGCCCCGTCCCCCTTTCTAAAAATATTTGGCCAAGAAAGGTATTGCTGGGGTGCAGTGGCATAGCGCCAAGAGGTGGGTGAGGCACTTGGCGTGCGCTGGTGTGGGGTGTGGTGGGGGCATGGTGAAGGGATTCTGGAGCCTGGCGGGGGTGTTCTAGGGCGTGATGGGGGCACAGTTCCCCCTCCCTCTAGCCCTGCTGGGGTCTCCATGGGCATCATGTTGGGAATTCCTGCTATGAATGTAACCTCTTATTCCTCAGCCCAAGAATACACTCCAACCTTTACTCATTTTTATTCATAACTAGCGGGCCCAGCCACGCGTTGCTGTGGCAATTGTCCTTCTCATCACAGTCCGCAACCCACACAGATGTCCATGCAGGTCCAATGATCCCCAGCATAGCCTTTTGGGGTGGTCAAATGGAATCCCTCTTTCCCTTTTCAATGCACATCGTTATATGGTGCTGTATTGTTTTTTTAGTATGGTAACCCTTCCCATTCCACAACAGAACTGTCCAGAGTGCGAATCCCGCTGTCCATGAGGCTGGTTGACACGCACCGTCCTGGCTTGGGTAAGGCTGGATGTGTGTTGTGTGGTAGCAGTGGGTGAGGCACAGAGAGTGAAAGTTACCTGCATGTGAGGGGGGGGGGAATCCCACCTGACGTCTCACACGGCAAAGTGTGTATGTGTTTCACTTCCACTCGTATTACCTAACAGTATTATCTATTTACTGTTTTCACTGCTCATCTCTGCCCATCTGCACGAACATCCTAAGCCCTCATCCCAAGCCCTCAGGCCACAGACAGACAGGCTGCACGGACACTCTAAGGGTGACAGTTAAACAGAGGCAGCTTCATGGCCTGGTGCGGCAGGAAAAAGACGTTTTACCTGGCTCAGGTATGGACTTTCGGCGGTTTGAAGGTCCGAGTACCTGCCAGCAACAGGGAGGGACGTCCTGTGAAAATTTGGGGGCGATCCATCCAGCAGCTTCTGAGGGACACCATCAGAGGCAAACATACTGTTAGATTTTTATATATATAGATTCCACATTTTGCAAATTAGCAAATTAGATTTCTTAGGGCAAGAGCCTGTCTTTTTGGTTGTTCTTGCTCTGTAAACTTCTGCAAACCTGTCATCTTTTTTGGTTGACGATGCTCAAGAATAAGACGTTAAGGCATTAGGTGCCTCAATGGACACAACCCAGCCACAGCAAACCACGTGTCAGTCCTGTTGGTTTTGGCTGGAGGGATTTAAACTCATGCTTAATTCACTGTTTGCACTGAGCTATGACTGGAGTGTGCCCAGTATCATAGAAATTCTTTGTCTATCTTTGCACTGATATGCATCAGTGTTTGTACTGGGAACACCTTCTTTGCAGAGTGATTTGTGCATTTGTGACCATTCCTAGTCCATTTGAAATGCTTCCATAAGGGTGGGACCAGGCAGGCATAGATTAAAAATAATTAAAGGTCGTGTCATGCCAAAACCCAAACTTTCTTTGCAACTTTTTTTTTTATGGATCTCAGATACTCTTTGGTAAAGGAAATAGCAAGCAAGATTGCAAATCCAACCAAGTTGACTTTTCCTATTCAGAGGGCCTTAAAAATCTGGACTTGTTTATACACTTTTCTACAAAGAACTGAATGAGTTATCCATTGAAAGCAAATTCACTCTCCTCCATATGTTAAATGAATTGGGAAGCCACACACACACACAAACAAACACACAACAAATATATAAGCATAATGACTGCATTCCTTCATCATTGTCCTGTTTTATCTTCCATGATCCTTTATCAAACATGGCAGCCAGACTAAAAATAGCAACTCCGTTACCTCTTATTTCTCCACCCCTGCTTACTTAATGCCTTTATAATATTTGGTCATGGGACCATTTGGTAAACTTACTGATGCTATCGCCGAACGATTTTACAAACAGTCAAAGTTATACTATTGACACCTCCCAATTGGAGAGTATTTGCTCTGCGTTAGGTGCAGACTTGCTCAATGGGATTAACAAACATTACACGGGGGGGAAAGGCTATGTCCAAATCCACCCTGGTTGTTTATAAAACCTTTACAACTCATCAGCTTCCCCGAACATACTGGCACCGTTCAATTACCCGTCCCTTTTAGAGAGCCTTAGAAAAGCAGCCGGTGCCCATGTAAATAGACAAATCTGAAAACTAGCAGGTCTTGTTGGCTTACATACTGTAGGTAATGTTTTCTTTTGCTCAAATTTGTTCGGGAAACTAATCACACTCTGATAAAGCCATCTGCAAATATGAGAAAGATTGACATCCGCATGTCAAAGTTTACACAGCCTGACCAAGTGTACATATAGTGGAGATGATGTTAGGGCCCCGCTGTTCTGAGTTTTTGACAGGGCCATGTTCAAACGCAACAACAAAGGAGCGTTCCTCAGATGAAGCCAATGCAAAATGCCAACCTTTGGGGTCTCGATGCTTGGGAAGTTCTCCTGCTCAATGACAGAGGTTCATGGCAACTGATTGGGGTATCCTGAGAAGTGGGCAAACATGCCAGCCATGGGCTAGGCGATGTTGAAAGCAAAGAGCTCCTTCTTGCATGACTGTGCCCTGTCTGCTCACTCTTTCTTCACTGACAGCCAGCGTGATGTAGTAGTTTAGAGTGTAGGGGATATGGAGGACCCATGTTTGAGCCCCACACACTTCCATGGAAGGTCACGGAGAGACTTTGAGCCAACCTACTTTGCAGAGTTGTTCTTAAGATAAAATGGGCACAGAAGACTCCTGTTAAGCTGATCTAAGCTTCAGGGAGAAATGGCAGGATAAAGAAATACTGGGACAAACTTAGAATTATCGGCTTTCTGAAAGTAGCGCTGGATTCAATTCTTTCTGGCTGCTTCTGCAAGGCCAAAATATCCTGGGGTGAGCAAGAAAAATATCCCTGTGCAGTTGGGAATTCCGCACGGTTCCCGGTTGCTAACGCAGGCCTGCCCTGGTGTTGCCCCATGATATTTATCTTAGCCCAGGATTTTCAAAAATTGCCAGTTTGGAGATTCTTTTTAAAAATCCTGCTATGACCCTGCTACCATGCAAAAACTAATTGGAGGCAGGACCGGTTTATTTTTTCTGCCCAGATGCCTGATCTCCCCACCTGATGTTCATTCAAGCTGTCACTCAAAAGCAACAGCCAATCGGAACAATCACTTGGTCTGTTTTCCTCAGTACAAGCTTTATTTTAAATCAATTAGCAAACCTATTCACTAGTTTTCTCCCTCTGACAGCAAAATCTTATTTTCAACTATTAAAAACAGATCAATTTCTTCCATCCCCACAGCACATACACAAAAACACCAATCAGGGGCAGGCCAGGTTTATTTTTTCCTGTCCAGCCGCCTGATCTCCCCGCCTGATGTCCAATCGAGCTGCCACTCAAAATCAACAGCCAATCAGAATGTGGGACACTGGGCACACTCAGAGGTGCTTGCAGGTGCATTCAAAAACAACAGCCAATCAGAGCGCAGGACACTGGGCATGCTCAGAGAAGCTTCCAAAGTAAATACAGAAGTCTGGCTTGTGCGGAGCAAACGAGACCGTTTCCTCCCGATCCTAACTCTGCTCCTGGGAAGAAGCGGGGAGCCGTGCAGAAGAAGAAACAGGGATACATTTGTCACAGTATGTAAGTCTCCGAGGCAGTGAATTCCTAATGTTTAGGTGGAATCTCTTTCCGAAGGGATACAGTCAGACTGTATCCCACTCATGGCCCATCCAGTTTCTCTTGCTGACTTTCAGTACAGGGCCATATTAACCCACGGCCAGGTCCTTCGGCTTTCAGGTTCTTTGGGCCGATTCACAGGCAAACGTGTGGGAAGCAGAGCTTCTGCCATCATTTACACTTTCAGAATTCACATGGAGACCAAGACCCCGTTGAAATAAAGTCTCCTGACCTCATTTCTCACAGCGCAATCATTCTTCCTTTTCTTTTCTCTTTTGAAATCCTGACCTGTGCTGGCATATGTTGGCTGCTGTTTGTTCTTTTTTAAAAAAAAATTATAAATAGTAACTGTTTTGGCTAATCTCAGCGGCTTGTGGGAATGTTTGAGCACCTGCAATCCGGGTTGTAACTAGACTGTCTTGCTCATGGAGGGAGGTGGAGGCATGAAGTTACAGCTCTGATGCTAGCGTGCTATTGGCCTGCTCTCTCTCCCCCACCTTCTTCATTGACTCAAAACAAACCTCAGCTGGCTATGAGTGACAGTATATATATATGGATAAACACATGTACATGTACTGCTACAGCACAGATTGCAAAGTGCCTTTGACCATTGGAGCCTTAGGACACTGGTAATAGTGCCTCAGCAAATGATAGATAGATAGATAGTTAGATAGATAGTTAGATAGATAGATAGTTAGATAGATAGTTAGATAGATAGATAGATAGATAGATAGATAGATAGATAGATAGATAGATAGATAGATAGATAGATAGATAGATAGATAGATAGATAGATAGATAGATAGATAGATAGATGAATACTGACTAGATAGATAGATAGACTTAGATGGATAGATATAGATAGATAAGATGGATAGAGAAATGGATGGATGGATGGATGGATGGATGGATGGATGGATGGATGGATGGATGGATGGATGGATGGATGGATGGGATGGATGGATGGATCGATGGATGGATATAACGATGGATGGATGGATGGATGGATGGATGGATGGATGGATGGATGGATGGATGGATGGATGGATGGATGGATGGATGGATGGATGGATGGATGGATGGATGGATGGATGGATGGATGGATGGATGGATGGAGGGAGGGAGGGAGGGAGGGAGGGAGGGAGGGAGGGAGGGAGGGATGGGCCCTAGTCCCTGAAGTGCCCCTAGGCTTCAGCCTAGTCAGTCTTATGAATAATATGGCCCTAATTCAGTATTCTCCAGAGGTGGCTGATACTGGGGATTCCAGCTACCAGTTAGGCCTTGGGGGTCCCCTGGAGTTACGGCTCATCCCCAGAGACAGAGATCGGTTCCTCCAGAGAAAATGGACGCTTTGGAGGCTGGACTCTGTTGAATTGCACTCCATTGAGGCCCTTCACCTTCCTGCGTTCCATCCCTAAAACGCCAGGAGTTTCCCAACCTGGGTCCTACTGCCCCGTCCCTCAGCGGTGGCCAAGGGGGACCTGGCAACCCTAGTTGAAAAGTTTTGGAAGCTGTTTCCTTCCCACATGAAAGAAGTGGTCCCACAGTTAACACGCAGCTAGCTGGTTTCACCTCGGAATGAAAGAAAGCTATCTGAATGCAAACGATGAGGGCTGAGCTTTGGGCCCTTTGCTGGACCACACACATTTGCGGGTTGGCCACTACAGTAGGCACTACTTGGTCTCCTCCATCTTTAATTTTGGGCTCAGTCCTGCTGCTGTTGGCTCCCTGAGGCCTTGTGCGTTGCCAAGTCCCATTGTTTCCCCAGCCAAATGAGGTCTGACAAAGCAGGCTTCCCTGCCGAAGGAGGATCATTAAAGTTGGTCCGCAGCATTTTGGCTTCTGTTGGGCAAACAAAACGTCTGTTGACTTATGCCCAGACCTCACAGTTGCTGTTTTGGACTGGATTCCAGCAGCTGGCACCTCTGCTTTGACAATCTGAGGAAATATAAATCACAACTGTTTCCCTGAATGGTATTTAAGAAAGAAAGGATTGACATCGGATTGAGTGAACTTCCTATCCTTTTCTTAATCAAATAAAAGATCGCCATGGCGGAGTGCGGATGCTGGATTGGCGCCTCGGCCAAAAGGGCCAGTTTCCAGAACTGTTAAGCACCTCACTTTGTCTCCTGCAGTTCATGAGCTTCATTAAACCAGGGCCTCCACACAAAAGGCTTTAATTTCTCATGCAGGCAGCTGAAAAGGGGGCAGAATCAAAATTGTAATACTTCACATGACACTTCAGTTGCTACGAAAGGGTCCTTTCCGCACAGACACTTTAAAATGTTTGGGGGCAGGAAATAAAATGTTTCCTCCAAGCAGAGGTGGGATTCAGCAGGTTCTCACAGGTTCCTGAGAGTGGGTTACTAATTCTTTGTGTGTGCCGAGGGGGGGTTACCAATTGGTGAGTTTGCCACGTGATTTTTGCCTTAGTTACGCCCCTCCTCTCAGCAGTAGCGCGCAGAACTTGACGCAGTCTAGCAGGAGGTGCACCGGCGTGCGTGGCAGCCTGTGCCAGCGTTCATTCGTTTCCCGCCTGGCGGGATGCGCGAGTAGCCGCATCCTTGCCACAGCCCCACCCAGGAATGCCCCACCCACGGAATGCTCAGCCACGCCCCCGTCATGCCCCGCCCAATCCCATTGGCGCTACGCCACAGTTTGAATCCCACCACCATGGGAACCTGTTACTAAAATTTTTGGATCCCACCACTGCCTCCGAAGAGTTCTGCATTGCTTTCCCCCAAAAACATTTCATTTGCAGCTTCAAAATGGTTTAAATGCATCCTCTTTGGGCTGAAACGTTTTTTTTAAAAAGGCTTCATTTGCCTGCAGTGTCAATTGAAGACGTTTCCCAGCACCTCTGCCTCTCCCCGCACTGACTCATGGGCGCCATTTTGGGAGTTCACTCTTTGCCTGGAGAAGCCCTTTGCCTTGTTTTCGTAGTGCCTGTAATGAAAGATGTGGGCCAGACCATCACATCACTGTCCGCTAAGCATTGCTGATTGAACTGCTCGATCAAATGAACGCTGCTTGTCAAGGATCTTGAGTTTTTCAGATTGGGTCTCGGTTCAGCCTCTCAAGAAGCACAGGTGGATTTCATTCCTCTGCTCATTTTGACTTCAGCCTCCATTCCTAGAATGCCAACGAGGAGGATTAAGACTGTGTAAAGAGCTTAGATAAAATAAAAGGCAGCTGAGCTCCCAGCTGGAGTGGGTGGTAGCCCAAACAGCCCAAACCAACATTTTCTGCGGGAGAAAATCGCACGCACAAATCAACTCTGTTCGTACTAATTTAAAAGGCCCCTTTAGTTAAGATGGTACCATCATCATCATCATCATCATCATCATCATCATCATCATCATCATCATCATCATCATCATCATCATCATCATCATCATCATCATCATCACCCTTTTATTGGCATGAGTTTAAAATACAACAGAGAAGTTGAGGAGAATCAAGTTAAAATAAGTAGGTTCAGACATTTCCAGCAGTTAAAACAATAAATAAATAAATAAACTAAAACCCGGCAAGCTTAATCTGTTGTGCCAGCGCCAGGAATTTGGCAACGTCCAGGGATCTCTGAGGAGACTGATCGCAAAGCAGATAGAAAGATTTGACCTTGTCTGATGAGTAGGCATAGTTCTCAGTATATGGGTCTATATATTATCTTCAGAGAGCCTATTGGTAGGAACCACTCTGACTGCTCGTCAGCATGTTCAGAACTACAATTCCCATCGGGCTGCTGTCAGCCGATGGGAATTGTAGTTCCTGGTAACATCTGAGAGCCGCAGTATGAATTCCTACCTGAAACAGATTCTAGATGAAGCATATAGTTCTACCAATCTAGGAGGATGTGCTCTGATTGTTTCAATGGCTTTTGTGAAGCAGGGACACACGCTCTTTGCTGGTATGGGATCTGGAGAATCTATTCGCTCAGGACCGCTGAGGGTAGGACGCTCAGTTGGAGCTGTAGCAGCATTAAGGTACCGAGTAATCGGTGAAGATATATTATAGAAATACCTTGGTAGCCCTTTACTGAAGGGGAGAAGGTAGGAGCCCTCCGGTAAAATGCCTTTCATGTGCTAAGATGGTATTATAATTGTTGTTGTTATTTAATTTTGTTTAATATCAGAGCTGCCAGTTCTTTAGCTGGTTGTTGGCCTTTCATTACAGTTTGAGCCGCACCCAGAGGCCTAGGACCAGTGGCGGGATTCAGCAGATTCCCACCACTTCAGCAGAACCGGTTGTTAAGATGGTGCTTGTAAACAACAAGTTGTTAAATTATTTGAATCCCACCACTGCCTAGGACGTTGCAATGTATTGCCGTGAGGTATTCGCGGGTGTGGATCTGTGCGCAGGGCTGCCTCTCTGAATGTTGACGACAGGAGGATGATTTTGTTGATTTAAAGCCGCTTCGCGGCAAGCAAACCGAAGTCTTCATTGTACACATAGAACAACAGTAACAGAACACAGCAAACATAAAAATTTTAAAAGGCAAAAAGGATAACCTCAGATATATACATATTATTACTGACTCTGAATTATTTCCGTAACAAAGCTTGCAACCTCTTCACAAAAAACAGAATCAGAATTTGTATTGTCGAAGGCTTTCACGGCCGGAATCACTTGGGTGCTGTGTGGTTTCCGGGCTGTATGGCCGTGTTCTAGCAGCATTCTCTCCTGACGTTTCGCCTGCATCTGTGGCTGGCATCTTCAGAGGATCTGATGTTGGGAAAGCAAGTGGAGTATATATATCTGTTGGAGTGTCCAGGGTGGATGGAGAAACATAGTCTGTGAGTAACAAAGAGAAGGCAAACGGGTCATACAGTTGAGGGCATCTGAACAGCGCGCGCATGAGTAACAATGAGAGACTATAGCATGGGGAGTGTTAACACGGAGATAAGCCAAGGTCACTGGTGGGCGATCTGAATAGAAGCGGTATCCCTGGCCTTTGTTTCTTTATATCTATAGCAGGGGGCAGGGAACCTGCGGCTCTCAGATAGCCAGGAACCTGACTTCCCATCAGCCCCTACCAGCATGGCCAATTGGCCATGCTGACAGAGGCTGATGGGAATTGTAGTTCCTGAACATCTGGAGAGCCGCAGGTTCCCTACCCCTGGTCTATGGTCATCCTGTGTTTGTGTGGAGCTGGTTAGACACTGTCTTGACTCTAGGAGCAGCAGTGGCGTAGGAGGTTAAGAGCTCATGTATCTAATCTGGAGGAACCGGGTTTGATTCCCAGCTCTGCCGCCTGAGCTGTGGAAGCTTATCTGGGGAATTCAGATTAGCCTGTACAGTCCCACACACGCCAGCTGGGTGACCTTGGGCTAGTCACAGCTTCTCGGAGCTCTCTCAGCCCCACCCACCTCACAGGGTGTTTGTTGTGAGGGGGGAAGGGCAAGGAGATTGTCAGCCCCTTTGAGTCTCCTGCAGGAGAGAAAGGGGGGATATAAATCCAAACTCTTCTTCTCTTCTTCTTCTAGTATTTTTCAACACTGGCAGTGTAAAGGATTCAATGGTGTTGATGAGCTGGCAGCTTCGCCACAGCCCGACTGTATCTGCATAACCCGGCTGGCGGGCCAGCATCTGCAGTGGAGACCTTATTTCCGCGAAGATGGGGAACTCCGCTCCCATGAACAACCGGAGTGGGGGGATGGGATGGACAGAGTTATAACCTGTGCTGCAGGGATGGAGATCTTTGCCCCGCCACGCCGCGGTAATGCGTGAGCTTTCTAGGATGTCTGTTCGAATAAACTTGGTCTTTTACATCAAAAAAAGCCTTCTATTTCTGCTTCGGCGGAATTCCTTACATTGTGGCAGGAATCCCTAGTTCATCTATCTTCCTAGTGCAGTGGACCTCTAGTGTCCTCGGCATGGAGAGGTTGAATATTCCCTGTGGAAGGCAGCGGTAGCCCCAAAGAGGGCTCCTCGAGCTTTCCCTTCTGGATTTGGAGGAACCGGGCGGGAGAACGGTCTCGCTGGTAACTCTTTCCCCGGCCCCTACAGATCGGATACTTAGCGTCTTCCTTTACTCCCGCTGGGATCAGGACGCGAGGGAGACTTATCATGTGACTTGCATGAAATGCTTGGGGCGCTGTCTATGGATCAGAGCGCCTGTTTTTTCGTGATCGATATTTGCCCGCTTCCTCAGAGTGGATTACAAACCTCAGATGCAACCTGTCACGCGAGGAGACGGGTCTCACCTGTTCTTTCCTGGCGCGCAAACCCAGGGAGTCCATCGAATCATTCCTGGATTACGTGATTTTGGTGATGTCCCCAAGAATCCACCGTGGCATAGCACTGGGGCCGATCCGAAGACCACCCGTTGAAACCCGGGGACTATGTCGAGTTGGGAGGGTATCCGTCCACCAGCTTCCGGTCGGACCCCCAGATCCCGGATCAGCAGCTGCATCTGAGGTGCCGGTGAACACCACCCGGTGACGCGATGTCCTACATTCTGATGAAGAGGAGGAGATCGAGGAAAACCTGCATTCCCATCCGGATCTATTCCCCTCCCATCAAAAGTGGGATGAGGAAGTGGGCCGACTGTGAGATGCCAAGCAGCATGGGCCCGTGAGCGCCAGCTATGGGAAGAGGCGAGGCAACTGCAGCAGGCGTGAAAACCTGCAAAGGGCCGGAACAGCAGAAGCGCCGAAATCCAACTTTCGAATTGGACCGTGCAAAGGCAGCTACAGCGGCAATATGTGCAGAACCCTATCAGTCCATGATAAAGTCTGGAACCTCTAAACTGGACTTACAGCGTCAGCGTTCAGACCCTTCGCGATAAAGTGAACTAACTGCGGCTGTTCAAGCGTGGCCGAACTGGCCAAACTGGAGCGAGAAAGCAGCTTAACTGCATGCGCACCAGGATGCCTTGACTTCATAAGAGATTGCTTGTGGAGAGGGAACTGAAGAAGCAGCAAGAACAAGATGCTTTTAAGTTGGAGTCCTGCACGCTGTCACAGGCACAGCTAGCATGAAGCGGCGCTGCTGGAGTCCTGCTACTCGGCGCATCTGCCGCAACCAAAGGACCGGCTCCCCACCCAGAACTTCCAAGCGGCACGGCGTTGTTGCCCCACCTCCACCGATTCCGGCCCCCCTGCACCGCTGCCTCAACCTCGCATAACCGCGCCGCTGGCCCAGCGCCGAGAAGGCGATGGAAAGAGGATAATACAGACCTCAATACCTGCCGTTTGATGGGACCGCTTCCAAACTTCCCTGCGCTTCATCCTACAACTTCGATGCCCACATGGAGGGACTATAGCCGATCTGGCACCCGGTCTGAGCAGCTTGAAAAATATGGGACGCCGGTTCCGTCATAGATAAATTGGCAGCCGACTGGTTTGTGACTCTTTTGAATCTGGAAGATGAGGATACTTTCGCCGCGGTGCCGGCGTTCCTCAAGCGCAGGGCTTTCGCTTCAAGATCCGAATTGCTGAAAATGAAGCCATCCGCTCATCAAATCTATTCAGCAAGGCAACAGCATTTCGTTTTGCAGAAATTTGCCCGTGAATTTAGATGCCCCGATGCGGCTCTTTCGAGCTCCCTCCTGAGTGGCCTGGCGCGCCAAGTATGAATACTTCTCGGATGCTGTCGACTGGCAAACTTCGTGAAAGCCCGGTGTTTCTAATTGGATCCCCGCTTTATTGCTGGTGGATCGAAGCTTGGGATCCCCAAGTGGCGTCGTTTAGAGTGCAGCTTTCGTGCGGGGAGCCATGCGCCCATTAAAACCACTTTTCGACCACCGCTGCAACTCCCAAACCAAGCCCAGCAGCCTCTACGAGACCACCTCCGAAGCCGTCGCCCGTCTGGGATTGTGTCTTTACTCGCGGAGGACCGGGTCGTCTAGCCGCCAACTGCCGAAAAAAACGAAGCCAACGCTTCGACGCAGCGCACCCCATCTGCTGACCACCACGCGCCAAATCCGGGCCGCCCTAATGTGAGCTCATCTAAGGCAGTTGCGAAGCGCGACCAGAGGAGGGAAGCAGCCGTTGCCTCTCTTCAACCCCCCATGGATATGGGTTACGACTCCAGATCGCGTTGAGTGAAGGCAAGCGCTCCCATTCACGGTCAAAGCGTTTCTGGCCAACCCTTCGCGCCTTTCGATACTTATAGCCTCAGCCCTTGTAGATTCTGGTTTATTACATTTGTTTTATCACTGACCCTGGGTGGTGGAGGAACGAATTCTAGAACCGAGTCCCCTGGCTAAGCCCATACCGTTCCTACCACTAAATGGGCGGCAGTCCTCGAGAATTGAAGGACCCATTGGTAGTTCAAAAGCACCAGCGGTCCTCCTCCGGCTGCGCTGACCATTGGGAGAAATTAGATTTTATTTTAGGCGGGTATTCAAACCTCCATAGTTCTGGGCATGCGCATGGTTGTTGTTGCATGAACCCGAAATTCATTTGCGGAAGGAAAGGATCTTAGAATTCGCAGACCCTCCCTCGCGAGGAGAACACACATGAATTGGGGAAAACTCACCTTCTCCTGACATACCCCTATGGCTTCATCCGGCGATGCGGCTCTAATTGCTCCCGATTCTACCGGCATTCCACCGGCTTACCAAGATTTAGCCAGAGTATTTCAAAGGAGCAAGAATGCGATCAATTGCCACCCATAGAGACACTGACTGCAAATAGTATTACAGCCAGGAAGCAACTGCTGAGTAGAATCTACGCCATGAGCCCTAATGAGAGGAGAAGGAACCCGTGCCTTCTTAGACAAGAACCCTCAGCTTCAGCCCAGTTCATACGGTGGACTGCACCAAACACACCGTGCTGCTCTGTATTGTTTGTTAAAAAAAAAAGGATGGGTACTTTAAGGCTCTGCAGATTACGAGGACTCAATCGCGGTTTCCCTGTCCAATAAATGCCGCTACCATTAATCAAAGGACTTTTTTTAGATGCATTGGGCAAGGGGCGCATTTTACTAAGTTGGACTTAAGAGAAGCTTGCATACAGGGTCCAGAATTGCGGAAGAGCAATGAACTGACATTTGACTGCATTTAACACAGAAATTTGGACGAATTATGAATACTTAATAATACCCGGCCATTGGGTTAAGTGAGACCCCGGGCTTTTATGGCCCACTTATCAACGAAGTTCTCCATGATTTATTAGCCACAAGGGAGTAGTGGTGTACTTAGATGGCGTTTTAATTTATTCCCAAACCATAGAGAGGGATGAACCGACATTGGTTTTCCAGGAAGTGATAGCTTAACAGCTCAACAACTCCCTCTTTGCCGGCTTTCGTAAATGTTGTTTCCGCAAACCTCTACTCGACTATTTGGGTTTACCGGATCTTCCGAGGGGCTAAAATGGATCCTGCTAAGATTGAGCGCAGTCCTCAAGTGGCATACCCTACCAATCGAAAAGGAACTCCAATCTTTCCTAGGGTTTGCTAATTTCTGCTCGTGACTTTGCTACTGATTAGCTGAACGAGCTCTCCCACTCCACAGACCTCTTAGCACTTCAGAGGGTAAAGAATCCACAGGCTGCCAAGCCAGGGCCCCTTTCCTGGTCTAAAGAATGTCAAGACAGCCTTTCAGCTTTTAAAATCGAAAACTTTACTACCGAACCTATCCTAGAAACACCCTGACCCCAGATCTTCCGTTTGTGGTTCCGATGGATGCCTCGGACAAAGCGCTTGGAGCAGCCCTGTTGCAGAGAAATAAAGATGATAGGCTGGTTCCGTGTGCTTATTTATCAAAGAAATTCTCGGTGCTGAGCTCAACTGGACTGGGGATACAAAGAGACTGCGGCCATCAAAGTAGCACTTTCCACTTGGCGCCCACTGGCTAGGGGCTGAACACCCCTTCCAAGTTTGGTGGAGTCACAAAGAACTTGGCAGCCCTCTCCACCCCCCCTCAAGATGTCCGCCGAAACAACTAGTTGGGCTGATTTCTTTTTCGTTTCTCTTTCACTGTCCATTTTTCCCGGAAAAAAACCAATAGAAACTGGCAGATCGCGTCACCGGCTACCCGAGAGGAGGGTGGAGCTGCCTTCACGGGATATTCCACGCTGTTCTCCTCCCCTCCCAGGTGGGGCTGGCTGTCACCCCAATCTCAGGCGTCCACTCCTCCTTCTCCGCCCATGTTCCCAGCCTGGTCTCTCCTTTCCTCGGGGGGGTTTCGAGGCCCGGGGCTGCGCGAGCCACCAGGCCGGAGGAAGATGACTCCCAATTGCGCCCTAGAGAATGGTGTTTGGCTTGGTGAAGAGTTGTTAGTGCGATGCCTCCCCCCCCTCCGTGGCAGGTTCGAGGCCTGTCCTTGATGCCATTTCGGCTGGACATTTTGGCTTCCTCAAGGAAACTCTGCATTTGGCCCGTCGTCGAATTTTGGTGGTAGCTAGCGATCGCCAGGACATCGAGACCTTATATTAAAAGGTTGCTCTGTTTGTGCGGAAGCCAAGAGCGTTCGGGAAAACCCGCGGTCTGTTGAAGCCTCTCCCGGTGGCCTCCCGCCCTGGGACCGTCATCTCCATGGATTTTATTACGGATTTGCCAGAAAGTCAAAGGCAACGCGATTCTTGTGTGGGTGGTGGTAGACTTATTTTCTGCAAGCCCATTTCATCCCATGTGCTTCCATCCCTCTGCTTCCTAAGTTAGTAGCGTCTGTTCATTCCAGCATGTTTATCGTCTACACTCCGCCCGTTAAGGTGGTCTCCGACCATGGAGCTAGATTCATTTCAAAGTTCTGGAAGCTTTTTTTCTGGGTTTGTTAGAGGGCACGCCCGGTATTACGCCCCCTACCGCATTCAAAGTAGCCCGGTGAGTCAGAAGAGCAGACAAGAACCCTGGAGCAAGTATTGCGTTTGTTACACAACTACCGCCAAGACAATTAGTGCGAGAAGTTAATTCCGTTTACAGAATCGCTAGCCTATAATAATCGCGGTTCATAGTAGTACAAAAAAACCCTTGAGGGAATTGTGTCTGAGTGGGTCCATTCCACTCCGTTACGCCCAACTGCCTC
Source organism: Sphaerodactylus townsendi (assembly GCF_021028975.2). NCBI lineage: Eukaryota > Metazoa > Chordata > Lepidosauria > Squamata > Sphaerodactylidae > Sphaerodactylus > Sphaerodactylus townsendi. Next base: position 41,696,054 of record NC_059438.1, read on the forward strand.
GCGAGGCGTTAGATCCTCGGAGTTTGAGCAGTGGATTTCATCTCTGGCGAGGGTGGAAAAGCGGTCCGAACCACCGCCTTGCAACAGGCTAAAGACTCCCAAAACTTCAAAGCGGATAAGCACCGCTTTCAGTTCTGCCCTAGCGTGTAGGCCTTGCAGCCTGTGTATTGTCTACCAAAATCTCAGAGGCGTTCATAAATTTTTCAAAACTGGGCCAAAGATTGGTGGGACCTTTTCAGATTACTAAAGTGATTAATGATGTCACTGCCGGTTTGGACTTTACCCTGAATTCTCTAAGTAATATCCATCCTGTCATTTCCATTTCCGGATTTTGCTCAAGAGAACCGTTTCGATACCTGGCACGACCGCCCGGAGAAGACCCCCCGCGACTATAATTGGTAATACAAAGCATTCTGAAATTGGCCACCATCCCTGGACTCTCCGTTTTAATGTAAGCTTGCAATAATTTAGTCTCTTGGGTGGGATGATTCCTCTGGAGTATAATCAATGGAGTTTATTCGGCTCAAATATTAGCGCCCCGCCTCATTTCTGCTTTCCATGGCACCTTTCCGCACAAAACCTGGGGGAGAAGTCTTTTAAAGAGGAGGCCAGAGTGTAAAGGAGATTCAATGGTGTTGATGGCGGGGAGGCCTTGCGCCTGGCCTTGACGACTGCGATTCCATAACCGGGCGATGGGCCCAGCATCTGCGGCCGGAGACCTTATCTCTTTTGAGAGGATGAGAACTCCGTTCCCATGGGAATCGGGAGAGGGATGGGATGGACAGAGTTATAACCTGTGCTGCTGGCGGGGAGACTTTATTCCTGCTACGATAGGTAATGCGATGAAGCTTTCTAGGATGTCTGAATAAACGGTCTTTTACATCAAAAAAGCCTTTTATTTCTGCTTCTATGGAATTCCTTACAGGCAGCCAAGTTCTGTTCATTTTCATAGTTTCTTCCTTCCTGTTAAAATTGTCCATGTGCTTATGGATTTCAATGGCTTCTCTGTGTAGGTCAGCGTAGTGAAACTCCAGAGTGGTCCAGAATTTCTGTTTTCAAATAATATTCTATGTCCAGGTTGGTTTATCATGTGTTTCTGCTATTACTTGCTGATTTTTCTGGCTGAAATAGTCTGCCAGTGCAACTTCGTGTTCTTTGATACGTGTGTCACAATGGCGCTGCGTTTGGTGGTTCCCCTATGGAGACTTGTCCACAGCTGCATGGTATCGATAGACTCCTGCAGTAATAAAGGATCCCTCTTATCCTTTGCTGAACATGGCATCTGTTGAATTTTCTTAGTGGGTCTGTAGATTGTTTGTAGGTTGTGCTTCTTCATCAGTTTTCCTATATCGATCAGTGGTTCCCTTGATGTATGGTAAGAACACTTTCCCTCCTAGATGGCTCTTTATCTTTGTTTCATGTGGTTTGTTCTTAGTCTTGCAACCCTTATGATTTCTTTGTATTAGAGTAACCATTAGCCTGTAGAGCCCTATTTAGGTGATTCAATTCATCTTGTAGGAGGTAGAGTTCACAGATTCTGTTTTGCTGATGTACCAAAGTTTTTTTATGGTATCCCTTTTTTACTTTGGATGGTGATTGGGGTTTTGTGTAGATATCACCATGTCTGTGTGCGTGGGTTTCTGCTATACTGTGTATCCCAACGAATTAACAGTTTGGTTTTGCGGATGACTAAAACATCTAAAAATGGCAGTTTTCCTTCATTTTCTTTCTCCATAGTAAATTGGATGTTTGGGTGGATCTTGTTGATATGGTCCAGGAACTTGTTTAGTTCTTCTTCTCCGTGGCTCCAAATGGTGAATGTGTCATCCACATAACGGAACCATATGGTGGGCTTTTTTGGTGCTGTTTTCAGGGCTTGTTTCTCAAAATGTTCCATATAAAAATTAGCTATTACAGGGCTAAGAGGGCTGCCCATGGCTACCCCATCTTTCTGTTCATAGTATTCATTATCCCACTGGAAGTAGCTGGTAGTGAGACAAAACGTTTTCGGAATGGCACCCAGGGTGCCAATTACTACCAGGACAACCTCAGCTGGTTTGTGCCATAGTCGCTGAATCTTGATTTTCAAATCATGGCATTTGGCAACTTCTTAGGTTCTTTTTCAATGACCCTACTGTCGTCAGGAATTCCTATGTTGATGATGGTCATTTTATTGTCCTCGATCACTGTGATTTCCAGTGTATTATTGTTGTTGTTGTTGTTGTTGTTGATGATGATGCCCCACTCTTCTCACCATATGAAGACAAAACACTTTGAGTGGCTTCCAATACATTTAATTATAATCTGCAAACAAGTATTTAAAATATAATATACAATCCCACTCAAATTTTTACTGATCAACTATGCCACACGTGTCAAACTCGTGGCCCTCCAGATGTTATGGACTACAGTTCCCATCATCCCCCTGCCAGCATGATGCTGGCAGGGGATGATGGGAACTGTAGTCCATAACATCTGGAGGGCCGCGAGTTTGACACCTATGAACTATGCAATCAACTAATCATGTTATCAAGCCTGACACACCCCATTGTGTTGTGAGAGTTGCCCAAGCAATTGACAGAACTGTGTTGAACTATGAATTGTGTGTTTACAAAGGAGCCCCACTCAAAATGTGCAAAGAACTAACCAAACTAAATCTAATTCCATATTTCTCTATGGACATTGGCCTCTTCTGAGTGGATTCAGGTGGTTCCTGAAAGACTCTCTAGGAATCTGGATGGTACAAAATTGATATGGAGACAAAACACCCCAACCTTCACCCTTCTATGAAGAAATGTGAATGTCATTAATTATTGTGCTACACCAACCCTACGTCTACAGGCAAACAAATTGAAGTGGTCTCGGTTGAGATTTCTCTCCTTTCTTAACTTTCAGAGCCAGAGGATGACCGTAACTGACCATTATTGTCATGTTCCAGCCAGAGTCCTCTGCATGCATCTACCTACCTGGATAAGAAACTAAGAGCACAACATTAATTCAAAATCTGAAAGGCCTACCTTGAGGGCTTCCTGAAGGTCAACTGGAACTTTCCTTCAAAACCGGGGTTGCATTTAATTTTTTCTTTGTTCTTACACATGCATGTTTTTTAAATGTTTGTTGTTTCCAATACAATATCCATAACAAACAAATCGAGTAATTAACTAAAAATGTGTCTCCCCCCCAAAAAAATCAATTCCATAATAATTCTTGTTCAATATTAATATTTTAAATCCTGGCTAATATTTCAGATTTCATTGATCCTGCAGAATAATTCATATTCCAAAAGGTAATGAAGGGAGACCATTTGTGTTTAAAGAACTTCTATGTGAATTAATGGTCTTTCCTATCTTGAGCTGTTGTGTGGTTTCGGACTATTGTAATACATGTTCTAGTAGCATTTTCTCCTGACATTTCCTAAGCCTGCATCTGTGAAGCTGAAAATACTCAAAGGATCCTCTGCATCTGTGGCTGGCATCTTCAGATCCTCTGAAGATGCCATCCACAGATGCAGGTGAAACATCAGGAGAAAATGCTACTAGAACACAGCCATGCAGCCTGGAAACCACACAACACCCCAGTGATTTCGGCCTCGAAAACCTTCGACAATACTTTCCTATCTTGTTTTAACATATTTTATCCATTTACACTATATTCCATATCCTCTGTGATCCAGATTTGGTAAATGTTAAACATCCCAGTAATTTGCCACCAATACTCTTGCAGAAACTAATAACTATACCAGACTTCTTTTGGCAACTTATCTACATTAAATCCTAATAAACAAGGCAAAGGTGACAAAGAAATATTTACCCTGTAATCTTTCAGAGAAAAAACACTTTGCCAAAATCTTCTAATTAATGGGCAATCCCACCATAAATAGTATAATGAACCGACTTCCTTCCTACATTTCCAGCCCATAAATCCCAAACCAAATCGTTGAAAACACATCTTTCCCAAACTTAAAGGGGAGTGAAATCCAAATATAGTCACCGAAGCGCAATGAGGAATTTTAATACACAAATTTTTTTTTTTTTCCTCCTAATTCATATTTTTGGGAGAAACTATACACATTTGGAAAACCTGATCTCCAAATTCTCTCTCTGGAATTTCTTTTTTTGTTTCTGGTTTTCATTCTTTAAAATATTTTTCCTTATTTCTTTCCTCCCAAAGCAGTAAATATAACTTACCAAGTACACTCATCAAGTCCATTTGGTTATACAACATTTGTTCCAATTGTGACAAAAAAAATCTTTATCTTAAATTTCTCTATTTTTTGTTTTGGAAAATGAATTTCAACTGTCAATATTCCAACTATTTTATATTATTTATCCACTTTTTTGACTAACCTCTTCTCAAGATATGGAGCAACCATTCTGGGGGAAAAATCAATACATCTCTCAAATCCTGTTCTTTTCATAAGTTAAGGTCACCCAAGTTTGGTATTAACTGAATTTCTTAACTACAGAACAGTGAGGATAGTGGAGAGAGTGCTCCAATAAAATGCTTGTTTATTTTTGCTCAGACCTGACTTCAAAATAACAATATTCTAATATACATTGTCTTGTCTCTTCTACTTCGTGAAATCAAATCCAGGAGTGCCAAAGGACTGCTAGCTCTGTGCCGTCATAATTCTGAAAACAATGGAATATTTTCCATAATATCCTAAAAGAAACTCTAAGATGGGTTTTATTATTTGGTGCCTGCAAACTAGATCAATCAATTCACTGTTGTTGTTTTTTCTGACTCCCTATAAATGTATTAAGAATATTTTGAATTCTCTTTAAATTAAATGGCGCCATGTAGGACTTATCTCGATTCTGATTAGTGCAATTCTTCCTAACGAAGATACATTTAACTTGGATCACTTACGAAGGTCTTCAATCACCTCATTATTAAAAGAGTCTAAATTAGTCTTTGGAATATCTTTCAAATCCCTGTTATTTTTAATCCTAAAAAATCAACCGGGTTTTTTTTCGGCCTAATCTGAACCAGCTAACTGTGAAAGTTCTTGTTTTCCCCAGTTACTATTATATTTATTATTTATTCGATTTGATAAACCGCCCTACCCCCGAAGGGCTCAGGTTCACTTAAATCAAACAGATTTTGCATCATTGATGATGTAACCCGAAAGTCTCCCAAACTTATTCACTATTTCCAGTAATTTATGTATAGAATTACTTTCAAGTATTAAAAAGAATAGAATGTAATCTGCATATAATAAGGCAGAGGTTTCAAATACATATCCACTCACCCCCAACATTTCATTCCTCTGCCTAACATACTGAGCCAAGAATTCTCTCTCATCATCATCATCCAGTCAGAGCTGACTTATGGCGACCCCTGGTGGAATTTTCCAGGCAAGAGACATTTGGAGGTGGTTTGCCATTTCCAGCCTCCACATCACACCCCTGGTAGTATTTCTTCAAGGTCTCCCATCCCAATGTTAGCCAAGTCAGGACTGGTGTGGCAGAGTCCACACAGGCCAAGAAACAGCACCCCTGGAATGGTAAAACACTGTTCCAGAGCTGTTCCTGTATTTCTGCCTCCTCCTTCGAGGCAGTGCCGTGCTTCCACCCACCCGGGGAGAAGCGCTGTTTCCTACCTTGCTCAATAGGTAGAGCTTTTGGAAAATAGTATTTCCCAGCTGGCACCAATACAAATAGCACCAGGTTAGGCTGACACTTTTGGAACCTCCATTTCCCCCACCTTACCTTCTCTCCCCTGTGGAGCTCAGCTGGGACAGAGGCACCCACACACTGCCCTTTGACCCCGAGTCCAGAGGCAGTGTGAACTGTCCCTCTTGATCCAAGGCAAGGAATGAGGAGCACCTCAGAGGGACCACAGCCACTCTGTAGCCTCTCGCACCTCAGCATGTGAATGACCCCGGGGCTCCACTGGCATCATATATGCTGGTGGGAAGCTGCTGTAGGGGCCCATGCACAATCCACCTATGACTGGCCCAAGATCCCCCAGCAAGTACTGCAGTCCAAGCTCTGCTCATGACCTGAGTTTGATCCCAACAGAAGTTGGTTTCAAGTGGCCAGCTCAAGTTTGACATACCTTTCCATCCTTCGGAAATGGGTAAAATGAGTATCCAACTGGCTGGGCGTGAAATATAGATGACTGGGGAAGACAGTGGCAAACCACCCCATAAACAAAATGTGCTTAGTCAAAGTAATATGATGTCACCTCATGGATCAGAAATTACCTGGTGTTCGCAAAGGAGACAACATCTATCTGTCTGTCTGCCTGCCTGCCTGCCTGCCTGCCTGCCTGTCTATCATCCCTCCCTCCAACTGTTTCTTTTTCTTTTGCAAATTTAGCTTCCAGGGTTGCTTTATGAAGGAGAGGATGGGAAGGGGCAGAAAAGAAAACCTTAACTCTTTTATCCCCTGCTGTTTTTCTCACTGAACACTCCCCCAATCTCTTAGTGTAAGGTTGTTTTGGTATGCTAGCAGCCTGATTCAACCTTGGGTCTACATTCCTGCTTCTGGGCGTCGTGCCCAGAACCATCTTTATCTCTTGCTTAGCCTTGCTGCGTGCTTGCCACTGCTAGCTACTAGTCAGTCACAAGCCTTTATTGGCATAAAATAAACATACAAAATCAGCATACAAAATTTGCCCATTATTGCTCACAATTATAGACACTGGTACTAAAATACTAAATACTAAAATATATACATATATGCATAGGAAACAACAGGACTTTATCATTTTTGGGCCTAATGGAATTTCTAATGGAAAAGCGGACCCAATTAGTAACCCCCTCTCGGCACACACAAATAATTAGTAACCCCCGTTAGAAATTCCATTAGGTCCAAAAATCATAGAGTCCTGTTGTTTCCTATGTGGCTGGTTAGCAAAGGTAGAAAATGGGGTAATTCTCCCTGTTGGGCTGTTTTAAAAACATGTTTTAGCAATAGGGTAAAGTTCCTTGTTTAAGGAAAGTATCCTTCTTTTGATTTCTAGAAACAAAATTAAAGCATTTGAAAGAAGGGTCTTTGGTATTTGACAGGCAGTCAATTAGAGGAGAAGTAGTTGTTTCTGTTGGCAGTAGACGATAGGACTTGCTATAATGAGTTTATAATGAGTTTATAATGAGGGCGCATATGCTTCTAACCAGTAGAGTAGAAGTAGAGTAGAAGTAAGTAGAGTAAGAGTAGAGTAGAGTAAAGCAAGTAGAGCAAGAGCAGAGTAGAGCAAGTAAGTAAATAAATAAATAAATAAATAAATAAATAAATAAATAATGGACAGAAAGATACCAGCTGGAAATTAGGAACTTTTTTTTACAGTAAGAGTTTTTTACAGAAACAGATAAATTATTAATGCCCCACTGGTAAATGCCTGGCCACGCCCCCGTCATGCCTCACCAGCCCATTGGTGGCCACACCACTGTTTGAATCCCACCACCATGGGAACCTGTTACTAAAATTTTTGGATCCCACCACTGTTGGTAACTATACTGAAATTTGTAACAAGGCAGATATAACCAAAATGCCTTAAGTTTCCAGTTTTTTCTCCTTACAAGGAAACCAGTTTTGTAATAGCCGCCCCCTGGAATTTTCGACTCAGGGTTGTGGCTGATCCGTAACATGTACATGTGAATTCCGCGGCAACTGTCTGCTTCCTTAGTTCCCAATTACTTGCTTCCTTACTTCTTCTTCTTTTTAAACATCAGGCTCACACAGACTGCTGGTGCAATATTTAACAGGACTTCTTCACAAATGCAGGAAGGCCCATCCGTCAGTGTCTGCTGCTGCTGGCAAAACAACTTTGATAGACTAGCAGCCCGCAAAGCCTTCTCATCACCTCTCCGGCATGCTGTGATTCAATTAGCCACGGTCAGAAGGTGCCATTATTATTCATACATTACTGATTGTTCCCAAAGTAAACAGGCCTGTAATGGGGTCTGTGATCCTCTCTGTGTCCTTAGTCAGGACACAAAGGGAACAGTGCGGGAGACCCCAGGGTGACATTTTCTGATCTGATTTGCAACTTTCCTCCTCCGTCAGATTTCCCTCCTTCTTTGTGCTTATTCATGTACAACCTGGAGAACAGCTATCTCCAAACAAGTCAGAATTTGCATTTTTTTTTTTATGGTGCGTTGTTTGATTCAAAGTCACGGCATGCTAAATTTGGAAAGCGTCTTTCATTTCTAGATTGCATGAACATTGCAAATCCAAAGCACAAATCCATAGTAAGGATCGATAAACTTTCCATCTGGTGGGATCACAACCATGGTAACTTGCATGCAGAGCAAAGAATGGCTTCCTGTTGCAGTAAATGGGGAAGGAGGTGCCTGAAACCAGAAATAGGGATTTTTTAAAAGGGAAAAAAAGGCAGTGGTATGCAGTTAGAATTTGCCTTGCTGCTGGCTGCAAAACCAGCCTCCCCAAAATATACTCCTCGCGGCCTTGTCAAAAACGAGGAGAAAGTAAAAAAGCACTGTTGTTGCTGCTTTACAAAGCAAGATTTTTTTAAAAAAAAGCCTAATATTGAAAAAACGATATCCCTGCAGCAAATGCATCCATCCCATTAAAACTGTGAAGACGTAACAGATGAGATGCAAAATCCCATCTCATATTGCGAAAACAGCTCAATAAAATTGGCTTCATTTTTTACCAGGTCAATGGGAACTGCACCTTGGGGCATACTGACGCCCCTGCCACCGCCCGTTTGGAACTTCCTGGAATGCCACCATGCCCCCGGAATGCCCTGGAATGCCGCCACCATGCCCCCGGAATGCCCTGGAATGCCGCCACCACGCCCCCGGAATGCCCTAGAATGCCGCCACCATGCCCCCGGAATGCCCTGGAATGCCGCCACCACGCCCCCGGAATGCCCTGGAATGCCGCCACCACGCCCCCGGAATGCCCTGGAATGCCGCCACCACGCCCCCGGAATGCCCTGGAATGCCGCCACCACGCCCCCGGAATGCTCTGGAATGCCACCACCACTCCCCGGAATGCCCTGGAATGCAGCGCTTACACACCCAGATACCCTGGAATGCATCTGAATGCCACACCGAATGCCCTGAATGCTGCCACCACCACGCCTCCCCAGAATGCCCTTCTGAATGCCGCCACACGCCTTCTGGAATGCCCTGGAATGCTGCCACCACGCCCCCGAAATGCCCTTGCCACACCCCTGCAAGGGCACTCAACTGGTGCATTGTGCACCCTTCCACGCCCTTCATGTTTTGTTTGTGAAATACATATGTGTGTTTACAGTGTTAGAAATTGTCCTAAATTTGCAGTAGACCTCATATCAAGAAAGAAGTGTGTGTACGCATGTATGTGCTGGAACGGGGGGGGGGGGAAGGAGGCTGAAGAGGTCTCGTGGGAACCAAACCAAGTCCCCTGAAAAAGTTTGGGAACCACTGGTCTACAGTGACACAACCTTACACACCCATGAGGGCAGCAAGAGCCGTGACCACCACCAGCATGTGGAGCTAAGCAGCAGCACCAAGTCTGCGCTTAAGCCTTGTCCTGTGTTTGTGGACCTCCTGGCCACGACCAGCTGCACTAAGAAAGTCCATCTTGCCTGACGCGTGCTTGTATATTGATCAGGAAAGATCTAATTTGTGCTATGCATCCTTCCTGGGGCGGTCCAAAGAAAGGAATAAATTGCAAGGAGTAGGACAGTCTCATTTGCCTATCTTCTGTAATGGAATTTCAAACCTTACAAAAGTTATGTCAAATGGTTCAGAAGAATGACAGGGTTTGTCACCATACGTTGTCTATGATTTTTACCTCAAGATAAATCTGAAGCAAGGTTAAAGAGTTCCTCCTCGGATGGCATATTGAACAGAAAACTGATGGAGTCTGAAGAGTTTCAATATGAAGAGCAACATGTTTTGGAGAAGGTGGGCGAAAACTTCCTGCTAGAATGCATCTTAAAGCAGTTTGGGGGATCCCCTTCAAAGGAAACATCTGAGGAATTTCAAGGGGAGTCAGAAACTTTTTCAATCAGATTGCTGACATTTCTAAGGAAGCCTGTTCATAACTCTCTCTCTCTGCTTTTAAAAAGGGAAGTCTCACAACCGATTGTCAAATTCTACATTCATTTGGCAACTTGGCAGGAGCAAAGCATAACATGAAACAAAACAGTTGACTCAGCATCGCTTTTCCGGTTGACATTGGGAGATGTCAAGTTGGAATGTACATTTCTCACTCTTTGCCAACATGAGACACTCCACAATTTAAATTTTGCAAAGCATTGGAAAGCGCTTCTGGTAATTTCTCTTCCCCAGCAAAAGAACTCAAGGGTGGCAATTGTGTTACATTTTAATGCCTGTTCAGTTTTTAAAAGAAGTCGTGCACAAATGTAGGCCCCAATTCATCTCTACTTGTGCAAAAATAGTCACATGCCAGAACGAGCAGACTCTTTCCTACTACTCTGCCCAAGTTAGAAGTCTCATTCCAATCTGGTGTTAGGATAGATCTCAGACTTTTAAGATATTTCTTTATATTAGCACCTGCGTTAATTTGAAGACATTCCCTAAGGCATAGGTGGACCGCGTTGACCTCTCAGATGTTATGGATTCGTGTTCCTTATCATCCCCTGCCAGCATGCTGGCAGGGGATGATGGGAACTGTAGTCCATAACATCTGGAGGGCCGCGAGTTTGACACCTGTGCCCTAAGGTCACTTGCTCAAGTATGCAGTTCCATGAGCTGAGGTTGCTTGGACAAACCTTTCGGAGTTGCTGCTTAAATTAAAGCTGTTCAAACAACTCCTCTCTATTTTGGAATCCAGAAACATTACACTAAGTAGCCTTCCTACAACAGAACAGTTTGTGTGGGAACACACATCTTGAGAACTAGAGGAGGCGACCAGAGCAGGTAATGTTGCATAATGGCAATTTCAGCTAGATTTGCATTGCCTGAATAAATACAGATTCTGGTTATGACTAAGAGACAATCAGTATATATAAAAGAGTAAGGCTAACAGTGGTGGTGAACCTTTGGCACTCCAACAGTGGTGGTGAACCTTTGGCACACATTGGCCATGAAGGCAGGGGCTGATGGGAATTGTAGCCCATAACATCTGGAATGCCAAAGGTTCACCACCACGGGCCTAGAAGGTGGCGATGACTCACTTCCAGCCAGTCGCCACACACAACTCACTTCCAGCCAATCACACATGGCTTGGAGGGTGGGGCTTACACAGAACCTGGAAAGACCAACTAAAACACTGGTTCTCAACCTTCCTAATGCTGCAACCCTTTAGTACAGTTCCTCATGTTGTGGTGACCCCCAACCATAAAATTATTTCCTAAGACCATCGGAAATATGTGTTTTCCGATGGTCTTAGGCGACCCCTGTGAAAGGGTCCTTCGACCCCCAAAGGGGTCGTGACCCACAGGTTGAGAACCGCTGAACTAAAACAAAACAGTGGAATTTGGGCTCTATGTACGACAGACTGCTCAGCTTCTAAGATCTAATGAGACTGGGGGCTAGCTTGGACCATTCAGGTCGGGCCCCACAGGTGAAAACCAAGGTATAACTTGGGAGGGGCATTTTGAGCTGGAGGAAGGTGAGAAAGTGTCCTTCTACAATGCTTTTAAAGAATACTGGGGCCAAAAGGAGAAGGGGGTCCACTAAGCTACCTTTAGACTCTGAAATCTCTTCTCAGCAAAAAAAATAAAATTAAAAAGTTAATTGCCAGGGGGAAGAGAAGGAAGGCATCTGAACAAACCCAAGGGAGTTTTCTCAGCGGTCTCTTGCTGCTGAAGAATCACAGTCAGCTTCTACCCAGCTGAGACTTCAGAGTGCCGTGCGCAACTTCCACGAAGATGTGAATCCCAGAACCTTTTCATTCAGAAACTGAGGCTGGCTCCACAGGGGCCAAAAACAGCAGTGTGAAACAGCAGTGTGAAAAATGGTGTGAAAATGGTGTAAAAGGGTTTATACTGTTTTCACACCGCTGTTTTTGGCCCGTGCGGAATCAGCCCAAGCATGGTGAGTGAAAGAGGGGGGAGACTTCCCTGCTGGGATCTCTTGGCTCTTCTTTCCCTGGCTGGGCTTCTCTTCACTCCAGTGGGGAAAGATTCGTTCCCTCCTGCCACAACAACGGTCCTTCCTCATTCCCGCTTGCCTGTTCACCCCTTCCAAAGGAAGAAGAAGAAGAGCTGGATTTATATCCCCCCCTTTCTCTCCTGCAAGAAGACTCAAAGGGGTTTACAAACTCCTTTCCCTTCCCCCCTCACAACAAACACCCTGTCGGGTAGGTGAGGTCGGAGGCAGTGGGTTGCTGGAACAGCCCGCAGTCTTCTCCAGGGTGTCTTGTAAGGCCTAACCAAGAAAAAAGTAGGCCTGGGCGAAACGGAGGTCAAAAGGTGTGATGATGATGATGATGATGATGATGATGATGATGATGATGATGATGATGATGATGATGATGATGATGATGATGATGATGATGATGATGATGATGATGATGATGATGATGATGATGGTGGTGGTGGTGGTGGTGGTGGTGGTGATGATGATGATGATGATGATGATGATGATGATGATGATGATGATGATGATGATGATGATGATGATGATGATGATGATGATGCTTGGAAGCGAAGCATCTGGTGTAATAGTTAGAGCATTGGATAGGGATCTAGGAGAACCAGGTTCAAATATTGACTCTCATAGAACCTTGTTGGGTATCTTTGAGCCAGACATTCTCTCCCAACCTGACGAGGCTAAGGTGAGGAGCAAATATAAGAGGGGACATCGTTGTAAGCATCCCTGAGCTTTTTGGAGGAAGGATGGGATAAAAATGTACCAAATACATCAGTAATAACGACATCTCTAGTTACTGGTTGTGTAGCTCAAAATGAAAAAGGCCCTGCCCAACAAAGGCGGTTTCTGCACGGGCAAATAACAGCGCCCAAGGGACAGTGAAAACACCGACCCAGGGTGCTCTTCGCACAGGATGGGCTGCTGCATTGCAGCAGCACCGACCTGGCCAGCCCCAGGTTTTTGAAAAGTGGTGTCTTCCCACCAGCATGGTGCAAACAGCACCGACGGGAAGACACCGCTTTTCCCGTCCCCTCCACTGACCTTCCCATCCAGCGCTGCTCTGGAGGGCTGGAGGGACTGGTTTGCTGTTGTCCTCCTCGACCCCTGGAGGTGCGGAGGTGGCAAAGGCAGCATGTCCTCCAGCCCTCCAGAGCAGCGCTGGATGGGAAGGTCAGTGGAGGGGCCGAACCGGAAGCGGGTCCATGCCGAGCTGCCTCTCCGGTTTGGCAGATCTTTGAGCAGTCCCCGAGCCTCCACCGGCATCATTTATGCTGGTAGAGGTGCATTTCCGCCACCGTGCGGAAGCAGCCAGAGAGAATGATGAGTGCAGTTAACCAGCAGAGTCAAGAAAGCCATGATATCCGAGGTCTTCCTTTAAAAAATGGAATTCTCATCCAAGCAGAGGAAAATAAGAAGCACAGGCTCTGAAAAATATGGTGTGGCTGGTAGGGCAAACAAAACAAGAATCTGAGGAGCATCTTGCTAAACTCATTAAGATGAACAACAAGAAGTTATTTAAATATGGCAGAAAGGAGAAACCAACCAGAACAGGGAGGAGTGGAGGGAGATAGAAGATAGATTGGATGCGTTTTTTTTTGCATCTCTCTTCACCATGGAAGATATAAGGTGGTAGAACCAACTTAAAGCTTGTTTTTAAGCAGAAATGATAACAGACAACATTTCTGGGACTAATTCCCAGTTAAAAAACTGGGAAGTCACTGGGTCCAGAGAGTTTAATGATTCTTAAAATACTGGAATTTGAATATGTTGATCTTCTAACAATAATATGAAACTTGTTCAATTCTGTGACAAGCTGCAGGCAGAACATTGCCAAGAGGAGGAACTGTGAGCTAGATTCTGGGGCTCCAAGTGCGAGTTATATACCCTGCAGTTCTCCTAATATGCTAGGCAAATTCATCCCTTCAAAAATCTGGATTTCTGTGCCTAGCATAGAATGACTTTGCGTGTTTACTATCACACCAGTTCATTTTTATGTTGAGGATGGGAGGGAGTACGTCAGCAGGATACAATGCCATAGATTCAGTCCTCTGAAGCTGTTATTTCCTCCAGGTGAACTGGTACCTGTCATTTGGGGATTACCGTATATACTCGAGTATAAGTCGACTTTTTCAGCACATTTTTTTAATGCAAACAGTATCTGCTTCCTTTAAAAACTGCCTTGCTTAATGACATTTTTAAAATTCCAGTGAGCCATTTTTGAGGGAAGTCTTGTGGGTACTCACAATCTCTGGCATGAAACAGCCAGGCAATCTCCCTTCTTCATTTTTCATTTTCATTTCACATTTAATTTATATCCCGCCCTCCCCCGGAGGGCTCAGGGCGGCAAACAACAGTAGTGAGCAAACAACAGCAACAACAATAAATCATAATCAACAGCATAATAATAACAGCATAATAAATAGCAACAACAATAAATCAATATCAACAGCATAATAATGCATCACAATGATATACTATAAACAATAACCAATTATATCAACTAACCCCCAAATCACAGTTCCCACAACTACAAAAACTAAAATACAGTGAACTAGCATAGAGTCTTGCCTTCATCCTGTTTGTCCTCTGATCATGAAGATTGCTTTTAGTCAACTTTTCTTACAACCAGTGAGATACCTTCATGAATTTTATTGGTATCTATTTTATTTTTGAAATTTACCAGTAGTTGCTGCATTTCCCACCCTAGACTTATACTCGGGTCAATAAGTTTCCCAGGTTTTTGTGGTAAAATTAAGTGCCTCGACTTATATTCAAGTTGACTTATACTAGAGTATATACAGTAGTTATAATTCTAGGACCCCATTTGCTTCAGAAGGGATCCACTCATGCCCGATTCAGAGTCGCAGCAAGTTATCCATGCTGCTCCCACAGCAATGTGTTTATGAAGTTAAGCTGTGGCAACCATTTTGTGCCTGGCTTTGCCTCCTGTAGTCGCCATTTTGTGGCTGCGACTGCCATGCTGTGTCAGAATTCCAAATACGCTCGCAGGCTGACCCCTGAGTTAGAGGGTATGAATCTATGGAAGCAGATGTCCCACAACTTAGTACTGCATGCAAGATTTCCCAGCCTGATCCACCTTTGGCAGGAATGATTCCTGTTGATCAAATGAGGAATGAAGGAGAGGGTGCATTCAGTCATAAGAACATAAGAAAGAGCCTGCTGGATCAGACAAGGGTCCATCTAGTCCAGCTCTCTGCTACTTGCAGTGGCCCACCAGGTGCCTTTGGGAGCTCACATGCAGGAGGTGAAAGCAATGGCCTTCTGCGGCTGTTGCTTCCGAGCACCTGGACTGCTAAGGCATTTGCAATCTCAGATCAAAGAAGATCAAGATTGGTAGCCATAGATCGACTTCTCCCCCATAAATCTGTCCAAGCCCCTTTTAAAGCTATCCAGGTGAGAGGCCACCACCACCTCCTGTGGCAGCATATTCCAAACACCAATCACACGTTGCGTGAAGAAGTGTTTCCTTTTATTAGTCCTAATTCTTCCCCCCAGCATTTTCAGTGTATGCCCCCTGGTTTTAGTATTGTGAGAGAATTTTTTTTAAATCTCTGTCAACATTTTCTACCTTGTGAATAATTTTATAGACTTCAATCATATCCCCCCTCAGACGTCTCCTCTCCACACTAAAGAGTCCCAAATGCTGCAGCCTCTCCTCATAGGGAAGGTGCTCATGAGTAATGTTTTCCCCCTATTTCCCCTTCCCTGCCCAAAAACAGGTCAGAATGTTTTCAGTTCCTTTCACCTTGCTGTCTGTACTCTTTTGGCTGGGACCCCTATAATTTATGTGTCTTGTTTATTATTAGCCATCTCCCCCCCCCACCCCGCAGTCTCAGAATTAGTATTTTAAAGACACAAGTCAGAATAATATAATGTCTTTGGGTTGAGATTTATTTAGCAAACAGCCCCTCTCCCCCTTCACCATCTACCTATCTTTAGCTTCTTTGAGCCATAAGGCACCTTTGTGTGTGTGTGAGGGGTATAAAATGGCAGCACAAGCAGTCTACATACCCTGTTTCCCCGAATATAAGACATCCCCGGAAACTAAGGCGTAGTAGAGGTTTTGCTGAAGTGCGAAATATAAGGCATCCCCCAAAAGTAAGACGTAGCAAAGTTTTTGTTTGGAAGCACACCCGACGAACAGAACACAGAAAAATAAGACATCCCCTGAATATAAGACATAGCGCATCTTTGGGAGCAAAAATTAATATAAGACACTGTCTTATTTTCGGGGAAACACGGTAGATCCCAGACGGGCATCTCAGCAGTGAAAATCAGCTTTGTTTTAACACAATCTAAGCCAATAAAGACTAAAATCTAGACCTACTTGCCTCTGTAACAAAAAAAAGAAAGAAAAATAGACGTGTATAAAACAAGTATTCTACAATGAATATAAACCTTTGAATGTGTGTGTGCGTGCACACCCACAGGACTGGGGGTTCCCCATCCTGAAATGTAAAGTTTTCCCTTCCACCTTCTAACAAACTGGTAACATCTGCAGCTGCCGCCGGGACTATACAGAGATGTGTCTGAGGTGAATTATTTAACACAAAGTGTCGTGACCTCCATTAACAAAGGAGAATGCTTCCAGACCTATGGACAGGGACCCTGGGAAGCAGCTGGAATCCAAGTCAAATGCATTGAAGATGCGCCAGAATTTATTATATAGCCCGATGGAAAGTTGCCGTTAAAGACAATCTAAAGGACTGCATTCCGATACAGGATTCGGTCACCAACACAGTAATAAGCTAGTAATAAATTATCCTTTGTTTGGTTGATCTCTCTCTTTCTCTTTCTTTCTTTTTCTCTCTCTCTCTCTCTTTTTCTCTCTTTCTCTCTCTCTCTCATTCAACACACACGCACACACACAAACGCATGCACAAAGGAAGAAAATGTTTATAGCACAATTGTACTTTGAAAGGGAAAAAAATGACATGATATAGCCGTGTCCTTTTTTTAAAAAAACTTTTCTTCACCTCCACAAGCAAAAGAAAGAACCGAATGAAAGGGGAGGGGTGGAAATCCTCAAACCGTGCACTTCAAGGCTTTAAATGCGAAACTTCCTAATCCCCTGAAGTCCACACTAGACTTCTAGCCTCCATGGAAACACCAAAGCATTCATCCAAGTGATTGGCCTCCAATGAATTTTAGATAAGAGAGAATGGAAGGGAATTGATGTGATTTTAATGCAGAAGAAAGCGCTGGAAGGGAGGTCCACTTTGGTTCATATTTGAATAAAGCAAACATGGCAGACAAAAGGCTGACAGCCGTAAATGACATTGTCAGGACAAAAATTATCAGCCAGTTTACAATCTGTTTGCTTATGTTCAGCAAACACCATGTGGGTGGCATCCCTCTGGCTCGGTGAATGGCAGAAATACTTGCAGGCTCCGGAGAAAGGCAGATATCTCTCCCGCTACAGCCCTGCCACTATTAGATAGCCATTTGACAGCCCACGCTGGAAGGGGAATGCCGGCCTGGCTTCTTTTCTTTGCTTTTTTTAAATTGCTGGGGCTTTACAGGGGCTGCGAAAAACCAGACAAGCAGCAAAAGGAGACACGAACATTTGCTTGTTTGCTGAATAGAGCCGGTGGGGTGCCGTGGCCGGGGCTGCCGACTTCTAGGTGGGGCCTGGAGAATTACAGTTGATCTGCAGGCTGCAGAGAGAGCAGAGTTTGGACAGGGAAGGGACGTCAACAGAGTATCAGGCCACAGGGTCCGCCCTCCGAAGCAGCCATTTTGTTTTGGGGAACTAATCACTGTCCTATGGAGTTGGGTTGCCAGCCTCCAGGTGGGGCCTGGAGATCTGGAATTTCAACGGCTGTCCAGACGACAGCGATCAATTCCCTTGAAGAGAAATGGCTATTTTATAGGGTGAACTGTATAGCATTATGTTAATTGGGGTCCCCCCCTCCACCGCTACACCCCTCCCCAGGCGACACCCCCCAAATCTCCAGGAATTTTCCAGCCCGGAGTTCGCAATCCTGCAGATCCAGGTTTGGATCCCCATTCCGCCCTGGCAGCTTGCTGTGCGAGCTTGGGTTGTTCACGTTCTCTCAGCCTAACCTACCTAACAGGGTTGTTGTGAGGATAACATGTAGAACTATGTAAGCTGCTTTGGGGGGAAAGGCAGGGTATAAATTAGGGCAGTGGTGGCGAACCTTTGGCACTCCAGATGTTATGGACTACAATTCCCATCAGCCCCTGCCAGTTGCTAACCCACTGGGGAAAGTTACATGCTACATCAGGCTATGCTGGCAGGGGTTGATGGGAATTGTAGTCCATAAACATCAGGAGCACCATAGGTTGGCCACCCCTGGTATAAATGGAGTAAATAAAAAAAAATGAAGAAATAATACCCTTGAAAACCACTAGGCACAGCTCCTCCTACCCAAGACCCACTGATATGAGTCGCTGCTGAGTGAAGGACAGATTTTGATGCTGGAAATGGGAGCTTGGATCTTTGCTCATCCATGAAACTCACCAGGTATATTCTCTTCCTCCCCCCACCCCAGCTGTTAAGGGTCTAGCTCATAGGTGTCAGACTCGCGGCCCTCCAGATGTTATGGACTACAGTTCCCATCATCCCCTGCCAGCATCATGCTGGTGGGGGTGATGGGAACTGTAGTCCATAACATCTGGAGGGCCGCGAGTTTGACCCCTGTGGTCTAGCTGTACATTACCTGGTTTCCAGTTCTGTTTCATATCTGACACAGGTCCATGTGGTCAGATATGCACTGATATTTCTTTTTGAAACTGAATTCCCAGATCTCGAAAATGTGTGGAAAGGGGACTCCAGCCTTCCTTCCCCCGGGCAATTTCCCCCAAGCTGAAATGTTTATTTCATCTACCCATTTAAAACATTCTCGTGCCATCTTCCCATCCAAATAGGGACTCCAAGGAGGTGAGATCTGAGGAGCTATTTGCCCCACTGGGGAAAGTTACATGTATTCAATGTCCTCCTAGAGTCACCAGCTCTTGGTTGGGAAATCACTCGAGATTTTGGGAACAGGGCCTGGTGAGGGTGGGGTGGGGTGGGGGGACTATAATGCCATAGATTCCACCCTCCAAAACGGCCATTTTCTCTAGGGCAGTGATGGCGAACCTTTTCGAGACCGAGTGCCCAAATTGCAACCCAAGACCCACGTATTTATCGCAAAGTGCCAACACGGCAATTTAACTTGAATACTGAGGTTTTAGTTTAGAAAAAACGGTTGGTTCCGAGGCGTGCGTTACTCGGGAGTAAGCTTAGTGGCAGTCAGTGGCTTTGCTTTGAAGCAACCGTGCAACTCTTCCAACGGGTGAATCACAACCCTAGGAGGGTTTACTCAGAAGCAAGCCACATTGCCAGCAACCAAGCTTACTCCCAGGTAAAGGATCGCGCTTTAGTTCTTCGCATGAAAATCAGTGGGGTTTAACAGCGCTTAACAGGGTTACCTACCCTGCTTCCCCAAAACTAGGTCTTCAGTTTAATCCTAATAATGCTAATAATCGAGCCCAGCCTAAATGTGTGGGGGGGGGGCACTCTGTTTGTGCGTGCCCACAGAGAGGGCTCTGAGTGCCACCTCTGGCACCCGTGCCATAGGTTCGCCACCACTGCTCTAGGGTAATTGACCTCTGTAATCAGATACCTGCTGTAATTCTGGGAAATTTCCAGCCACCCCCTGAGACTGACAGCCCTATGTTCCACCTACATTTTGGGTTAAATGTATGTTTTCCAAACTGGGCAAACGGGGGTGCTTCAGGTCAGGAAAATGGTTTTGTGTGGATGCTGAAGCCCCCCCCCCCCGCTCCTGGTCCCAATCCGCGTCATCCCTCATGTGCCCAGGACTCCCAAGGGCAGGTCAGTTGGAAAGGGAGACAGTGCCGTGTGCAGCTATACTCCCCATGGGATAGGAACTAAGGGGATGAAATTTGGGGAGGCTTTGTGTCATTGGGGGGGGGTTGTTTCTAAGGGATCAGACAAGTCACGTGACCTGTTTTGTGCAATGATTTGCTGGGGTCATTTTCCTTGCGGGGCAAGATTCCTCCAAGAGCGCCTCCGACTGCCCTTGCACTGGGCTAATGAACATTGGTCCATTTCATTTCCCTCCACCCAGGATTTTCAAAGATTGCTAAAGCAGCCATCCTTTTGCACAGTCTCAGGTTGGAGGCACTCCCACGCGGACACAACAGGTGGAAGGTGCGATATTTCCCTCCCTTCCACCCAGTGGCGTAGCGCAAAGGGGGTGGAGTGGAGCATGATACACTGGGTGCGTGCCAGTGCAGAGGTGTGGCGTGGCATTCCAAGGGCGTGCCGGGGCATTCCAGGGGTAGGTGGGGGCGTGGCAGGGGTGCAGGGTGCATGCTTGCCCTGGGCACAGTTCCCGCTCGCTACGGCTCTGCTTCCACCTGTTCACTTTCAGTTCCGTGCCGTCCACTATCAGGGAGAATCCACCCACCCGCCCAGAGGTGGGATCTAGCAGGTTCTCACCAGTTCCCGAGAGGGGGTTACTAGTTGGGTCCGCTTTCCCATCTCCCCGCCCTCGCCTCCCCGAGAGGCATCCTGCCTTTGAACGTGAAGGTTCCACATAGCAATTGCGACTAATAATGCAACTCCCTGAACTGGGTTAATCCCTTCCAAGTACTGCAATTCATTGATTCTCAGCCCTTCGTACCTTTTATCTCACCAGTCTCTATCCAAGAACCTGTGTGTTTCACCATTGCTGGGTTCAGATTTGTGAGTTAGGGCATTTTCTATAATGTGGTGATGATTTAGAAATGACCTGGTGCAAAAAAAATTTGGGGGGGGTTGTGGTGGGGTGGCTGCCAATGGGGGGGGCATCCAACTCAGGTTTTGCCCAGGGCTCAGGTTTGCCTAAGTACGCCTCTGCCCCCTTTGCTGAGGGGGGGCTGGCGAGGGAACCTGCTACTAAAATTTTTGGATCCCACCACTGACTCTAATCCAGGGGTGGCCAACCTATGGAGCTCCAGATGTTCATGGACTACAACTGTGATGATGATTTAAATGTGATGATGATTTAAAAATGACCTGGTGCAAAAAAAATTGGGGGTTGTGGTGGGGGGGCTACCCAGGGTTTTGCCCAAGGGCTCAGGTTTGCCTAGGTATGCTTCTGCCCCCTTTGCTGAGGGGGGGCTGGCGAAGGAACCTGTTACTAAACATTTTGGATCCCACCACTGCACCCGCCATTCTGTGCAGGCTGCCCCGCAGGTAACGGGCAGGCTCTCTGAGAGCCCAACAGGGTGCAAAGTCCTCCAAGCACATTTTCTCCCTGTGGCGGAAAGTATGACCGCCCTATAGAGCTACAGCAGCATGTTCAAAATTGCCCTGCCCATTGCATCCTTTTTCTTTTCTTCGGTGTGTTTCACACGCACAGCGATGAGGGTGCGGCCAATCATATTGCGGGACGATAGGCATGGCTGCGGGGGTTCATGTCTGTGTGCCTGTGCAGCTGTGCACGTGTTGTGGGAATTTTTTTTTAAAAAAAGAAATAGAGACAAGTCTCTGGGTAAAGGTGCAAAAGCAACCCGCATTGTTTCCACAGACTCCATTGTTTCCATAGGCCTGAATGGGGGAAGGGCATACACGTGAATGGGAAAAAGGAAAATGGGAGCTCTTATAATGACTACAACCTGTTATATATATACTAGCAGGGCCCGGCCACGCATTGCTGTGGCTTGCATCCCACTGTGCCTTGCATCCCACCCCTCCCCCTCCTTCCCTTTCCCTATGCTAGGGTGGGTGGGTCATATCAAGATGCTGGGCCCTCTGCTTCCCCTCCCTTGCATGCCACCCCTCACTCTCTCTCCTCTCTCACTTCTCTTCCCTTGCATGCCACCCCTCCATCTCCCTCCCTTCCCTCTCCCTCGTGTGTATGTGTGTGTATGTGTTTCACTTCCACTCGAGTTACTGCCTGTGCACTGTTTCCACTGCTCCTATTTGGCCGTCTGAGTGAACATTCTAAGCAGCACGAACATTTTAAGGGTGACAGTTACACACAGGCAGCTGCATGTCCTTTGCCAGGGAGCGCCAGGAAAAAGGCGTTTTACCTGGGCCAGGTGTGAAATTTCAGGTATGTGAACATCTAAAAACACTCTCGCCTGGCTGACTATAGTGGCTGGGAATTTTCAGAGGAATTGGCCCAGCAGTTACTGAGGTATACTGTCATCAACAAAAACACTGTTAGCTTTTTATATATATAGATATCTGTTGTGCAGAATCCACCAGGGATATCCCTGGATGACTCCAGAGCTTCTTCTTTTTAATTCTTCTCTGTCTCCCTCCTCCTAGGGCTGCCAATCTCCAGGGGGGAGCTGCAGGTATCCTGGAATTACGATTGATCTCCAGGTAGCAGAGATCAGTTCACCTACAGAAATGGATGGTGGACTCTGAGGCATTTCCCCTTGCCGAGCCGCCTCTGCCTCAAAGTTCAAGAAGCTCTCCTGATCTTGCGCATGCAGAGCTATCCAGGCCTTGCAGAGATTTCAACAAATGTGAAAAAACCAGCCTATTTGTTTCCCATTTTCCTTTTGGAGGCTTCGTTGCACAAAGGCGGTTTTGTGCTGAGGAATATAGATAATTTTGGTTGGTGACTGGAGCGCTTCTTTCATGTATCATTAAAAAGGAGGGGCGAGGGAAGGGGATTTGTTTAGCGGCACTTGACTTGTTTGATCAGAAGGGGGGGTGGGATGACAGGTGAGCCTGTTTGTTGCAGATAAAGAGAGCGTAATAAAAAATGCAAGGAAACAGCAATTGCTTGTCAGGCAACCAAGCCTCCGAACCCATTCACTTCTATGGACAGTTTATCCGACTACGGCAAACCGGATGGCCCTCACCCACGTTTGCTATTGTTTGCATTTTAATCTGAATCACGGCTTCTTTTCCTTCCGATACAGCAATCGGTCATAAAGAGTTGACCACCATTAAAACTGTTTGATTTGGAGCCCTGTAGTGTTTGACTAAGAGGGTAAATGCAAATTTGATGGAAGAATCAGGATAAATTTACATATCAGCTCCTGCTCACATGGAGTGAGTAAACATTCTGTTTATCTGGAGTGTCACTTTATGATTTCAGCAGAATATAAAACTGACCTTGGCCCAGACACTGCAAGAGGGTTGAATGAAATATATTGTTGTCTAAATACAATTTACTCAAGTAGAACTTGTCAGCAAACCCTGGGTAACTTGGCAAACAGGGTGAGAACAGCAGGCGGGCCACAAACGAAAGAGTTACGATAAACTCCAAAATGAAATTCTTGAATGGGTTATCACAGAAGAAAGAGCCCCTGGCTTCTGTGATCCAGGCCTTGCAGAAGAGGGTTCGGGCTACAGATCTGAGGATCATTACAAAAGGGCATGAGCCAGCCCAACCAAACACTTTCAGATCACAGAGATGTGAAGGGGAAGGGTCAGATTTCAACAAGGGAGTCAAATGTGTCTGCAAAGCAGCCGCAACATGTATTGTGCCGGGCACTCTTTGTGGCGTGTTCATTTCACTTCAGCGAGCATTGTGTCAAAATACTGAAAATATATTTTTTGCAACCAACTAAGACAATGTTTCTTATCTATACATTGAATTGGGGTCCTGTCCGAGAGCCTACCTTTGTAACATTCGGTCTCTTTACCGGTTATGTATGTGAGACATTTGGAATTCTTGAAATATACCATATAAACGCTACTCTGACTTGATACAACCCAATTAAGCCCTTTGAAAATCGCACTGACTTCAGTAACAGGAGAGGGATTCATCTGCTTGTATCTGTCCCACAGAAATGAATATGATGGCCTCTTCTTATTCATGTATTTGATTTAATTTATTATTTTAACAACAACAACAACAACAACAACAACAACAACAATAATAATAATAATAATAATAATAATAATAATAATAATAATAATAATAATAATAATAATAATGTCACTGAAAATGAACACGTAAAACTACTCTGGGACTTCCGAATTCAGACTGATAAAGTTTTGGAACACAATACTCCTGACCTCACGATTGTGGAAAAAAAGAAAGTGTGGATAGTTGATGTTGCAATTCCTGGTGACAGCAGAATCGATGAGAAGCAACTGGAAAAACTTACACGATACGAGGATTTAAGGATTGAACTACAAAGACTCTGGCACAAACCAGTAAAGGTGGTCCCAGTGGTGATCAGCACACTGGGTGCAGTGCCTAAAGACCTTGGAGGGCACTTAAAAACAATCGGCGCTGACAAAATCACCATATGTCAGCTGCAAAAGGCCACCCTACTCGGCTCTGCACGCATTATTCGTCAATACATCACACAGTCCTTGATGCTTGGGAAGAGTCCGACGTGTGATGTAATACAAAATCCAGCATATTGATCTTGTTTGCTGTGTATAACTGTTTTTGTATCAATATAATCAATCATAATCATAATCATAATCATAATAATTTATTTTCGAAGGCTTTCACAGCCAGATTTAACTGGTTCTTGTGGGTTTTCCGGGCTGCGTGGCTGTGGTCTGGTGGATCTTGTTCCTAACGTTTTGCCTGCATCTGTGGCTAGCATCTTCAGAGGTGTAACACAGGGGGAACTCTGCTATTCATCAGTAACAGACTTCCCTCTGTGATACACCTCTTACTGTTGTCCACCGCCCTGAGCCCCTAGGGGGAAGGAAGTTTAGGATATAAATAAATAAATAAATAAATAAATAAATAAATAAATAAATAAATAAATAAATAAATAAATAAATATGCCAGCCACAGATGCAGGCAAAACGTTAGGAACAAGATCCACCAGACCACGGCCACTCAGCCCGAAAAACCCACCACAACCAACATAATTTATTGTAATTGTTATTTATTAATTATTGAATTATTGAATTTACTGTTACTATGTCAGGGTCTGTCACTCCAGTCCGTAACTGAGACTCAACAATGGTTCAAGAGCTTTACTGAACTGTGTCAGGACCTGAATTGCAAAAAGCCAGAGCTGGAGTTCAGGCTTGACAGGTAGCACATATATCTCCAAACATTATCCTTTCAGGTGTTCCCTCCTCCCATTGATTCTCACAATTGCCCACCTGAGAGAAGGATAGTGTGAAAGCAGTATTGTGATGTGTTTGCCCAAGGCCAGTGACAGACATACTGTAAGGTTGCTATTCAACCTTGGACGGTTTCTTTCTGAGGAGGTTGGCGGGAAGCCCAGACTGGGGAATGTTTCTGTTATCAGTTGTTTGTTTCTCTTATTCCTTTTGCCTGTCTGTGTGAAACTGTTTCCAAAAGGATTTGGGTGAGAACCCAAAGTTGTTTACCCAGTTTTAGCGGGAACTGGTTGGGAGCCCGTAAAAGAGGCTGTTCGACCGTTGGGGGCCCAGTTCCCGCATTGCATGTGATCGACTAAACATGCCAGCTCAATAAAGAACTTAAGCAGTTACTTTTGGTCTGGACTTTTCTGGTTCGTTACACATACCCCCTTCTCCAGGAAATGGCAGAGAGGGGGATGGTTTGCCTATTTCACTAGTTACAAGCAAGCTGTAGAAGACAGAGACAGTGAGGCCCACAGGCCACAGATAACAGCAAGTGCAGGAGTGACCGTGGTGCTGGCCCCAGCAAGAGCCAGGCCTGACAATATACTGTTACTTTCATTAACATCATTTTTATAACTTCCAGCAAAATAAGCAGAAGCAGAGTCATTCTTCCTCTGGAACATTTTTAATATAAATTTATTTTTGGGAATTATAGTATGTTAATGGGTTGCTACTGATTTGGGAAGGGGCCGTGGCTCACAGGCACAGCATCTGTTCTACCTGCACAAGGTCCCAGGTCTGATCCATGGCATTTTCAGTTTTAACACACTCAGAGCACAGAGTGAACACACAGCTCCCCGAAGCCCTGGAGGGCAGCTGCAATTCACAGCAGACAAGATTAACCTTGATAAGCCAATGGTCTGATTTAGAATAAGCTTCAGATCTATTCTATGATCTAGTCCAGGGGTCTGCAACCTGCGGCTCTCCAGACGTTCATGGACTTCAATTCCCATCAGCCCCTGCCAGCATGGCCAACTGATGAGAATTGTAGTTCATGAACATCTGGAGAGCCGCAGGTTGCAGACCCCTGATCTAGTCACAAGTATAGGAATGGAACAGTCTTGATGATACACAAGCCAATTATACACTGGTGCTGTGCCCCGCACGGAAGGTAGATTATCTTTGGGGCAGAGCTTCTGTTACAGTTGCCTTTCCAGAGGCAGAGCTTTCCACAGGGGCGGCCTGGGGATAAATGCCCTGGGTGTCTACCATTCTGTCATGCGGGGGGTGGAAAATCACCCCCGCATGGCCACACCCCCACATGGCCACACCCCTGCCTTGCTGCTGCTGCTCCAGGGTTCTAAAAGCCCCATCGCCCTCCCTCCCCACCCCCAGCAGACCATCTGGGGCTCACCTGCCCCCCCTCGCAAAGAAGTCTGGGCGCACAGACCAGCACCACAGACCCTCCCCTGCTTCCCCCCACCCCTGCTGTGTCCCCCCCCTGGTCTGGGTTGTGCCCTCCCGCCCTGTGGGGGAAAGTTGCATGGCTGTTCCTGGTGTCCAGAGGCAGCTGGGGGAGAAGGGAGAAGGGGCCGCCCACGGGCATGGAGCCCATGGGCACCGAGAAGGAGGAGGAAGAGGCGCCTCACAGCTTTCCGCCTTTTGGCCTTAGTGACCCGGGGTGGAGAGGGGCCGCTGCACCCAGTTTACAACCACAGAGCACCTGAAGAGCCACCCCACAGGGTCCCCCCGCCCGTCCTGCTCAGCTACGTTGAGCCAGAACCAGGATAGTATGGGACCAGCCACCCCAGTCCAGACCCCTGTCCTCATTTCCCTTCCCCACCCAACCCCACGAACGACCCCCACCCAACCCCACCCAACGAAGCCTGAGCATGTGCAGCATCTCCAGACCCGGTTTCCTCCTCCTGCAAAATCTGCCGAGGGAAGAATTGGGATCCTCCTTTTAAGACTTTTGTGGGGTTACCCTGTTTCCCCGAATATAAGACATCCCTGGAAAATAAGACGCAGTAGAGGTTTTGCTGAAGTGCGAAATATAAGGCATCCCCCAAAAGTAAGACGTAGCAAAGTTTTTGTTTGGAAGCACGCCCGACGAACAGAACACAGAAAAATAAGACATCCCCTGAAAATAAGACATAGTGCATTTTTGGGAGCAAAAATTAATATAAGACACTGTCTTATATTCGGGGAAACACGGTAGCCCTTCTGGGGGGGGGGGGTTGCACAACATAGATGAGCAGGAAATAACTGTTCTCATTTTCTACTTTTTGGGGCCTTCTTTGGGGGGTTTCACAACCTGCTTCTACTATGCAGTGGCGTAGTGGTTAAGAGCAGGTGCACTCTGATCTGGAGGAACCGGGTTTGATTCCCAGCTCTGCCGCCTGAGCTGTGGAGGCTTATCTGGGGAATTCAGATTAGCCTATGCAATCCCACATACGCCAGCTGGGTGACCTTGGGCTAGTCACAGTTCTTCAGAGCTCTCTCAGCCCCACCTACCTCACAGGGTGTTTGTTGTGAGGGGGGAAGGGCAAGGAGATTGTCAGCCCCTTTGAGTCTCCTGCAGGAGAGAAAGGGGGATATAAATCCAAACTCTTCTTCTTCTCTCCCCTCCCCCCCCCCAACTTCTCCCATACAGGTGTGGCAGATCCCATAATCTCTACTATTTGTGAGCAAAGAGTGACCTTTTCCTCTGCTTCACAGGGAAGATGAAAGAAATGACCCTGCATTATACTTTGCTTCTGGGGGTTTTTTTGCTCCATCCTGTCCCTCTGCTCTTCCACCCTCCCTGATGATTGGGAGGACTTTGCAAAACTTTATTTCAACTTCAAGCATTTGTACCATATTAGATCTATTAAAATAATGATAGATCTTAATAGAAGAATATCAAAATAACAAGGAATATTGAAATAACAAGCCTCTCTCTCCTCCTGTGGCAGCAGCAGCAGCAGCAGCAGGGACTCTGTGTGTGTGTGTGTGTGTGTGTGTGTGTGTGTGTGTGTGTGTGTGTGTGCGCGCGCGCGTGTGTGTGTGTGTGTGTGTGTCTGGAGAGGTGTGTGTTTGTGTGGGGGGGAGAATATTAGTTATAGGACATAGTCCCCTTCTTCAGCAGAGTGTGATCCAGGAAATTGCTTTGCCTCAGTCATTTGGGAGGGGAGATTACTTTTGGAAATATTGATATAACAACAATAACAGTAGTACTGATATAGTAGCAATTTAAGGGGATTTAAGAAAGCCAGCAATCTTGCGACTACCAGGTGTGATGAGATTTTAAGAGTTGATGGGTGGAGTTAAGAGAACCAGGAAAAGCAATTAGAACTGAGACCTGGGAGAGTTCAGCAGGGCAGCTGTGCTGCAACAGGTAGTGGGTGTCTCCTCACATGTAAACAGAGAAACACGAGAAGTCCCCACTACAACCTCCCTTCTTCTCCTTGAATTGGAATCAGAAATAAAGTGGCAGCCAATATATCTGTTTTAGATGGACAATGTACGTTCCTACCAGCTTGTCCCTGAAGAAGTGGCTGCCACGTTCTTGAAGGCACTCATGGTCTCTACCAGCACCTCAGTTTGAGTCCTGAAATGAACTGCTGTGTATGGGAGACCCCTGCCTTAATGAAACATGGAGAACCTGGGATGAGACAGAGATGCATTTTGGCATCTGACAGGACTCCAAGACTTCTGAAGGACCTTCTGCTTTCACTTCATGGCCATTCCCTTCACAGAGGGGCTTTCCCCACTGACAGAGTTGAACTGGTTTCTACCTAGGTTCGCCTCAGTGAATCCCCACTGCCCCCGAGCTCAACATTGTTTTGTCTTTTACCCCTCCCCCCAGAACTGCGACATCCTTGTTTCAGTTATGAACTACACTTTTCTGCCGGAACAAGGTTGATACCGCTTTGAAGCTTCAAAGTGGGGAAGCCTCGAAACGACACTTTATCCGTTCAACCAATCACGAGCCGCTTTTGTGGCATGCGCTGAATGGGAGAGTCGTGGTGGGCAGAAAGCGCATGTAACTGCAAACTGCAAACTGTAAAAACTGTAAAAAAAAAAAAGAACGCTCCCGTTTCCCGCCGTAACACAAGCACGAATTACAATCGAGGAGCGAAACAGGCACCAAGATGATCCCGCCCACTTAGCTCGGTTCCAGGGGGGCCAACTCAGTTGCTGTAGGGACAGCCTGGAATCCCCCTCCACTAAAGGAAACCGAGTCGACCTTAGCTCCCTTCTGTAGTGGGGAAAGCCCCTAGAGTATCCAAGGAAGTCAGATGGCACACACCAGCAGTTCCAGGTTGAAGCGCTATCTTGCCAAAGCCACCCCTCCCCGAGTCTCTGAGCAACATTCATGCCCCCACCCCACCCTAAAGTTGCCAATGACTTCTCAGGAAATTCCTGGAGATTTGGAGGTGGTGCTCAGAGAGGGCAACTCAGGGGGTTTGGGGAGCATTTGAGGAGGGGAGGCCCCTCAGGGAGTTGTGGTGCCGTAGAGTTTGCTCTCTGAAGCATCCATTTCCTCCAGGCGAATGGATCTCTGTAATCTGGTGATTCACTGTGATTTCAGAACTGCGTATGTTTCCTGGAGTTAAACAGTCCTCTGCCCCCCCCCGAACGATGCAACCTAAAAACTGATAAATTGCCAAGCTCATTCCCCCCCCCCCATCTCCGCACGCTCTGTCTTCATCAGTATGCAGAGTGATTTTGTGCGTGGCAAGTTGTAACAGCAAATCGATTACGTCTTCATTTGAACTTCTCCTGCCATAAGCCCATTTGCACCACTTGACCTTCAGAGCCATGATTCAAAATTATCACCCAAGCAAACCTTTCTCTAGTCTGGCCTGATGTCTGAAATGTCTTGGAAAAACTACTGTGCTGGTTCATGACAGGAAATCAACAGTCACAGGTGCCCTGGACCCCAGAGGCTGAGAATAGAGGCATGTTACACGGGGTGTTTTCCCCATCAGGCCTTAAACCTACGAGCAAAAATCCAGTTCAGTGTGACCAGGGGTTGATAGGAGAATGCTACCTTTCCGTCCTTCAGGTGTAGTAACACTCTCTTAGTACAGGGAAGGGTGAATCCAGCTAATACATAACTACAGAGGAAGGGGTAAATGGTTCTGCTATCTCACCCCAGGTAAGCTTCAAATATTCTAATATTTCTGCATTGGAGAGAGAGAGATCCATTCAAAGCTAACACTTCAAGGACAAGGCTAAGCTGCAACATTTCTCTTTGATATCAATTATTTTGTACACCCGAGGAGATTTTGATTAAATCTTATAGGGCGATTCCGCACACGCGTAAAATAGGTTCGACCCAGTTCCCTGAGAAGGGTACTGACCTAGGTCGAAGCCATTGTTGTTCCCCACTGCAACCAGCTTGATCCCAGCTCGGAGGGCAGGATCATCCTGTGCCTCTTCGCCGCTCCGTTCCGATTGGCTACTGTTCTACGGCCATGTTCCGTCTATCCCCACACATGTTATTAAAAAAACTGCCACAGAAATGGAGGGACAAAGGTGGTGTTTTTTGATTGGCCAGCTGTACGCATGCCCGAAACACTCAGCTGTGATTGGCTGAATGCGGGGCTCCTGGCACCAGAGATTCCGCACTTTACTGGAATTGAGCTGAGTTCGAGCGTGGTTCCCTGAAAAAGTAGTCGTTCCCAACTGGAGTCGGAAATTTGACCGTTACATGGGGCGAAGCTGGAACAAAACCACGTCGATCCCAGTAGTTGTGCGGAGCACTTAGGTCGAACGCAGCTCGAACTTAGGTTGATAACGCAAGTGCGGAATTGACCATAATCTTGCACCTTGAGTGATGGAGTTTGGCAACAATTTCACTTGGTATTTGTTGGCTGTAGGTTCAGAACAGGCAGATGACCCAACTCCAGTGGCGGAACTAGGCAAACTGGAGCCCTGGGCAAAACCTGAGTTTGATGCCCCCCATGGGCAGCCACCCTCCCCCACCGTGACCAAACAAAAAATTTTTACCACCAGGTTGTTTCAAAGTCACCATCACATTATAGAACATGCCCCAACTCACAAATCTGAACACAACAGAAATATTTTTGAAATTTTCAAAATGCTTTCAAAATAGTAATAATAACCTTTATTAGGCATTGAGAGAATAAAAGAAATAAAGAAAACAAGCATTGGCAGGAAGGGGGTGGATTTAAAAGGAAAATCTGGGGAAATGCCTGCTGTCAGGGGTGCCTGCTGTCAGGGGTGAAATTATTAAGATAGCAGCACCAAAATTTCTGAGTATCTTCATGAGACCCCTACTCATGATAATACCCAGGTTTAGGTGAACAGGATGGTTCAGGGTCCAAAGTTATTGACCCTCAAAGGTGTAAGCCCTATCTCCTATTAGCTCCTTAATATTGGAAACAATGTGGGGGATGAGGCATCTTCCCTTTGGGAGTCCACATAACTTTGGGACTCCCTGAACCAAACCTCACCAGAACCTGGGTGATATCATCTGGATATTCCCAAAAAATCCCTGAAATTTTGGTGCTGTTAGGCCTAAACTGCTCTCATCTGCAGGCCAAAAATCCTGGCATTGAGATGAACCTGCAGTTTTTTGCTTCACCAGGCGGTGCCCAGGGCAACTGCCCACTTTGCCCAATGGGAGGAACGCCTCTGCCCAACTCCCCGTTATTCACACAGCAGACCTGGCAACCATCATGGCAGCGAGAGAACCCTGACCTGGATGACGCAGGTGAGCCCAATCACACCTGATCTCAGGTGCTAAGCAAGGTCAGCCCTGGCTGTTACCTGGATCATGGGAGGCCACAAAGGAAGTCCAGGGTTGCTACGCAAAGACAGGCAATGACAAACCACCTCTGTCAGTCTCTGGCCTTGAAAACCCCACAGGGTCTCCGTATGTCACTGTGACCTGACAGAACTTTACAGACAAGATAACAAAACCGAACTGTCACAAGCATGGTGTTGGCTTCTTAGAAGTATCTAGCGGGCTTTTATTGGAAGCAGAAAAGCTTGATTCAGCAGAATGTCAAGACTTGAGTTTCTGAATTGTCTGACCTCCAGACTTTCCGCAGCTGCGGTTCTTATCATCTTTGGACGGCCCAGACTTGGTCTGTGAACCTGTTTCATGGGAACTCTGTGAAAATGCAATGGCCTTGTGAGGTGGAAGGGAGGCGGATGAGTGATATATGTTGGTGTAATTGTGTTCTGCTTTAGATTTCTCCTTGCTGTTATTTGAGTGTCTTCTTAGCCTGCAAATAAAGAACTAGTTTCAATGTTTGTCTGGAGGTGGGATCCAGCAGGTTTGTCTGGAGGTGGGATCCAGCAGGTTCTCACCAGTTCTCGAGAGTGGGCTACTAATTATTTGTGTGTGCCGAGAGGGGTTACACTAATTGGAGTCTCGCTCTTCCGCTAAGAAATCTCCATTAGGTCCAAAAAATCACAAAGTCCCTCTTATTTGTTGTTTCCCTATGTGAAACTGGTTAATGGCAGTAGAAAAACGGGATCATTCCTCCTGTTGGGCTGTTTAAAAACATGTTTTTAGTAATATGGTAAAGTTCCCTTTGTTTACATGAAAGTATCCTTCTTTGAAGTTTCTAGAAACAAAATTAAGCATTTAAAAGGTATTAAGCATTTGATATACAGGCAAGCTAGGTTGTTTCTGTTGGCAGCAAACGATAGGACTTACTATAATGAGTTTAAATTATGGACAGAAAATTAGGAAATTAGGAACTTTTTTTTTACAGTAAGAGTTTTTGCTATGACCAGAGAATTATTACACGCCCCACCGAATGCCCGGCCATGCCCCTATTGTGCCCCACCCAGCCCCATTGGCGCTACGCCACTGTTTGAATCCAACCACCATGGGAACCTGTTACTAAAATTTTTGGATCCCACTATTGACTTAGTCAGATTCCTTACACAGGAGGTCCAACATTAGCTAGACTTTTTTACCCAGATAAACAGCTTGGGCATGTTCTCTACTGGGTGGGAGACTAGTATTGTGATCCCCATTCATAAAAAGGGGGATAAATCTGATCCCAATAATCATCACCCTATCAGTCTCCTCGATACAGCATCAAAACTTTAATTTCTTGTATGTAGTATACATGGTTTAGATTTTTATGTAGATTCTTGTAGATTGTAAAGGCGTAAGGGGAAGGCTGAGTGCAATAAAACCTATTTATGTATTGATTGATTTCACAGGGTTTTTCTGTGTTCTTATATTCTATTCAGTAGCTACATGCATGCCACGACATATAGGAGCTTTCCCCACTGACAGAGTTGAACTGGTTTCTACCTAGGTTTGCCCTCACAGTGAATCCCCACTGCCACCGAGCTCAACATTGTTTTGTCTCAGTTCCCCCCCCCACTTCGTGAACTCGCGACATCCTTTTGTCGGCTCTTTTGAACTACACTTTTCTGCCAGAACAAGGTCGATACCGCTTCGACACCTCATCCATTCAACCAATCACGAGCCGCTTTTGTGGCATGTGCAGAATGGGAGAGTCGTGGCGGGCAGAAAGTGCATGTAACTGTAAACTGTAAAAACTGTAAAAAAAAAGAACACTCCCATTTCCCCGCCAGAATACTGCTAATTCAATCACGACGAGGGAGTGAAACAGGCACTAAGCATGATCCCGCTTCACTTAGCCTCGGGTTCCAGGAGGCCAACTCAGTTGCTGTGGGGCCAGCCTGGAATCGCCCTCCACTGAAGGGAACCGAGTCGACCTTAGCTCCCTTCTGTAGTGGGGAAAGCCCCATAATCACTTTAATTTCTTGACAGTAGATGCATTGGAATAAATTGGGGGGGGGGACTGAGACAAACTAGGGGAGACAGGTTCTCTCCCTCCATTTCTGTGTGGATATAAATGAAATCAGGAGCTAGACGGGAGGAGGCATTCACTTGCCAGTTGAGTAGGCATGATGAAGAAACTCATGCCATTGTTACTGTGAGGACGATAGAATGGAAAAGAGAACAATGTGCTCTCTGCCCTGAGCTACTTGGAAGAAGGGCAGGATAAAAGTGTACTAGATAGGAAGATAAATCAAAGTGTACCTTCTTGGTCATGCATCACAGGATACCGGTCTCCTAAAATTTCTAGGAGTAAGTGTTCCCTGTGGGGGTGGCCTGTCACAAACCAGAGTTGTTTTCACCATGGCCAGACTTCTGTCACCTTCCCAACATCTTGTCGGCCCCGTGCTGTAGGGGTGAGCCAGCGATCCCAGCAGAGTCTCAGAAAGTGCACAGGAATGCCTGTGCCATCTGTTCCTTCCTTCCGGGCGCACAGGCACACTCATCACAAGACCTCTTTGACTCACGGGTCACAAGATACCCCAAACAAAGGGTCTCAATACCCCCAGGTATGGATTAGGCCCAGACAGGAACGTTTCCTCCCACACGTCAAGAGTCTCAATGAGTGCGTGGTATTATGCCAAATCCCTTCTCCCGCTCTCCTGCCTTCCCAAAACCCTAATAAAAGGTGCCAGGGACTCCAGCTCGGCAGATTAGCCAGATCCACGGATCACGCTAGATCGCCACTGGCTTCTCTACACCGGACCCTGATATCGCTGCGTCTCGTCTCTTCATTGCATCATCTGTAACGACTTCACCGTGCTTTGCTATGAGCCATATGGGCCTCTGCCCTGTTAACCTATGCTGGTGGCATCTGAGTGCCACCTTGGCAGATAGTGGAATAAGGATTGTGTGTTTTCAAAGACTTCCAAGGCTGGAATCAATTGACTATTGTGGGTTTTCTGGGTTGTGTGGCTGTGGTCTGGTAGTTTCCACTGAAAACTGCAAGACCACAGCTGCAATCCAGAAAACACACAACAGCCAGTACGGATCATGTCATTGGCCGTCCATGTGGTCTCAGAGTCCGTGCATATGCCACGTGAACAGAATGTTTCCCCAATGTTCCTTGTTATTTTTTAATGTCTACTTTTCATGCTTCTGGAGTGATTTCCACAAACCACGAGACAGTCCTGCAATTAGGGCCCCCTTCAAAATGTCAAGGTTGGTTGGCTGCATGGGGACACTTCGGGATGCATCAAGAGATCATGGGGCTGTTCAAAATCATTTTAAAGAACCCTTCATATTTAAATTGTCTATTATTATTATTATTATTATTATTATTATTATTATTATTATTATATTTAAATAATTTAATAATTAATAAATTAATTAATTATATATTATATATAAAATATTATAATTATTAAATATTATAAATATTAAATATTATAAATATGATAGCCAGTAATGATCAATGATTTCACCCATTTGATCTCGTAAAACCCAGCTAATCTCGAGAACCCCATCGTCCCGTACCCAGCAAAATGACAAGACAATAAAAAACAAATCTAATAGCCCCCCCCCACTTCATTGAATCGAAGACTGAGTTCGAGTGGTTCCCTGAAAAAGTAGTAGTTCCCAACTGGAGTCAGAAATTTGACCGTTACACGGGGTGAAGCTGGTACAAAACCACGTCGATCCCAGTGGTTGTGCGGAGCACTTGGGTCGAACGTTATTAACGAGGTCGATAACCGTCGCAAGTGTCCCACCATTGACTAGTGAAGATATTAAGACACCCATATTTTGCTTCTGGTTATTCTAAAGAGAGGTAAAACAGCAGCATGTATAATTTTTTTTTAAATTGAAGTGGGTACCTTATTCTACCTTCAAATTCAAATTCAAATTCAAAAATTCTACCTTGTTCAGCTTCCCGTGAACGTCACACTGCAAGCTCCCCAGGTTCAAAACTAAAACTTTTAAACCTCAGTTCTGTCCTCCTCTCCCTCTGCTGTCATTCTGTCCTTCAAAGTTTGCTGCGGCTGAATTAACAGGTGGCTATAGCATCATAAGATGTCTCAGGCTCATTCCGCACATGCATAATAATGCACTTTCAAACTGCTTTCAATGCTCTTTGAAGCTGTGCGGAATGGCAAAATCCACTTGCAAACAGTTGTGAAAGTGGTTTGAAAATGCATTATTTTGTGTGCGCGGGAGGGGCCTCAGATCCATGTGGAACCTCTGCAGCATCTTGCATGTTGCAGTTTTTACCTGTGGAAGCAGGTTTCAAGGACAGGTGCACTTAGATCGTGGTAGTGCTTACAGTGTAAGCATGTGCGAATCAGCCCTTGGGGATATGGGTGCATCCTCCTGGTGGTTCTGTTGACCTTAACAAAGCTTAGAGGGTTGCTAAGAATTGGAGGTGCTCAGAGGGAGCGCCCTTCCCAGTCGTTTTGTACGAGGCCCATGAAATTTGACAATTTTTGCACAACAGACTAAAGGCATTAAATTGCCTGGCCGGTTTGTTAGCGTTTTACATTGCTTATTAATGAAGCGTTAACAGCCACTTTGCCAAAAAAATATTATTTCCAATGGAAACGCTGACATCATCTCAATTCTCTAGGTGCTCTTGGGCCCCCATGTAACAAAGGAATTTTCTTCTTTTTGCACCATGAATACTAATTGCTGCATAATGGAGACGGATTTTGTGGAAAGCAGCCGAGCGGTGGAAGGGTGCCATCTAAAGGGAAGGAGAAGAAGGAGACAGAAGTCCTGAAATCACTGAGAGCAAACCTTTCGTTGCTATTTCAACCTGCCTTGGCTTTTCTGCTGCCATTCTTCTAATTCAGCCACAGGAGCCAACATTTTGAAACCGACCCATTTCCAAAATGCTGACTATCTCATTCAGGGGACTGTCAACATCCATTTGTGTACACAAGATATTGGGGACAGTCTCCAAACTCACCTGGGGATTCACATTTGAACCATAACGTTCAGACATTCTGAACAGTCCGTGCAGATCTGTTGGGAATTTCAAGTCTATGTCACAAGCGGTCATGAAACTGCTAACCATCTGTTTGAATGTAAACAAGATGTTGTGGTCACATTCTAATGATGTATTGATTAGGTACTGGCCGGTTTAGTAGCTGTTGACTACATACTTGAGAGCACATATATCTAAAGTTATAAAGTTACCTCAGTTTCTTTGTTCTGTAGTAGTGGGCCTATTTTAGCCTTGTGCTGAGACTAGTATATCAGTGTAGCCCAGTGATGGCGAACCTTTCGAGACCGAAAAGCTCAAAACGGCAGCCCAGACCCGCATCTAATTTATTAATCACAAAGTGCCAACACAGCAATTTAACACTGAATACTGAGGTTTTAGTTTTAGAAAAAAAGCGGGTTTGGCCCCAGGGCGCATCGTTACTCGGGAAGTGAAACTTTGGTGGTAGTCCGGTGGCTTCTGCTTTGGAAAGCAACCTTGCAACTTCTTCAAATGGGTGAATCCACGACCCTAGGAGGGAGGTTTTACTCAGAAGCAGAGTCCCATTACAGCAACCCGAGGCTTACTCCCCAGGTAAAGGATCGTGACTTTAGTTCTCGCCAAGAAATCAGTGGGGTTTTAAAGCAGTGCTTAACACAGGGTTTACCTACACTGCCTTCCCCAAAGAGCTAGAGTCTTAGGTTTAATGCTAATGAAATCAAGCCCAGCGGCCCAGGGGTGCCAGCCCTAGATGTGTGGGGGGGCACTCTGTTTGCGTGTGCCCACAAAGAGGGCTCTGAGTGCCACCTCTGGCACCCATGCCATAGGTTCGCCACCACTGGTGTAGCCAGTATAGAATAGAGTTTATTGGTATCTTCCATGTTTACCTTTCCTTTTAGCTAGTAAACTTACTATATAAAGCTCACTGGTATTAGGGTTCATTATTGCTTTTTATTATACTCTGCATTGACACAAATTTAACCAACAAGATCCAAGCCAAACCTCTGAGGCTACATTGCAGGGGTTTGGTTAGGACCTGGATAGAAGTGGTGCAGGGTCGGGAGGCAATGACAGTCACCTCTTATGTCTTTGATGGCTGAGAGTTAGCCAGCCGCCGGAGGGCACTGGACCCCTTCTCACTGAGCTGACCCAAGTTGTCTTTTGATTGACATGGCTGGAAAACTGGCCTTGGTTCTTGGAGGCTGGAGGAATGAAAAGTGAAAGGAATCAGGTTCCACTGCAACATGAACGGTATTTCCTAGAGCAGTGGTGGCGAACTTTTGTCACTCCAGATGTTATGGACTACAATTCCCATCAGCCCCTACCAGCATGGCCAATTGGCAGACCCCAATTGGCCATGCTGGTAGGGGCTGATGGGAATTGTAGTCCATAACATCTGGAGTGACAAAGGTTCGCCACCACTGTCCTAGAGCGTCCCTCTAGGAGCAGCAGTGGCATAGGAGGTTAAGAGCTCCTGTATCTAATCTGGAGGAACCGGGTTTGATTCCCCGCTCTGCCGCCTGAGCTGTGGAGGCTTATCTGGGGAATTCAGGTTAGCCTGTGCACTCCCACACACGCCAGCTGGGTTAGTGACCTTGGGCTAGTCACAGCTTCTCGGAGCTCTCTCAGCCCCACCTACCTCACAGGGTGTTTGTTGTGAGGGGGGAAGGGCAAGGAGATTGTAAGCCCCTTTGAGTCTCCTGCAGGAGAGAAAGGGGGGATAGAAATCCAAACTCTTCTTCTTCTATCTTTTGGGCACTGCTGGTCTGAAAGCAAATATTAAATATTCTCATTTGCACAAAAGTATCAGAGAAGGTTATTTGGAGTCTACCTGGGTGTGTGTGTGTGTGTGGGGGGGTGTCTATCATTTTCGCCTTTGACTACTATTTTTAGATTCTGATTGCCTTTCCTCTTTGGCTCCAGTTTGCCCCAGTGAGACCACCCAAAGGGAACGATTCAGTGCTGCACGCTTGTGTCATTAATCGCTTTCATACCAAGGTATTTTTTTCCTATTTGCTTTGTATTTTATTTATTTGTTTGTTTGTTTGTTTCACTTGATATACCGCCCACCCTCAAAGGGCTCTGGGTGGTGTACAATATCATACTAAATATCATACTAAAACATCACAATATAAATCTCATAAAATCTCATAAAATTATAAATTATTAAAATGATTTAAAATATTATTTATACAAAGACTTTTGAATTTCAAGCGCAGATTTTGGGATCCCCTTGTTTGTATCGTGTTATCCATGTTGTGTAATTTGTCTTTCTTGTTTGGCTTTTTGATATAGACTTTTAAATTATTTCTATTAAAGGTTTAGTTTTAACGCTGATCAAGCCAGAGGGAGGTTTTCTTTCTGCAGAAGGGATCTCTGCCACCTGGAGATCAGTTGTGATCCCAGATCTCCAGCCGCCCCCTGGAGGCAGTCTGGAGCAGTGCCCCCCCCCCCCGGCCTTTAAATTTGGTGACCCACTCAGGGAAATCAGTTCTAGTCCCAGAGGCCTCCAGTCCCCACCTGGAGGTTGGCAACAGGCACTGCTCTAAGAGACCCAGGGACTAGAAACCAATCAAGTCAACTTTACTGCTGGTAAAACAAACAGGCACATTTTTTTTTGAACCACCTCTTTGGGCTGTGTCAACAAAGACCCAACTTTCTTTGGGAGGCCAGGGAGGGCAGGAGCTGGCCTACCACTGCGGCGCCTGCCCACCTGCCCGCCCGCCTGCCCGAGCCGCCAAGTCCCAGCTCCCTGCAGACCGACGAGCCCCACCCCCCGGCCTCCCTGCAGGATCTGGGGAGGGCAGGAGCCAGCCTGCAGGGAGGCTAGGGGCGGGGCTTGGCACCTGTCTGAGCTGCCCCCTGAGCCCCGCCCTCCCCGCTGGCTCCTGTAAGTGGGGCGTGGGGGAGGGGGCGTGCAGGGAGCTGGTCATGCCCCTGGGTTTCATTTAGGCCCAGTACGCCACTGACCGAGGGCACAAAATGTGTGTGGCACACCATATTTGGTAGGTGCAGTACCTGATCTGTGGGGTCAAGGGGGCAGGTGCCATGGGGGATGGGCAGAGAAGGGCAGCAGGAAGAAGTGAGAGGGGTTTTATTGCCCAGAAGAGATGACTCACCCTGCAGCACCCATGCCCATCCCCCCAGTTAGGCTGCTGCTAGGAAGGAAGGGGAAGGAAGAGGGAGACCCTGGGCCTCAGAGGAACGTCACAGCACCTGGCAAGGCAGAAGTCAGGTGAAACTGTTACCGCAGCTGCTCGGGTAACAATAAGTGATTTCAGCTCAGCAACGTAATGAGGCGCAGGAAGCCGGCGTTCTTCAAAGCAAACGGATTTTATTTGGAAGTGATGGTCACAGCTCGGGCAGGAGAATCGTGCTCTTGCAACCCAGTGCAAGAACTTTTATTCCCGAACTTCAAAGGGGCAAAGGGGCAGGGAACAGGGGAGGTGAGGGGGCAAGTCCCTCATCAAACACCAATAAGAAAACAAACAACACAAAAGCAAGATACAGTTACAACTTCTGAATGGGATTACAAAATCCCGCTGTCAAACGTCTTCCCGCGAGATCTCGCAATCGTGCTGAAGGGAGAGCAGATAAGGTCCATTCAGAAAATCCAGGTGGTCTCGTTACCGCACCCAGCTATCTCCTTTAACAGATGGCTGTTTCCTTTGGTAATACCCTGAGGCTCCCGCCTCACATCGTTGCAACAAAGAAAAGTTCAAACTGTCCAATGGTGGTCCCTGCATGTCTTCCAACGGTTGGGGACCTCTGGGTGCTGGCAACAGATTTGATTTGCAAGTCCAAAGAAGGTCTTTGTCTTTGTTAAGGAGTCGGCTGGGTATTGGTCTGAGCTGCATTCCAGAGCCAACTTTCTTGTCCCTTAATATCAGACTTTTACAGGCTACAGCTTTTGCTCAGACACAAATTTCAAAAATAACATTTCTAAACTTAAACATTTGGGAAACCTTAAGGGATAAACACGTACACTTATAGGCAAGACTTTTCTAAGCCTAACAATAACAGGACCTTAGATTAACTGGAGAACCTAGTCAAACTAAAATCCTAAACAGCGGGCACATCATAAATTCAACTCTAAAGGGGCTTTTATTACATCCTAGAATGGCATAAACAAGAGGGAAATCATATATCATTGGCACAAGCATACATGAGCGTTCTCTGTGAGCCTTATGGAGGCTTCTGAACTACACAAGTTTCCGTGTCCGGGCATGGAGCCAGTGTAGCCAGGCAACCTTATTCAGGAAAATATTTTGTTTATTTTCCTGGCGGTAACAAAACCATGGTAAGCAAAGAGGAGAGAGAGCTAAAAGTTCCTGAGGAGATGTTCAAATGCATCAGATTCTGTGCAGTGGGAGAAATGGACTCCCAGGTAACTTTCCCCTGGCTGAGGCACCCTCCGCTTCCACCTACATAACCTTCCAGTTCCTGGTCTTCCTGCCTCCCTTTCCTGGACCGCATGTTGATAGTGGTTGTGGAAGGCTTTGAGCATGTGACACTTCTGGGGGTGGGGGGTGGCACCAGTGGTGGGATCCAAAAATTTTAGTAACAGGTTCCCTCGCCAGCCCCCCCTCAGCAAAGGGGGCAGAGGCGTACCTAGGCAAACCTGAGCCCTGGGCAAAACCTGAGTTGGATGCCCCCCCATGGGCAGCCACCCCACCATGACCACCCCCCCCCCATTTTTTTGCACCAGGTCATTTCTAAATCATCATCACATTATAGAAAATGCCCCAACTCACAAATCTGAACACAGCAATGGTGAAACACACAGGTTCGTTGATAGAGACTGGGGAGATAAAAGGCACGAAAGGCTGAGAATCCATGAATTGCAGTACCTGAAAGGGATTAACCCAGTTCAGGGAGTTACATTATTAGTCGCAATTGCTATATGGAACCTTCACGTTCAAAGGCAGGATGCCTCTTGGGGAGGCGAGGGCGTGGAGACGGGAAAGCGGACCCCATTCATAACCCCCTCTCGGCACACACAAATAATTAGTAACCCACTCTCGGGAACTGGTGAGAACCGGCTGGATCCCACCTCTGGGTGGCACTTAGGTCATATTGTAAACACTCACAGAAGAAGAAGAGTTTGGGGACCTGGAGACCATTAATGGTTCAGCATATCTGATGCACCCCTGCTTCCTGCCCCCGCCTTGTGCTCTGCTGTGTAAGGCACTGCAAGCCCTGGAGTGGAGTGGGGCCGAAGGACACAGGATGGGCTCTTCTGTTGTCCCCTCTCTTGCAGCTTTAAAACTGGGAGCCGTGTTATGCTTGGCTTTGCCAAAGGCGATAAAGCATCAGCGATACAGATGGAAGAATCCAGATACAGTTACAACCGCGATAACTTTGGTCAAAATTAAATTGTCGTCAGAAATGTTGGAAGAAAAGGGACTTTACGCTGTTTCCTGCCTCATCCTACAGAGGGGGTTTTTACTAGCGAGCTAGTGGCTAGATAGGGACTTAGGAATTTGTCACCTTTACTCTATCATGCTGAGTCTATCCCTTTGATGTAGACTGATACTCTTAGGGACTTCCTCCCTTGCTTCCGCCTTCTTCTCGAAAACACTCTCCATTACTCTTACCATCACCATGCCTAGGGAGAGGATGTGTCTCCTACACATCCGCCTCCATCCAGCTAGATTAGACTAGATAGTGAACCTATCTCTCCACCTTTCTATCCAGAATGGAGTTCACTAATAAATACTCTTTTTATTAGATAAGAAACTACAAATGACTCTGACTTTCTTTTGTGTCTGAAGTTCTCTCTAGCAAGCTCAACCACATGTTCGTGTTCAGGTAAGCTTCCCTGTGTTTTAGCCTCTGTGCCACTCTGCTACTTTTCAAGGGATACACACGCACCAGGTGTGGATCTCCCAACAAGAAAGACCTTAGCAAAGAGTTTAATGTCATGTAACCATCACCTCATTGGGCTTCAACACCAAAACTTATCAGACACAAGATTACAGGCAGTAAAACAAAACAAAACTGTGTGCAACACATCGGATTGAAAGTAAATTAGAACTTACATGAACCCCACATGGGGTTAGGAGGAAAGCAAAAACTTTAACAGTGAGAGTTTACAATTATTTAGCTAGGGAATGAGTTCTCTCCAATGCCCTATTACAACTGGGATGATACTCCCTTGCAATTTTAAAGTACAACCACATGGCAGATTCCCTGGATCACAGCCCAATAAACACTCAGAAGAAGGAGGAGGAGGAAAAAAGGAGGAGGAGGAGGAGGAGGAGGAGAGTTGGATTTATATCTCCCCTTTCTCTCCTGAAGGAGACTCAAAGGAGCTAACAAACTCCTTTTCCTTCCCACCTCACAACAAACACCCTGTGAGGTAGGTGGGGCTGCAAGAGCATGGAAGAACTGTGACTAGCCCAAGGTCACTAACCCAGCCGGTGTGTGTGGGAGTGCACAAGCTAATCTGAATTCCCAAGATCAGCCTCCACAGCTCAACCGGCAGAGCGGGGAATCAAACCCGGTTCCTCCAGATTAGAGTACGCCTCCTCTCAACCACCACGCCATTGCTGCTTTGATTTGGTTGATCAAAGGATTTTATTGGCAAACTTCAGGGTATAGCAAAGAAGATGACTCTGAGTAAAAACGCGCCAAACAATTGATAATATGTGCCAGGTTCCCCACCCCCACCTGGAAACACAGAAGCATAGCGTAGCATAGCTGACTCCAGACACGAGGCCCATCCCAGCAGAAGGCCGGACCGTAAGATAGCCGCGCACCTGCAAAAGTGAAAGCAACTCCAGCCATGTCCCCCTCCCAGCTAGGCAAACCCATATCAAACAATGGGTTCGACACCAAAGTGCAATCATTTTCAGGCATTGCACTACAAACTACAATGCATTAGCATTAACACAGAGTCACTGCTACAGATGTGTGCGTAAGTTTCACAAAAACGGCTTCTTCAGCAGTGGCGTAGTGGTTAAGAGCAGGTGCATCTGGAGGAACCGGGTTTGATTCCCCACTCTGCCCCCAGAGCTGTGGAGGCTTATCTGGGGAATTCAGATTAGCCTGTGCACTCCCACACACACCAGCTGGGTGACCTTGGGCTAATCACAGTTCTTCCGAACTCTTTCAGCCCCACCTACCTCACAGGGTGTTTGTTGTGAGGGGAGAAGGGAAAGGAGTTTGTGAGCCCCTTTGAGTCTACTATAGGAGAGAAAGGGGGGATATAAATCCAACTCTTCTTCTTCAGGGAGGATAAATAAATGTGGACTTGGCTTACTTCCTGGGGAAATTTCTCCCAGCCTGTTTTGCTGATATAAAACATCATAGTAATTATCTGTTAAGCTACAGACTTTCAAAATGCCATTGGTATAAACATTTCTATGTCAACTTTTTTAACTTCAACACTTATAATATATTGTAATCTCATCTTTGTGCTGGAACATACCATTCACAATGTGCCACTACCGTGTCCTGAAACAGCCATGGAAGTTGTTGGTTATTTAAAGGTGTAGGTTCCAGGTAGTAGCGGCTGAAAATATTTTCCTAAGTACTTATACATGGAAATATTTTTCCCAGATTACAAAAGTTCATTTGCGATCGTGTGTTCGATCACGCGGTAACGGGGATTGCTGCACTGTTTGAAAGCGTGATTGAGTAAACCTGGTTATATCTATATTTAATTTTCAGTGGGGATTCGG
This sequence comes from Sphaerodactylus townsendi, assembly GCF_021028975.2. Lineage (NCBI taxonomy): Eukaryota > Metazoa > Chordata > Lepidosauria > Squamata > Sphaerodactylidae > Sphaerodactylus > Sphaerodactylus townsendi. Next base: position 41,740,547 of record NC_059438.1, read on the forward strand.
TCACAGTCTGTGCTTTCATCTTTTTCTGAAACGGAGCCTTAAGTCGTTTTACTTCCTCAGTATATTCTTTCTGCAGTGCTGCCTTCTCGGCTGCAACACTGAACTCTGCAATCTGACCTGTCGGTTTCAGTAATGGAGTCAGCTCCTCACCTTCTAACGCTCTTAGATCTATGTGCTTGATTAAGGCAAAGCGGCTCTGAGTTGCAATCCTACAAGGACTGGCCCCAGAAAGGCCTAGAAAGCCATAAGCTTGGGAAAAGTGCAGAGAAGGGCAACAAGGATGATTGAGGGATTGGAGCACCCTCCTTATGAGGAGAGGCTGAAGCATAAGAACATAAGAACAAGCCAGCTGGATCAGACCAGAGTCCATCTAGTCCAGCTCTCTGCTACTCGCAGTGGCCCACCAGGTGCCTTTGGGAGCTCACATGCAGGATGTGAAAGCAATGGCCTTCTGCGGCTGTTGCTCCCGAGCACCTGTACTTGGGTTAGGCAGCGTTATTTTCAGCAATCTCAGATCAAAGAGGAGTCAAGATTGGTAGTTATAGATCGAAGCTTCTCCTCCATAAATCTGTCCAAGCTCCCTTTTAACAGCTATCCAGGTTAGTGGCCATCACCACCTCCTGTGGCAGCATATGCCAAACACCAATCACACGTTACGTGAAGAAGTGGTTCCTTTTATTAGTCCTAATTCTTCCCCCCAGCATTTTCAATGGATGCCCCCTGGTTCTAGTATTGTGAGAAAGAGAGAAAAATTTCTCTCAACATTTTCTACCCCATGCATAATTTTATAGACTTCAATCATATCCCCCCTCAGACGTCTCCTCTCCAAACTAAAGAGTCCCAAACGCTGCAGCCTCTCCTCATAGGGAAGGTGCTCCAGTCCCTCAATCATCCTCGTTGCCCTTCTCTGCACTTTTTCTATCTCTTCAATATCCTTTTTGAGATGTGGCGACCAGAACTGAACACAGGACTCCAAGTGCGGTCGCACCACTGCTTTATACAATCTTTGCAGTTTTATTCTCAATTCCTTTCCTAATGATCCCCAGCATAGAGTTTGCCTTTTTCACAGCTGCCGTGCATTGAGTTGACATTCCCATGGAACTATCAACTAATACGCCCAAATCCCTTTCCTGGTCTGTGACTGATAGCACTGACCCCTGTAGCGTGTATGTGACTCTAGTTTGGGACTCTAGTTTGGAGAGGAGTCGTCTGAGGGGGGATATGATTGAAATCTATAAAATTATGCATGGGGTCGAAAACGTTGACAGAGAGAAATTTTTCTCTCTTTCTCACAATACTAGAACCAGGGGGCATTCACTGAAAATGCTGGGGGGAAGAATTAGGACTAATAAAAGGAAACACTTCTTCACGCAATGTGTGATTGGTGTTTGGAATATGCTGCCACAGGAGGTGGTGATGGCCACTAACCTGGATAGCTTTAAAAGGGGCCTGGACAGATTTTTGGAGGAGAAGTCGACCTCTGGCTACCAACCTTGATCCTCCTTGATCTCAGATTGCAAATACCTTAGCAGACCAGGTGCTCGGGAGCAGCAGCAGCAGCAGAAGGCCATTGCTTTCACATCCTGCACGTGATCTCCCAAAGGCACCTGGTGGGCCACTGTGAGTAGCAGAGTGCTGGACTAGATGGACTCTGGTCTGATCCAGCAGGCTAGTTCTTGTGTTCTTATGATCTCCCAAATCCACCCACCACTTCCCCTCTCTTCTTATTAGTATAATTTAAATCAATATCAGGACAGGAAGGATAGAACTTCTGAGCATAAATGGAAATTAATTTTAATTTCCAGTCTTGATCCTCCTTGATCTGAGATTGCAAATGCCTTAGCAGACCAGATGCTCAGGAGCAGGAGCAGCAGAAGGCCATTGCTTTCACATCCTGCCTGTGAGCTCCCAAAGGCACCTGGTGGGCCACTGCGAGTAGCAGAGTGCTGGACTAGGTGGACCCTGGTCTGATCCAGCTGGCTCCTTCTTGTGTTCTTAAGCTTCCCTCACTCACTTGCAGGTGATATCAAAGTCCTTCCACTTCCAAACAGGCATTCAGACTCATTGGGAGCCAGGGTGTTTCTGACTACTTCACTCTTTCACAGGACATCTTCTTTACATGCATTGTCAAAGGCTTTCATAGCCGAAATTGCTGGGGTTTTGTGTGGTTTCTGGGCTGTATGGCCATGTTCTAGTAGCATTTTCTCCTGACATTTCATCCTCTGAAGATGCCAGCCACACTAACACCACACACCAAACCTAACACAGCATTTTAAATCAGACCTCAGTGGTATCTAACTATTGTGAGTTTTCAGATGCTAGCCAGAGATGTGGGCGAAACATTAGGAGCAAAAACGATCAGACTATGATAAGGTGACCAGATGGTCACCTTTGTGAACCGGGATGGGCGGCCGCGTGCGTGCGCGCACACGGCCTTGTGGGGCGCTCCGGTTTCCCGCCCTGTGACAGGGCCAGAAACGGGAGCGCCCCACAAGGCCGTGCACTCCTGCGGCCACATGGGCACGGGAGGCTGCTGCACTGCCTTGCGCCCCAGAAGGCAGTGCGGCAGCCTTCCAAAATCGGGGCACTGGAAATAACCCGCGGGACGCGGGACAAATTGTTTGAAGGCGGGACTATCCCGCCAAAAGTGGGACGTCTGGTCAGCCTAGACTATGTCGAAACAGCCTGGAAACCCACAGTGGCCTGTTGATTCTGGCCATGAACGCTTTCAATAGCACACTCAGTGGTCTCTCTTCACTGAGAGGGGGCTGGGTGGGGAAGTGTGCAAATGGTGGGGGGGGCCTACTCTTATCCCACCACTCAACCAAGCAAGGTTTGGAGCCTTCCTCCAAGAAGTGACTCTTTTATTTCTAAGCATGATGAGTTCATGAGTGTTGTGTGGGGGAAGGACAAGCGTCACCCTTCCCTCCTTTGCCCTTCTCTTGAGCAGGAATGGCCACAGGGAAGAGTTCACCCTGCTGTGGGGCTACACTTGTACAGACGGAAGGCCAGGGCTTGCCAAAAAACCTCCCCTCCTCGCTATTTGGGCTTTAAAAAATGGCGTCAGAGGGAAGGCTGAAGTGGTTGTTATCCCTGCGCCAGACTCCCAAGCTGAATTGGGTCCTGGCCACTTGGGGACATTTGTTCCCCAACAGTACCTATGACTGCAAGAGTCAGATTTGTGTGCCACATACCATCCAAGAAGAAGAAGAGGAAGTTTTGTCGAAGGCTTTCACGGCCGGAATCACTGGGGTGATGTGTGGTTTTCAGGCTGTATGGCCGTGTTCTAGTAACATTTTCTCCTGACGTTTCACCTGCATCTGTGGCTGGCATCCTCAGAGGATCTGATGGTAGTAAAGCAAGTGGAGTATATGTACCTGTGGAAGTGTTTGGATTTATACTCTGCCTTTTTCTCCTGTAAGGAGTCTCTGAGTAGCTTAGAATTTCTTTCCCTTCCTTTGCCCACAACAGACATTTTGTGAGGTAGGTGGGACCGAGAGAGTTCTGAATGAACTGTGACTGCCCAAAGTCACCCAAGCAGGCTTCTTGTGGAAGAGCGAGGAAACAAATCTAGTTCACCAGATGAGATTCTGCAGCTCCTATGGTCAGCGGTGGGATCCAAAAATTTTTGTAACACGTTCCCTTGGTGGTGGGATTCAAACAGTGGCGTAGCGCCAATGGGACTGGGCGGGGCATGACAGGGGCGTGGTCGGGCATTCCAGGGGCGGCCATTAATAATTTCTCTGTTACTGTAAAAAACTCTTACTGTAAAAAAAAAAGTTCCTAATTTCCAGCTGGTATCTTTCTGTCCATAATTTAAACTCATTATGGCAAGTCCTATCGTCTGCTGCCAACAGAAACAACTACTTCTCCTCTAATTGACTGCCTGTCAAATACTTAATACTTTCAAATACTTAATTTTGTTTCTAGAACTCAAAAGGAGGATACTTTCCTTAAACAAGGAACTTGACCATATTTCTAAAACATGTTTTTAAAACAGCCCAACAGGGAGAATTATCCCGTTTTCTACCTTCGCTAACCAGCCACATAGGAAACAACAGGACTTTGTGATTTTTGAACCTAATGGAATTTCTAACGGAAAAGCAGACCCAATTAGTAACCCCCTCTCAGCGCACACCAATAATGAGTAACCCACTCTCGGGAACTGGTGAGAACCTGCTGGATCCCACCTCTGCCTATGGTGGAGTAGGGAATCCAACCCTGCTCTACATAGTCTACCCTTCATAACTTCTACACCACACTGGCTCCAGTTTGGCCCTGAGTCCCTGAGTTGAGCAGCTGGGACTGGGGTCAAGCTCAGGCTATGTTACCGAGGTAAATATGTCCTCCATGTAAAAATCACAGAACTCTGTAAGGAAACTGGGCAGGGATCCATATTCACAACAAGTGTTTTATTGGCAGCTTATTAGGTTTATAATGTTCTCTGCTGTGGTGTTTTAATGTTTACGTTTTGCGTACACTGCGTGGCAACAGGTTGGAATCTGGGACATCAGTGCCTCTCAGCATCCCTTTTCCTGGCCTGGCTCAGTTATGGAGAGAAGGGGTTTTTCTAGCTTCACCTCCCCCCTTCCTCTTTCTGAACACCATGGGAGCACTCTAACCTTCTACGGAAGGGCCTAATAAAGAATTGTCTGGGGGTGGGCTGACCCTGAACTCCCCCAGTGCCCTTTCCTCAGCGGTGGGCTTTTTAGGTTCAAGTGGGGGGCTGGCAACCCCATTTATTCCCCGCATCCTCTAGCTGGACATTCTATCTGGGCAAGGCTGCCCCCTGCTGGAGTCGCCTTCTTCTTAAATACTGTTTTCATTATAAGAGTCTTAAACAGCTGGCTTGCCGGAGTCTCCTCTGGAGCAGGTGAGTGGAGGATGGAGCCGCCACCCCCAGATACCACGACACCAAAAGTCAGGTACCAGCTCCTAGGAGTTGCAATCTAAATTTCAACAAATGGGGAGACAGAAACACTGTTTCCTGTCTTCTTCCATCTTCTTCCTCCCTTTTTTGAGCTTTCCTGCCCTACGGTATATTGGCAGATGAAAACTAGGGGCACAGTCCGGCTGAGCACTTTTATGTGCTACTGATTTCAATGGAAAGTTGAATAGGTTTAGCTTTTGTTGTTTGCAACTTGTGGAACCTGAAAGTGTTTCTCTAGAGATGCGTGGCCTTTGCTTTTAGACTTTGGTCTTGGCTTTAAAGTTAAATGGATTTGCATCCAATGCTTCGGTGGGGGCAGGAGCCATCTCCGCACAGAACCTTTTGCAGTACAGCCAAGTTATTCAAAATATTTTCTGAATGGAAGTGTCAATTTAAGATCCTTGACATAAAGAGGACTTACAGAGCTTATTTGCAAAGTAAATTTGCTCTGGATTTCCGATACCTTAGAAAGTTTTTTCTATTATATTTATTTAAAATTACAACAGTTTACATTAGAAACAAGCTCAAACAATTAAGGTGAAAGATAAATAGCTGCATACAGTTTAATTTTACAAAACGCAAACATCTATCTTTCATTGTTCCATAATCTGAGTATTAAGCACAGGGTAATTGCACAGTGCAGTATCACTGTCTTCAAAAGGTTGAAAAAAAATCAAACAGATCTGACTTTTATGAAATAATTTTTATTTTCTTGCCGTCTGCAATTTAATCTTGTGTGGTGGCTACCAAGCCTGGCACATGGAATGAGGGAAAAGAGAAAAAGGATCTGCATATTCAAATGGGGGAAGGTATCTGGTCACAATACAACAAACCATGCAACGTATGCGTTTAACTAAAAAATAAAATTAAATAAATAAATAAATAAATAAATAAAATGAAATAAAAAATTAATTAATTAAAATAAAATAAAATAAAATAAATAAATAAAATAAAAACTAGAAAAAATCAGCACGTTGCGCGTCAGACCGCATTTATCCAATTTAATAAATATCATATAAATAAGCAATATTAACTCTCAGTTTGCATGACTTACAGTAATATAATATCAATGGGTATCAACTCAGCCAATAATAAACTGCAAAGTCTCACAGTGCTGGCAGGTCGTCACCCTGCTGTGGCACTAATGGAAAGGACAGTCTCAAACCTCATAAGAGTCCTGTAAGTAACACAATAGTTGTTCTTGCCTTGCAGACTCCCGCCGTCAAGGATTAAAAAAACGCAGCAACAGAACGGGCTCGAGCGATCTCCCTTTTTGCAACTTCATCAGTGTGATGTCCTCTTTACCAGTGTGATTTCCTTTTTGCTATGCAATGGATTCTGAGCAGAGCCTTCTGCTGGTGCTGCTCTTCCATTTGGTAAGCTCTGGCATAGATGCAGGCAAAATTTCAGGAGTCAAAACTACCAGACGACAGCCGCACAGCCAGAGAAACCACAGCAGCCAATCCCTAAATTAGAACATAAGAACATAAGAACATAAGAACTAGCCTGCTGGATCAAACCAGAGTCCATCTAGTCCAGCACTCTGCTACTCTCAGTGGCCCACCAGGTGCCTTTGGGAGCTCACCTGCAGGATGTGAAAGCAATGGCCTTAAGAACATAAGAAAGAGCCTGCTGGATCAAACCAGAGTCCATCTAGTCCAGCACTCTGCTACTCGCAGTGGCCCACCAGGTGTCTTTGGGAGCTCACCTGCAGGATGTGAAAGCAATGGCCTTAAGAACATAAGAACTAGCCTGCTGGATCAAACCAGAGTCCATCTAGTCCAGCACTCTGCTACTCGCAGTGACCCACCAGGTGCCTTTGGGAGCTCACATGCAGGATGTGAAAGCAATGGCCTTAAGAACATAAGAAAGAGCCTGCTGGATCAAACCAGAGTCCATCTAGTCCAGCACTCTGCTACTCACATAAGAAAGAGCCTGCTGGATCAAACCAGAGTCCATCTAGTCCAGCACTCTGCTACTCGCAGTGGTCCACCAGGTGCCTTTGGGAGCTCACATGCAGGATGTGAAAGCAATGGCCTTTAAGAACATAAGAAAGAGCCTGCTGGATCAGACCAGAGTCCATCTAGTCCAGCACTCTGCTACTCGCAGTGGCCCACCAGGTGCCTTTGGGAGCTCACATGCAGGGTGTGAAAGCAATGGCCTTCTGCTGCTGCTGCTTCCAAGCACCTGGAGTATGGAGAAAATGGCTGCTTTAGAAGGTAGACTCTAATTTATGGTGACCAGATGTCCCGCTTTTGGCGGGACCGTCCTGCCTTAAAACAATTTGTCCTGCGTCCCGCGGGTTTTTTGAACCGTCCCAATTTTTGCACTGCCTTCTGGGGCGTGTGGAAGCCTCCTGCACACACGGCCACAGGAGCGCACTGCCTTCTGGGGTAGGAAACAGGAGTGCCCCAGAAGGCAGTGCGCTGCTGCAGCTGCGCGCTGCTGCGGCTGGCCGGGTCCCGGTTTACAAAGGTGACAATCTGGTCACCTTACTCTAATGGCAATATGGCATGATACCCCACTGAGGTCCTTCTCCTCCCCAACCCCCAACCCCCCTCAAATTCTCCAGAAATTGCAGTGAATTCTATGTAAACTCTATACAGATGTTTTTATGTTAAAGTTCATGTTGGGATATGCTATAGGTAGAATGGCAAGACTCCAAGGTGGGTCCCCAGAATCACCTGCAAGAGGCGGGCACACACAGCTGCTGCTGCTGAGGAGACTGCTGCTGAGGAGACTGCTGCTGAGGAGACTGCTGCCCGTGCGTGTAAGAGGGGGTGGGTATGTGTGCCCCCTTCTCCCTTTGAGCCAGCTGTTCTAGAACCTAAGGAAAGGGGCACAAGCAACAGCTTGCCTGCTCTTCCCTCCTCCTCTACCAGAGGGAAAGGTGGGGCTGGGGAGGCCAGGCCTGGATTCCACTTCTGTGGCCAGTACAGTTGTCAGCCACCCCCATGTGGGGTTTGGAGACCTCCCAACATTGCAGCTGGCCTCTTGGTAACAGGGATCATTTAGCCTGGAGAAAATGGATGCATTAGAAGGTGGACTCTAATGGCAATAGAAGAAGAGTTTGGATTTATATCCCCCCTTTCTCTCCTGCAGGAGACTCAAAGGGGTTGACAATCTCCTTGCCCTTCCCCCCTCACAACAAACACCCTGTGAGGTAGGTGGGGCTGAAAGAGCTCCGGGAAGCTGTGACTAGCCCAAGGTCACCCAGCTGGCGTGTGTGGGAATGCATAGGCTAATCTGAATTCCCCAGATAAGTCTCCACATCTCAGGCGGCAGAGCTGGGAATCAAACCCGGTTCCTCCAGATTAGGTACATGAGCTCTTAACCTCCTACCCCATTGAGGTCCTTCCCCTCCCCAACCCCCCCCCTCAAATTCTCCAGGAATTTCCCATTGTTGTGAGAGTATGTACAATGCTTTGATGTTACTAGATGGATATGTTATGTAATGATGTTACTATTATGGATGTTACAATGCTGTGATGTTTTTGATGTTATGATATTGACATATTGTGAAATGTTATTATGTTTGCTGATGATATGCTATGGAATGTGATTCTGTTAATTATGTTTTCGTTTTGTTAATTTAAATGGGAATATCGAATACTTGTTAATCTGGTATTGGAATATTGTTACGGCTTTGATAGACTGTTTTTTGTTGATGTTATGATCAACTTTATTGTATTGCTATGTTTTATTTTTCTATCTTATGATGCTGTTCACCTCCCTGAGCCCTTCGGGGGAGGGTGGTATACAAATTAAAAATCCAGATCCAAATCCAGGCTGGCGAGAAAAGTACCCACAATAACACAGATCACTTGCTTTATGACTGCATCTCCAAGAGTGGATGTGTAATTTTTACACTAATGTCATAATGTGTTGGATTTGCCTCTGCTAAGCGAAGAGCTGAGATTCAGCAATAATTTTTTTTCTTTGCCCAAAGCCATTTCTGAAAGCACAGCCCACAACAAAATCAAGTTATGAACTCACTACCTGGATTATAGTTGCTAAACTCCAGGGTCAAAGTAAGAGCGCATTCCTCGGCCACCAAGGACCAGTTATTAAAACTTTGTCTTGTGTTTTCCTTGATCATGTGTTGGTTGCCCCATTGAGAGATCTGTGAATACAGTTAGTGGTGATTTCCTTGTTTCTATGTCTTCTCGTTTAGCTGATCACAATTCTGTTATTTCTTTGCTTGTGGCTAAATTTTTGGCAGTGGTGACTTCTATGTGAGGATCGAAATAGAGGGCTGATTTTGTAGGGATGATTCTGCCCAGTTCTGCTAGGGCAGTGATGGCGAACCTATGGCACGGGTGCCAGAGGTGGCACTCAGAGCCCTCTCTGTGGGCACACGCAGAGAGCACATCTAGGCTGGCCTGGGCTGCTGGGCTCGATTATTAGCCTTAAACCTAAGACCTAGTTTTGGGGAAGCAGTGTCGGTAACCCTGTTAAGCGCTGTTAAACCCCACTGATTTTCATGCGAAGAACTAAAGCGCGATCCTTTACCTGGGAGTAAGCTCGGTTGCTGGCAATAGAGTTTGCTTCTGAGTAAACCCTCCTAGGGTCGTGATTCACCCGCTCAAAGAGTGGCATGGTTGTTTCAAAGCAAAGCCACCTTCTACCACCAAGCTTACTCCCGAGTAACGCACACCTCGGAGCCAACCGTTTTTCTAAACTAAAACCTCAGTATTCTGGTCAAATTGCGGTGTTGGCACTTTGCGATAAATAAGTGGGTTTTGGGTTGCAGTTTGGGCACTCGGTCTTGAAAAGGTTCACCACCACTGTGCTAGGGCTTCAGATTGAACAAAAAATGCATTTCACCATACACTTCCTCCGTCTATGACCCCATAACCCTGGGGTTTTTTGTTCATGTTCACACCTTTAATTTGAAGGTCTCAGTGATGGTGTAGCGTTAACGTGTTGAAGCAGAATTTGTAAGAACCAGCTGTGCAACTTCATTCTGCTGCACAGAGGCACATTGGATGATCCTGGGCCAGTCATGGTCACCTACCTCAAAGGGTTATTGGGAGGATGAGGAAAGAACAATATAAGCCACTTGAAATCCCCATTGGACAGAAAGGCAGGATATTAATGAAGTAAATAAATATAGAGTACTGAACAATGCGGATCCACTCATAGGCCGTTTCCGCACGGCCACGGTGGGGGTTGGGTCGGCATACATGACGCCGATCCAACCCCCCCTGGGACTGTTCGCACGAACGGTCCCAGAAACTACCCAGACGACAGCGCCACGCTGCGCCATTGCCCAGTCGACCAACCATCTACGACCGTCCGGCACATCGCCGAGGCCAGGGGACACGCCCCCTGCCCTGCGCGACCGGCCGGTGTCGCAGGGCAGGGGGCGTGTCCTCAGGCCTCGGCAACGTGCCGGACAGTTGCAGAGAAGGTAGGTCGACCGGGTACAGAGGGGATGGATGGCGCCTTCCAGCCGCTGCCATTCGCACGGCAGCGGCTGGAAGCCGCCATTTTCTGTAAACCTCGCTCGGGAAGTGAGGTGGGAAAACGGCGGCTTCATGCTGCTCGGGAGGTGCGAGGGCGGCGCGGCTGCGAAGCAGCTGTGCCCCCCATGCGAACAGTTCCCTGGGGACCGTGTTTTTGCCGTCCCCAGGGCCCTGTATTAGGTCCGTGCGGAAAGGGCCATAGTATCTGAATATGTCTATGAAAACTTCTAAGAGCTTCTAAATCAGGGGTGTCCAACTCTGGCGCCCCAAATGTTCATGGACTATGATTCCCATCAGTCCCTGCCAGCATGGCCAGTTGATGGGAATCGTAGTCCATGAACATCTGGGGCGCCAGAGTTGGACACCCCTGTTCTAAATGAAATGTTCTAAATGACACTACTCAGCAAACAAGGAATAAGAGGGGAAGTCCTCCTATGCATTAAAAACTGGTTGAGAAACAGGAAGCAAAGAGTGGGTATAAATGGGAAGTTCTCACAATAGAGAGATGTCGGGAGTGGCGTCCCCCAAGGATCCGTTTTGGGACCAGTGCTCTTTAACCTATTCATAAATGACCTGGAAGTAGGGGCGGGTAGCGTGGTGGCCAAGTTTGCAGATGATACCAAATTATGTAGTGTGGTGAGAACTGCAAAGGATTGCGAAGAGCTCCAAGCGGACCTTGATAAATTAGGTGAGTGGGCTAAGAAATGGCAAATGCAGTTCAATGTAGCAAAATGTAAAGTGATGCACATAGGGGCAAAAAATCCAAACTTCACGTACACGCTACAGGGGTCAGTGCTATCAGTCACAAGCCAGGAAAGGGATTTGGGATTTGATAGTTCCATGGGAATGTCAACTCAATGCATGGCAGCTGTGAAAAAGGCAAACTCTATGCTGGGGATCATTAGGAAAGGAATTGAGAATAAAACTGCAAAGATTGTCATGCCCTTATATAAAGCCGTGGTGCGACCGCACTTGGAGTACTGTGTTCAGTTCTGGTCGCCACACCTCAAAAAGGATATTGAAGAGATAGAAAAAGTGCAGAGAAGGGCAACGAGGATGATTGAGGAACTGGAGCACCTTCCTTATGAGGAGAGACTACAGTATTTGGGACTCTTTAGTTTGGAGAGGAGACGTCTGAGGGAGGATATGATTGAAGTCTATAAAATTATGCATGGGGTAGAAAATGTTGACAGAGAGAAATTTTTCTCTCTTTCTCACAATACTAGAACCAGGGGGCATCCATTGAAAATGCTGGGGGGAAGAATTGGGACTAATAAAAGGAAACACTTCTTCACGCAACATGTGATTGGTGTCTGGAATATGCTGCCACGGGAGGTGGTGATGGCCACTAACCTGGATAGCTTTAAAAGGGGCTTGGACAGATTGATGGAGGAGAAGTCGATTTATGGCTACCAATCTTGATCCTCTTTGATCTGAGATTGCAAAGGCCTTAACAGACCAGGTGCTCGGGAGCAGCAGCCGCAGAAGGCCATTGCTTTCACATCCTCACGTGAGCTCCCAAAGGCACCTGGTGGACCACTCTGAGTAGCAGAGAGCTGGACTAGATGGACTCTGGTCTGATCCAGCTGACTTGTTCTTATGTTCTTATGTTCTTATGTTCTTATGACATGTTCTAAAATTTTGAACATGTCACAGGACACCTATTTGTTTGCAGCTGGTTTCAGAATCTTTCAGCCCTTTCTTGCTTCTTTCTAATGGTGTTACTTACCACAGTATAGCAAGTCAATAATGCATGAAACCTTAGCTAATATTCATTCATTCTGGCTTACAACGGCCTCACACCAAAAGACAGGAAAGCACATATAAATGATTCAATTAAGTTTCGGCTACAATTCAATGAATAGAACAAGAGATAACAGATCTGTTCAGATGCACTTAAAAAAAAATCTTCAATTGCTTTCCCGCCTCCCAGTCTAGCTGGTTTTCTGCACAATAGGTGACCGACCTGTGCGTAAAGCTAACATCTTTTATGGTAAGCACACAGCACACCTGGATTTTTCCTCTGTCTCCCTCTTCTGAAAAGAAGCAGGATGAAAAGAAGAGAGGGGATTAGCTTTAGTGTTTTTGGAACTCCCGGAGAAATGGATGGTACGGTGACAGAAAGGCCGTTTCTGCACAGGCCATTTATTTATTTATTTTTGAGGCTTCTCTACCGCCCCATCCCTGAAGGGCTCTGGGCGGTGTACAGCAGATAGAAGTAACAATATAAATTAATTAAAACATTAAAAAGCAGCAATAAAACCAGAGAGTAATTCTAACAATTAAACAGTGAGCATCAAAGAGATGAAAATATGAATATATGAATGGTGTCCAATATCCCAATTTTAAAATTCCCTCCCCCCCAAAAAAAGGGAGGCTTGATGGTCTCATTAGTTGACAAGTGGCTCAGATGCCAGGGCCAAACGAGAGCCAAACTAGGGCCAAACTAGGGGGGGCACCACTTCAGCGGCCAGTTCCGCCAAAGGCCCGGTGGAACAGCTCCGTCTTACAGGCCCTGCGGAACTCACCAAGGTCCCACAGGGCCCGGACAGCTGGCGGAAGAGCGTTCCACCAGGCCGGGGCCAGAGCTGTAAAGGCCCTGGCCCGTGTGGAGGCCAGCCGCATCATTGAGGGGCCAGGAACCACCAGTAAATTGGCCTCAACCAAACGGAGAGGCCGTGCAGGGACATATGGGGTGATGCGGTCTCGAAGATACGATGATCCCAGGCTGCATAAGGCCTTAATTTAGACCAGTGTGGGGCCGGTAAAATGCCGCTGGGGGGGGGGGGGAGATTGCATAACTGTGTTTTTTGCAAGTCTTTTGGAAAACGTTGGCTTCCATTTGGTGCCAAGCAAATGGCACTGGGTGGAAGCCGGCGTTTATCCCTCTTACCTTGTCCCCCAGCTGCCCTCGCACGGGAGAGGCCAGGGGACACGCCTGCTGGCCTCCGGCCCTGGAGGCATTGCTATGGCCACAGGGGCGTGTCCCCTGGCCTCTCCAGTGTGATGGCGGCCAGGAGACAAGGAAAGAGGGATCTGTGCCGGCTTGCCCATGCGAACGCAGCCTCATGGGCTGCTAGGTCACCATGGCCATTCGCAGAGCATTGTGTGAACGGCCCTAGAAGGTGCATTGGCGTCAACTATGCCAGCGCACCTCCACTCGCGAGGCTGTGCGGAAACGGCCAAAGAGAAAAATCCAGAGGTGGGATCCAGCAGGTTCTCACAGGTTCCCGAGAGTAGGTTACTAATTATTTGTGTGTGCCGAGAGGGGGTTACTAATTGGTGATTTTGCCACATGATTTTTGCCTTAGTTATGCCCCTCCTCTCAGCAGTAGCGCGCAGAACTTGAAGCAGCCTAGCAGGAGGTGCACCAGCGTGCGTGGCAGCCTGCGCCTGCATGCATTCATTTCCCGCCCAAGGACCAGCACAGCGGCTGCCAGCAATGCCCCGCCCCCGGAATGCCCGGCCACGCCCCCGTTGTTCCCCTCCCAACCCCATTGGCGCTACGCCACAGTTTGAATCCCACCACCATGAGAACCTGCTACTAAAATTTTTGGATCCCACCACTGATGCAGGTCCCATGATTCCTAGCAAAGCTTTTTTTGGAAGTCAAAGAATACCCTTTCTTCCCCTTTGCTGGATCCAATGCCTGCAATATGTAATCTTCCTATCTGCATAGTTTTGTGTCTACCCATCCTACTCAGGACACATTCCCCTAGGAGCCAGCGTGGTGTAGTGGTTAAGGGCAGGTATACTCTAATCTGGAGAACTGGGTTTGATTCCCCGCCTTGCCACTTGAGCTGTGGAGGCTTATCTGGTGAAAAAGATTAGCTTGTGCACTTCAACATATTAGCTTGTGCACTTCAACATATACCAGCTGGGTGACCTTGGGCTAGTCACAGTTCTTCCAAGTTCTCTCAGCCCCACCCACCTCACAGGGTGTTTGTTGTGAGGGGGGAAGAGAAAGGAGATTGTCAGCTCCCTAGACTCTCCCTACAGGAGAGGAAGGGGGGTATAAACCCAAACTCCTCCTCCTCTTCCTCCTCTTCCTCCTCCTCCTCCTCCTCCTTTTTCTTCTTCTTCTTCTTCTTCTTCTTCTTCTTCTTCTTCTTCTTCTTCTTCTTCTTCTTCTTCTTCTTCTTCTTCTTCTTCTTCTTCTTCTTCTTCTTCTTCTTCTTCTTCTTCTTCTTCTTCTTCTTCTTCTTCTTCTAGGGTCTTGTGACAGAACTTCAGGGGACAATCAGCCAGAACTTTTTCCAGAACAAGACTTGTTAAAATAAATGGGACCTCTTCAGGGACTCAAAACATGTGCAGAAGAACTCCACTGGAAAAGTCCTTGCATGTTGCAATGAAATGAGTTCATTCATTTGTGCCTCAAAAATGCACACATGTGGTTATGTGCTGTTGAACTTTATCCTCTGCCAACGTGACTCAGAAGATGGCCGTCAATTGTATACACTGAAGAGTCCCCTTATCTTTTAGCAACAACAAATGTTAGGGACATTGCCCATTGTCGACACACAGCAGCAGCTGTGACATACAGCCTTTGTATTTTCTCTGCTTATTTTGCCCATTGAAACTCTCACACAATATAGATGCTCTAAATCCCACCTTTGTTCCTTTTTGGTTCAAAGAGTATCCACAGCTGTGTCCGCCAAAGATCCTTCCATTACTTTCACAACTTCCTGCTACAAGTTAGGGGCTGTACCCTGCAGCTGCCCCGGTAGCATCACATTGTACCAACCCGATGGAGCCAGGGAAACTACCGAGTGCTTTTTGCATACAACATTTGAGGTGTGATTCGCAGTTAGCAGCATTTGCATTGCTTCCAGATGGGAAATGCGGGTGGATCCGTGCTTCTCATTTCCTGCACTGCTGCCACAGAAAGGGGGTTTTAGACATTCAATAAAATAAATAAATAAAATATCATTTAAACTTTAATAAATATTACAAAAATTACAAATATCATTGAAAACAGAATAAAATGATCTAAATGCATGTCAAAAAGAGATAGTTCCATATACCAAAATAAATAATTTTGACATTAACATCAAGAAACAAAACTTTCTTATCGTCATTAAATACATCAATCAATAACCATTATCTTAATAAAATTCATCCAGCAGCCTCAAGTGAACTAGTCATATTTCATTACATAAAAAGCGGAAGGAAGGAAGGAAGGAAGGAAGGAAGGAAGGAAGGAAGGAAGGAAGGAAGGAAGGAAGGAAGGAAGGAAGGAAGGAAGGAAGGAAGGAAGGAAGGAAGGAAGGAAGGAAGGAAGGAATGGAAAACAGGGACGGAGAAGAAATCGAGATGAGACTAATGGACAGGACGAATGACGGCCAGGGATTCAAGGAGGAGGGAGGTGGGGGAGGGGGAGGGAGGAGAGGGAGGGAGGAAAGGTAGGGAGGGAGGGAGGAAGGGGGGAGGAAAAGAGGGAGGAAAAGGAAAGGAAGAATGACGGAATGAATGAGGATCGGACTGGGCCAGACGAGACGGACAGAATGTGGACAAAGGACGGACTTAGGACAATGGGAGGGCCAGGGAGGGAGGGAGGGAGGGAGGAGGAGGGGGGGAGGAGGAGGAGGAAAAGGAAGAGGAAAAAGGATGAGGAGCGGAAAGGACGGAAGGAAGGAAGGAAGGAAGGAAGGAAGGAAGGAAGGAAGGAAGGAAGGAAGGACGGAAGGACGGAAGGAAGGAAGGAAGGACGGAATTTTAAAAAATGGAACCACACTCAAGGTCTCAGCATGCAAAAGATTTACAATTAGTACTAGGAAGAGAGAGTGAAGGTGAAAGACTACATTTCGTTGCCACATTATTAAGAACATTAACTGTTTCATTTTTTCTTTTCCAGGTATGATTGATTGGTTTCCATGTTGTTTCATAATGGGACATTGGCAAGTCTTTCAGGTGAGTTGACAACGTCTCTGTATTCTTAATGTCAATTAGAGAGTCCAGCCAACTTTTACAGCTTGGGGAGTTTGTATTCTTCCAGTTCTTTGCAATCTGGATTCTTGCCACAGTTATAGAAATAAGTCAATATTGCCAACATTGGAAGACACCCAATAAATAATTTTCCGGAAGCATTTTAAATTTCAGGCCCAAGATTTCTTGCTCTTCTTTATGTATTTTTCCCCCAAAATCTTTTGACGTTATTAGAATTCTACCAACAATGGAAATAAGAACCATTTTTTCTTTTTAAAGAGTGGGAGGAATTTCTTATTGATTTGTACAAGTCTCAGCGGGGTTAGACATGAAATTTTCTTGTAAATCTGTATTCCATGTAAATTTCTGGTGGTTCTTTCTTCCCATTTATTATACAAACATAGAAAAACGGGACGTAATCTTTTATAGTCTATTGTGTTCTATCTTTTTTGAAAGTCCTTCTGTCTTGTTCTATTATTCTTCCTAGTTCTACCTTTGAAATTCATTTTTCTATGTTTTTCTTTTCTTTCCACTAACGATGACATGACAAAATAGGAAAATCATATGAAAGAAGTAGAACGTAGCAGCAGAAGGTAGAAGATTAAATAAAACAGGTTAGGTGACAACGTAGGAGAATAAAAAATGGAACCTAGTAATACACTAAGACAGGGGTAGGGAACCTGATAACCTGCGTCAGATAATCCAAAGGATGTCCCAAGTAGGTCTATGTCCAGATTAATAAATGTCCGTACCTCACAGTGGCTATATAAATCTCTTACCTGGAGAGGACCCACATAAGGCAAGTTGAACTCTACAGAAGTCTATTCTGGGCTAAAAGCTTCAGTTTTTAAAAGTGACACAAGATTTACTTATTTAGTTTTGCTGCTGCAGAGAAACAAGTTACTGAAGTGGTTTTAAAGCTCTTCAATTGACCCCCAAAGGCAGGGGTAGAAATGGACGAAATATAAGTATTGTCTTTATAAAAGCACGAGGAGCACGGTTTCTTTCTTCTCCCTGCAGCCTCGTCTTCTCTCCTCGTCCTTTGCATTTGGAGTCAGGTCGGAGCCAGTCTCCTAGCCACGGCCTTGGCGCGCACACACAAAGGGGGCTGATGTGTCACAGCTGAAAACAAATGGGCCGGGGAACAAAACTGGGTCACAAGTGAAAAAAGCAAAGGTTAAAAGTTATTTGTGTAAGCAGGCAGAAACCAGAAAGTGTAAGGTCACCCCTCCTCCCCCACCCCTCCTCCCCTGCCCTGCACCTGGGTTTGCTGCTTTCCACGGGCTTGTAGAAATGATTCCGCAAGACAAGCCACTTGCAACCTGCAGGGAGAGAGGCTGACTTGGATTTCACAACCAAAAATACAGGAGCAGTGTATAAATAAGATCTTCTAAACACTTAAACAAAGTGGCATTGTCATTCAAAACTGTGTTACTTGTTTGGATTTCATGATTTATACAGGATATGCAAGAACACTTAGTAATACACAGATTACTCTTATGCAATTGCAAACATAACTTGAACCCATGCTATAGCTTGTCATTATTAATTTATTAAATCACAGTTCAAAATAACGCATTCATGAATTGAATCAGTACAGTTTTATAACTCTCTGGTCGAATCCCCACTACCATCTTAGCCAGGTTTCAGAACACAAGCTAACCAGGTTTGAGGGATGACCTCCCCATGGCTTGTGTGGCAGATTCCGTTTCTGGTGCTCGTTCTCCCTGTTAATCCACGTTCCGGCAGGACCTGGCTGCAAGTGGCACAGACCCCATTAACACAGAGCTGATCCGAGGGGAGGGATGAGGGTTGAAACCCTGACTTGTTTCCCGCCCTGGAGTGTGACGTGGAATTTGGGCAGCCAATCAGCGCTGCGATGCGTGCGCAGCCTTTCCTTGGTTTCATTTCCGCTTTTGTGATCAACCAGCAGAAGGGGACGCAAACATTAAACAGTCAAACGTGTAACCTTAAATCGTTAACGGTTTACACAGGTAACGATTAACTGTTTG
Organism: Sphaerodactylus townsendi; assembly: GCF_021028975.2. Lineage (NCBI taxonomy): Eukaryota > Metazoa > Chordata > Lepidosauria > Squamata > Sphaerodactylidae > Sphaerodactylus > Sphaerodactylus townsendi. The sequence goes on from NC_059438.1 coordinate 41,758,882, forward strand.
CACAGTTAAACAGTTAAACGTTAAACTTTTACACGCTGGTTTTTTTAAATCACGCCTCTACAATGTACGTTTCCGCAGTGGGAAAAGGTCCCGCCCCATCAAGGCATGCCAGCCAATCAGGGGAGACTGGCGAAGTGAGCTCACCTGGTAGTGGGGATTGCTAAGGGTTCTGCAACCGGGTGTGTCTGCTGTGTGCTCGCTGCGGTGGGGAGGGAGAAACTCCGATGAAGAGGACACAGTTTCACCACGAACAGGTTTGGATCTGCATGTAAATTTCAAGTGGGGATTCGACCAAGAGGAAAATTCAAGCTAAGTCAATTATAGATGCTCATAAACACTGAGTAAAATGTCCATTTACAACCCCAAAACACATTTTTTAAAAAAATCTGTGGATCCCACTTGCCTATTTTAGTTCTACTGTATCAGAACTCAGTAAGTTAGATGAAAAATCTCTGTTGTTGAAATATTTTATTTCCAACAGATATTTCAACAGAGGCTGGGCTTTGGCAATGCTGATAACAGCACATAATGAAAGAAAGAGGGGAAAGAGAATAAAAAACTCTAATTCAAATATCACAGAGTGGGCAGAGGGGGGAGGAGCTCTGCTTGCCACTCCCTTCTCTGCATATCTAGTTCACAGAGGACAGAAGTTCCTACTGAGTTTGCACAATATTTGACTATTGGAGCCTTGTTTATAATGTTGTATTGTTCTATCATGAGTGCTGATGTTTTGATATTTTGTAATGCTGCTTATTGTTGTTTGTATTATGTGTGTTGTACACCGCCCTGAGCCCTTCGGGGGAGGGCGGTATAGAAATTAAATTACCATACCATACCATACCATACCATACCATACCACAATGGTGTTTTATTGACTACATCTGTATTACTGGCATCCAGCTGTTTTCCTGGGTTTCCAACAGCCTGCTCCACAAAAAAAAGTTGGATTTATACCCCCCCCCCTTTTCTGTTCTGCAGGGAGACTCATAGGGGCTTAAAAACTCCTTTCCCTTCCCCCTCACAACAAACACCCTGTGAGGCAGGTGGGGCTGAGAGAGCTCAGAAGAACTGTGACTAGCCCAAGATCACCCAGCTGGTGTGTGTTGGAGTGCACAAGCTAATCTGATTTCCCCAGATAAGCCTCCACAGCTCAGGTGGCAGAGCAGGGGAATCTTACCTGGTTCGTCCAGATTAGAATACACCTGCTCTTAACCACTATGCCATGCTGCTCCTATTACTGGAAATGTGATTCCCATTGAGGTCAATGGAAACCAAGACTATAATAACCGCAAACACCAACACGTGTTATAACAAACACTACCAAAATTACAAATTCAGCCCTGTTTAAAATGAAAAGGAAACACAGTTTTTCTTGCATGCCACTAGAGTTTATCTTTCCATCAGGCTCATTCCACACATGCAGCATAATGCACTTTCAAACTGCTTTCAGTGCTCTTTGCGGAATAGCTGTGCGGAATAGCAAAATCCACTTGCAAACAGTTGTGAAAATGGTTTGAAAATGCATTATTTTGCACGTGCGGAAGGGGCCTCAATATAATGCAATGAGTTGATGGTTTGTAATAGTACTGTTTATAGCAGCTCTGTGCATCCCTGAATCTTTCAAAAGTTCTCTTCTAGTCCAGGGAAAGGTCATACTCAGTTTGAACAATCTTGGTTGCATTCTACAAATCATACAAGGTCATATACACATACTTTAAAAAAGGTTTAAAGTTATAAAATGTCATATGTGGGTGAGAAACACATTTTCTTTGCATAATCTTGCTGAGGGCAGTTAATCTGAAAGATAATAACTTGCTCGACTCCACCCAGTGAGTTTCAGGATCGGATGGGGATCTGAAATGAGATCTCACTGGTTCAACACACTGCTCAAAGAGAAAACTAGCTGAAATGTCCTCAGAAGCTAAAATGACTGAACAGCAGCTATTGTACTTTGTTCACTTAATGAGAAGACGAGATTCACTGGAAAAGGCAATAATTCTAGGAAATGTTGAAAGCAGCAGGAAAAATGGAAGACCAACATGAGATGGATTAACTCTACAAAGGACCACGGCCCTCAGTCTGCAAGACCTGAGCAAGGCTGATAATGATAGGACATGATGGAAGACATTGATTTATAGGGTCAGCATGAGTCAGAATCAACTTGGTGGCATTTAAAACACATGGATCACCTATGGAATATAGCTAGGAGCTGGCTTGGGAATCCCTAAATTGGAAAAGTAAAATGCAGCAATGGATTCTCCATGTACCTTGACCAGTTGTACTGAAGAAGAAGAAGAAGAAGAAGAAGAAGAAGAAGAAGAAGAAGAAGAAGAAGAAGAAGAAGAAGAAGAAGAAGAGGAGGAGGAGGAGGAGGAGGAGGAGGAGGAGGAGGAGGAGGAGGAGGAGGAGTAGTTTGGATTTATATCCCCCCTTTCTCTCCTGCAGGAGACTCAAAGGGGCTGACAATCTCCTCGCCCTTCCCCCCTCACAACAAACACCCTGTGAGGTGGGTGGGGCTGAGAGAGCTCCAAGAAGCTGTGACTAGCCCAAGGTCACCCATCTGGTGTGTGTGGGAGTGTACAGGCTAATCTGAATTCCCCAGATAAGCCTCCACAGCTCAGGTGGCAGAGCTGGGAATCAAACCCGGTTCCTCCAGATTAGATACACGAGCTCTTAACCTCCTACACCACTGCTGCTCCTGGAAGCAAATACATTTGGAACAGTGAAGTTACATAAATATAAATGACAGAGCAACCACTATTATTAAATGGTTTATCAGTTGAATCTAGTACCTGAAATGTTGACCAGAAAATGACAAGAAGAAGGTTTAGACAGACGTGTCGTTCTGAGAGGAAGCAGGAAATTGCTCCTAAGAACATCAGTCTATGGACAGAAAAGAGGTATCACGTAAAAGGATGAAAAGGTCCCTAAACTTACATTGCTATCTAGCTGACCACTTGCCGGTGGACTTCCTGTTTCTTTGCATGCTAGGTACTGCTTCTTCCAGCAGAACCAAATGAAGCCCAGTATTACTGTGAGCCTGTGAAAGTGGGAAGTGACTCAGTCCCACCAGATCACAAAATCCACCAAATGTGATCACCACCAGAGGTGATTCTACAGACAAACTACCCAAGTAATTCCTTGGGGGAGGGCACATTGAGGAGGGGCTGAGACACACTGAAGGGGATTGCAATCCATCAGAAGCATGCAAAATGGCTGGAAACCCTATTTGTGAGTCACCTAAAATGCCAACATATATTGCAGCATTTTTTTTATTTATTTATTTATTTATTTATTTATTTATTTATTTATTTTATTATTGTATTTATAAACCGCCCTCCCCCGAGGGGCTCAGGGCGGTGAACAAACAATAAATAGAGCACAGTAAAATCCACAGTATCAAATATAAATAAACATTAAATAATGGCTCTATATTGTTAAAACCAACCCCATTAAAATTAAATTAAATGCAGCGTTCCATGACATCAATAAATAGATCGATGTATGCGTCCAATCCCTGAAATCCCCTTAGAGGAAGGGAGGAGGGAAAGGGATCCTGCAGGGTCCACAGATGACATAAGAGGAGGGGGGGAGCCATCAGCTGACTGGAGCTCCCTAAGAAGTCTCGGGCGGAACAGCTCTCCTGGTCTCTGCAGGCCCTGCACAAATCGTTAAAGAACCCGCAGAGGCCCAAGCAGTAGCTGGAGATAGAGCTGTTCCACCAGGCAGGGGGCCAGAGCTGTAAAGGCTCTGGCCCGGTGTGGAAGGTCCGATAGCCGATCATTGAAGCTGGCCAGGGATCACCAGTAAGTTGGCCTCTGCCAAACGCCAGAGGCCGGTTTGGGACATATGGGGCAAAGGCCGGTCCCGTAGGTAATGGAGGGAGGAGTCCCAGGTCAGCAAGCAAGAGCCTTTGGGAAGGTCAATACCAGCACCTATGAAAATGATTCCGAATTCAACCAGTAACCAGTGCAAGCGAAGCGCCAACACAGGTGGAATATGGTCTCTGATGGCACCCCTGTGAGCAGATCGGGCCGCCACATCAATCTGCAGTTTTGTTAGTTTCCGAATCAGACGCAAGGCAAGGCCATGCGTAGAAGTTTCGGGGATTGCAGCCATCTAGCCTGAGAGGTGACCGTTCGCGTGGATCACCGGTGAGCCAGATCCGGTGTGGGAGAGGAAGGGGGCCAGTCAGCCGGGCCTGACGGAGATGGAAAAAGCGCAAACCGGGTTAACAGTGGGCCACCTGGGTCTCCATTGAAAGAAGACGAATCCAGGTGGACCCCCAGGTTGCAGGGACGGAGGGGGCCGGTGCCAACGTAGCCCCCCTCCCACACCGGCGGAGGGAAATCCCCAACCCCACCCCCATGACCCAGCCAGAGGATCTCCGTCTTCAATGGATTCGAGTTTTAACCTGCTCAGCCAACCAAACAGTCAAGCACCTCCAAACATTGCTGGAGAGCTGCGGGGGGGCGATGACCGTCTCCCTCTCCACTGTCAACAGAATGAGCTGAGTGTCATCAGCGTATTGATGACAGATCAGCCCAAAGCTCCGTACCAACTGAGCAAGGCTCGCATATAGATGTTAAATAATAGCGGGGACAACAGCGCTCCCTGAGGTACCACCACACTGGGAAGTGGAGGCACTTTTCGAGGAGGCCTGGTCCCCACACCACACTTGCTGAGACCGGTCCCGGAGAAACGAAGCAATCCACTGAAGGACAGTGCCTGCTTGCACCCTGGTAAGCGGCCAGGCGGTGGGTCAGAAGGTTGTGGTCGACCACATCAAACGCTGCAGTGAGATCTAACAACACCAGCAGCGCCGATCCGCCTCGGTCTAGTTGCATACGGAGCGTGTCTGTGACAGCGACAAGAACGGTCTCCGTCCCATGCCCAGCACGGAAGCCGGACTGGAAGGGATCGAAAGCCGATGTGATTATTTGATGTGATTTGATCAGATTTGCTATCCCACCCTTTCCTAGAGCAGACCAGGCTCACAGTAGCTAACAACATTCCTGTAACAACATCTAATACAAAAGTCAACAAAAACATCTCTAAACAATCATAAAAAACATACAACCATAAGTAACAGCTAAAATGTATATCAGTGTCTGTGGCACCATGAGATATATAATTTGTTCCAATGACAATTTAAAATTAATTTTCATTTATGCTCAGAAGTTCTATCCTTCCTGTCCTGATATTGATTTAAATTATACTAATAAGAAGAGAGGGGAAGTGGTGGGTGGATTTGGGAGATCATAAGAACATAAGAACTAGCCTGCTGGATCAGACCAGAGTCCATCTAGTCCAGCTCTCTGCTACTGCATGATGGCTCCACCAGGGTGCCTTTGGGAGAGTCCACGTGCAGGAGGTGAAAGCAATGGCCTTCTGCTGCTGCTGCTCCCGAGCACCTGGTCTGCTAAGGCATTTGCAATCTCAGATCAAGGAGGATCAAGATTGCTAGCCATAGATTGACTTCTCCTCCATAAATCTGTCCAAGCCCCTTTTAAAGCTATCCAGGTTAGTGGCCATCACCACCTCCTGGGGCAGCATATTCCAAACACCAATCACATGTTGCGTGAAGAAGTGTTTCCTTTTATTAGTCCTAATTCTTCCCCCCAGCATTTTCAATGAATGCCCCCTGGTTCTAGTATTGTGAGAAAGAGAGAAAAATTTCTCTCTGTCAACATTTTCTACCCCATGCATTATTTTATAGACTTCAATCATATCCCCCCTCAGACGTCTCCTCTCCAAACTAAAGAGTCCCAAACGCGGCAGCCTCTCCTCATAAGGAAGGGGCTCCAGTCCCTCAATCATCCTCGTTGCCCTTCTCTGCACTTTTTCTATCTCTTCGATCAGTTAGTTGGAAAACCTTTGCTACCTCAACCATGGGCTTGGTGGAACATCTCTTCTTGCAGGCCCTGTAGAACTGAACTAAGTCCTTCAGGTCCCGAGTCTCAGTTGACAAACAGGTCCACCAGACCCAGGCCAGAACAGAACCGAAAATGCTCTGGCCCTGGTCGAGGCTGGCTGGATACTCCCGAACTTCATTTTCAAACAATAAAGAGAAATGAGAGATAATTTTTAAGCACTACAGAAGAACAGGGACCGATTTCACCCAGACTCATTGTTAGAATGTTCAAAAGTCTGAGCAGAAGCTGGACTTGTTTGGGCTGGGAATCAGTTGAAAATAAACTCTGTCACCTTGCTCAAAGGCAAGCACAACAGAGACTGCTTCTGCTTTTGGTCATCCCATGCTTGATTGGGCAGATTATGGAGGGGGCAGAATAAAAATTTCTCAGATAAACAGTGATTTAGATTTAGATTTAATGGCATATACATAAATTACACAATGGAAATTAAAATTGGCTGGTAAAAAAACTTTAAAAAAACAAGCATCAGGAGAGCTGGAATGTTATATGATTTCGATTTCGAATACCTTTAATGGCATATAGATTGTTTAAGATTAGCTTAGCAAGATAATAACAGCCTTTACAACTTTACAATTTCTGACGAGTTAAAATAACACCATTTAAAAATTTAGCCACCGCTTCCAACAGCTCGTAGTTGTGGCTGTTTAAAAGATATATAACCTTCTGTTTATCTGTAATGCCTTCACTTCCATGCAGGAAGGGGATTATGTGCTTCTTCCTACCTATCTCATAAAAGGGACAATCCAACAGCATATGAGATACTGTTTCCACAGAACCCATGCCACACGGGCATTTCCTTTCTTTATGTGGGATTCCAAGGTGGCGTCCAAGGCTAAAGGAAGAAGGCAGGGCATTACACCTAGCTAAGGTGATTGCTCATACCACCGGGCCTCAACCATCTTAGGAGATAAAAGGTGTACTGGGCTGCAATTAGTCACTATCCATAGAGTATTTCCCAGAGATCGATCGGGGAACAGGGTTTTATTAGCTTCCCTCCTTAGCATCACATGTTGAAACTCTCTGTCAAAAAAGTCTCTTCCTTGATAGCCCCATAGGACCGCCTCCTGCTCTCTGTTAGCATTTACTAGCTTAAGGTCCTTCCAAGGAAATGCCCAACTCATTAAGTTTGGCTTCGATTTTAACCCACCACTGGAGTTTGTGTGGAGGGAATGGAAAGGCGTCCCTGGGATGTATAGTCCAGTTCATCTCGATTAAAACAAACTCCTGGCCCAAAACTTGGATATGTACCCGCACCAGGCCAGAGTTTCCAGCCCGATGCTGGCCTGTTTCTAAGCACAGGGAGCCGCATAGGGAGACAGGAAATGGGGCAGAAGCCAAAGGAGTTTTTATGCACAGAAAGTATGGACTGGACCCAGCTCAGCCTCCAGCCTCTGCTCCATGCCCCTATCCAGATGGGGATCCCATAAAGGATTTGTTGACTCCACTTTTGGCATTAAATGCTCTCCAGCGCTGCAGGGATGTAGTCCTCGGCCTTTCCCATAGAGGAAGCGTATAATGAAGCTGAGGCAGCACTTAATTTAGTAGTGCGGAGATGGCCCGATTCTATATATATGTAGTGTCCAGGAGGCCCTATGATGGTAGCTGGAATGTTAAGCCACTGAATTGGGATTGAGTCTGCTAAGCATTTGGGAACGTTCAGTGATGACAACACACAAAAATCTGGCAGTTTGTTCGATGGCAGCAGTTGAGTTGCTGTCTGTCAAGAACAAAGTTTTGACAGCATCTGTAGTGTTGCCTAGAGCAGCTAAGAGAGGGGTTAAAGTAGTCTTTCCCGCTCTACAGCATATAAAGAGGAATATAATAGAACATGTTGGATGGTTTTCTTCAGAGACCAGGATTGCAGGTGCCAAGATCTATCCAGAAGGGATGGAAGATGGTGCTCTCTGCGTATTTGTATGCGTCTGGGTAGAAGGAAGAACATTTGCATCTGGCCTAAAGGTGACAGCGCATCTCAGAGTGGGCTCATGTAGAAGATGCAGATAGTTAGCAGGAGTGGGAAAACGAGGCAAAATATGCAGATGGATTGGAGAGCAGGTTTTATTTGCTTGTGCCATCAGTTTCTGGTAGTCCTGCTCAAAGTGTCTTTGCTTTATGAGACGGTATATCTCATTAGCAGTCATAAGAAGAAGATCATCAAGGGACACAGCTAGGTCTTGCAACTCATTGGTTATATGAATCCACCACTCCGTCGAGACCAAATAAGAGAGCGCGTTTGAGGTAAAGCTAAGCTGGCCGTCGCGAAACAGTGTAGGTAGCTCTACTTGAAGTTCAATAGCGATTTCTGAGGAGGAAGGAGATTGCATTTGTTGGATTGAAATTAAGGGGAACGTACCTCCCCTCCCTCCCCTTCCCCCCAGGGTGGGTGGGTCATGGCCAGATGACGGCCAACATTAAACATCACCATCAAAAAATAGTGATGAAGCTGTCTTTTTATTTTGGTGTGGAATAATATCACATTCATGTTACCTATAGTGTTGTGAATGAATGCTTCCTCTACATAAAATACCTCTATGAAGTCTGTATTACATTATAATACAAACAAATTTTACTTTACATTAACCAAGCTTTATTGACTGTATTTTTTTTTGGATATCAAGTACATCTTTACAATATCTTCATGCTAGGAATAACCTAGCATAGGAATATCTCTCTGGCCTTTAGATCGGGCGCCTGTTTTTCACAACTTTTGTTGTTTTAATTTGTATTCATTTAAAGTAATTGCTGCTATCAGGTTGTAATGGGGTTGAGTTATATTTTTGTACTTATTGGCTGTCACTGAGAACAGCTATATTGTGAGCCGCCTCAAGCCCTTCGAGGGTGAGGCGGCCTATAAATCCAGCAAATAGATAGATAGATAGATAGATAGATAGATAGATAGATAGATAGATAGATAGATAGATAGATAGATAGATAGATAGATAGATAGATAGATAGATAGATAGATAGATAGATAGATAGATAGATAGATAGATAGATAGATAGATAGATAGATAGATAGATAGATAGATAGATAGATAGATAGATAGATAGATAGATAGATAGATAGATAGATACATACATACATACATACATACATACATAGATACATACATACATACATACATACATACATACATACATACATACATACATACATACATACATACATACATAGATACATAGATAGAGAGAGGGGGGGAGAGGGAGGGAGGGATGGAGGGATGGAGGGATGGAGGGAGAGAGAGAGAGAGAGAGAGAATCTTTAGATACACATGGGATACTCTTTAGTATTATAATTGCCACCTCACAGTTCTCTTTTCTGAGTTTAGTGGATCCTGGGGAACAGCCTTGGGGAGGTGGGGGGGAAGGGAATCAAAGTTCTGCAGTGGGAGGAGGAGTTGGTGGAAACTCACTTAAAACTCATCTCAATCAAACTGTTTGCACAAGTGGTGTTGGATGTTCACGAATTCAAAGCACTTAGGGATCAAGACACTACACAGAGTTTTATTTTAAAGCTGCTAAATAAAAATAGAGTGTGGAAGTTATGTATCTATCTATCTATCTATCTATCTATCTATCTATCTATCTATCTATCTATCTATCTATCTATCTATCTATCTATCTATCTATCTATCTATCTATCTATCTATCTATCTATCTATTTATTAGATTTATAAGCCGCCTCACCCCCGAAGGGCTCGAGGCGGCTCGCAAAATGGCTGTGCTTTTAAAACAGCAAGTCAACAATCATTTCAAAATTACAAGAATGCAACTTAATTCGTTAAAAACTTAAAAGCTTAAGCAGCGATTACAAAGTTACAAAGTTACAAAGTTAAAACAACAGAGCGCCCGATCTAAAGGCCAGGGGAGGGAGGGGGTAGGTGGACCCAAGATGGAGATCAGGGCCCAACCAGGTGGAAAGCAGGCAGCCTCAGTGGGGGGCGGTAGAACCGCAGCCAGCCCCCTCAAAGGCCCCCCCAGTAAATGACAATGACCCCAGACACAGGGACTGTGAAGGAAAGGGAACACTGGCCCAGGTTATTCCTAGCATAACATCTGCCCCTAACCAACTTCCCCATCAACTCCACCATCTGAGCAGTCTTGGAAGGACTTTGGGCCAAGAACATGGAAAACTGAGCGCCTGCTCTCTCCTCCTTCCCTACTAAATTTTCTCGTCATCTGGATTTCTCCCTGAATCCAGGAGCTTAAAGTGCACAATCCGAAACAGAATCCAAAAGACAAATGCCACATGATGCCTTTTATTAGGACCTAGAATTATCCAGAGAACAGAAGAGCATAATGTGGCTACCTACAATATCGTCCTAAAGAGAATTACCCCTGTCAAAGCCCACGGAAGTCCAAGCACTTAGAAATTAACTCTGCCTTGTGCTGTATATTGGCCAGGCTCCCTTGCAAAGTGGAACGGGTGCATTAACCATGTTTCATTTCCTAATGTTCTGCACAGGCTTTGACATGAGTTCTCGGTTCCTTTACTACGTCTTCATTTTTTTCTGTCTGTTGGTCTTATTTATAGTCTCTTGGTGGGGCGGGTGGAGTTTTATCAATGCCCACAAACACAGCGGCAACACAGAAGGCAGGGCAGACGTAAACACACGGACGAAAAACTATGGCAAAGTACATGGGACATAATTCCAGAATTAATGTTGGATGCTATCCTAGTTGAAGCATGAATTCAGGAGGACTGGAACCCAGCAGAGATTTTAAAAAATCTGCCCATTCCCAGTCTAAATTAGTGGAACTGAACTGTATTCAGATTCCCTGCCATTCCTGGCATAGGACGCATGCTCACCTTTAACTGTTTGTTACATTGCCAGGCACTTTAATGTTCTATATTACACTTTTACTATTACTACTATTACTACTGGACTGTCTAACCCCATATGTCCCAAATAGGCCTCTGCGTTCGGCGGAGGCCAATTTCCTGGTAGTCCCCTGCCCCTCGTCAATGTGGCTGGCCTCTACCCAGGCCAGGGCCTTGACAGCCCTGGCCCCATCCTGGTGGAATGCTTTACCGTCTGCTGTCCGGGCCCTGTGGGACCTTGGAGAGTTCCGCAGGGCCTGTAAGACCGAGTTATTCCACTGGGCTTTTGGGGATTCCAGCCGCAGACTGCCTGCCCCCTCTGCAGCCCCCACGACAGTTTTGCCATCTTCAGCATTGCCTGATTGCTGATTCCATCTATTTTGGGGTAATGCTGGCCCTCCTGGCCTTTGGGTTGAGCGCCATCTGTGCATGCATCTGTGCATGTATTTTTATCTGTAATTTTTGGAATTGCTGCTATAATGTATTTTAATGAATTTTAATATTTTATTGCTATTGTATTTATGAGATCTTATATTGTATTTGTTTTATGTCTTATTGTACACCACCCAGAGCCCTTCGGGGGTTGGGCGGTCTATCAAGCCTAATACATAATAATAATAAATAATAGTAATAGTAATAGTAATAGTATTAGCAGTAGCAGTAGCAGCAGCAGCAGCAGCAGCAGCAGCAGCAGCAGCAGCAGCAGCAGCAGGTGGTTATTGAGGCAGATAGTGGAAAGCATTATTAGGGAGCCATCTAGCGGCCTGACATGGATGGTCCAAACTAGCTCGTTCTGGTCTGATCTCAGATGTTAAGCAGGGTTGTCCCTGCTGAATACTTGGATAGGGAGAGCACCAAGCAAGTCCTGAGCTGCTGCTGCAGAGGCCCAGGGAGCAACAAATCACCAGTTTGTCTCTTGCTTTGAAAAACCTACAGGCTGCTATAAATTGGCTGCAATTTTATGGTACTTTCGACCACACTCTAGTTGTCCGATGCAGTTTTCAGGAAGATCCAGTAGGTGGCAGTAACGTATCATCTTTATTCTGTATTTGTTGGGCAGGCAGTTTGGTGGGAAACCTATGGCACTCCAGATGTTCATGGACTACAATTCCCATCAGCCCCTGCCAGCATGGACATCTGGAGTGCCATAGGTTCGCCACCTGACCCCTAATCAGCTGCGTGCACATTCCAAAGAAGGAGAGAGCTATATCCATGATGGAAACCCTGTACCACTATGTAAAAGCATAGGTATTTATATTGCGCATTTAAAAAATTGTGTGAAACATGCACAGTGTGCAATCTGTGTTCCTGTTTCAGGGTGGCAAAGAAACAAGTGCAAACGAACACACACAATTTTGTCTACCCGGCTAATTTGTCTTTCCCCCTCCCAAAATTAAACTTTAGAGTTATTGTCAGAAGGATAATTATTTCTGGCCATTTCATCACGTTTGCTTAATCTAGTTTATAGAAAATTGTATATTTCAGTGGCTGGACCCCGAGACTTTGCACCACTGGAGCATTAGAGTTCCTTCAGCCTGCACCAACTGATGTCAATTCTTTGACCAGAGTGTTGAGGGAGCCTTCAGACAGGCATTCACAAGGTGTATGTGCAGTAAGTATTTTGGAAAGCTGCACCAGTTGAATTTTGGCCAACAGGCCAGTGGTGGGATCCAAAAATTTTAGGAACAGGTTCCAATGGTGGTGGGATTCAAACTGTGGCGTAGCGCCAATGGGGCTGGAAGCGGAGGAGCCGCGATGGGGGGTGGGGGGCAGGCATTCCGAGCCGGAGGAGACATTCCTGGGAGGGCGCTGTGGCAAGGGCGCAGCCCACTGTGTGCGCTCAATCCTTGGGCAGAGAAGCAGCGAGCGAGCACAGAAGGGGAACAGGCTGCACACGCATGCTGGTGCACCTCCTGCTAGACTGCTTCAAGTTCTGTGCGCTATTGCTGAGAGGAGGGGCGTAACTAAGGCCAAAATCACGTGGCAAAATCACCCATTAGTAACCCCCTCTCGGCACACACAAATAATGAGTAACCTACTCTCAGGAACCTGTGAGAACCTGCTGGATCCCACCTCTGCTACAGGCCCAATTTCTAATAGCAAGTCCAAATCATAGTGCGAGACTATAGAGGTAGCACAGTATGCCAATATACACAACATGTATTGTCGAAGGCTTTCACGGCCAGAATCACTGTTGTGTGCTTTCTGGGCTGTATGGCCGTGTTCTAGTAGCATTTTCTCCTGACTGGCTGGCACCTTCCGAGGATCTGGAATCAACACAACATGCTGACTGCTGACTCAGAAGTCAAATTAAAGTATTAATTTTTTTGTGCTATTAAGTCACAGCTGTCTTATGGTGACTCCTGTAGGGTTCCCAAGGCAAGAGACATTCAGAGGTTTGCCATTTCCTGCCTGCACCTCATGACCCTGGTTTGGTGGTCTCCAAATACTGACCAGGCTATGCATCCCAACATAAAACCTGGAAGTTCGGGCAACAGTGGGGCTGCACTAGCACCCTGCTCAGACACAGAGGGGGGATCCAGCAGGTTCTCACCACTTCCCAAGAGTGGGTTACTAATTATTTGTGTGTGCCGAGAGGGGGTTACTAATTGGGTCTGCTTTTCCGTTAGAAATTCCATTAGGTCCAAAAATCACAAAGTCCTGTTGTTTCCTATGTGGCTGGTTAGCGAAGGTAGAAAACGGGATAGTTCTCCCTGTTGGGCTGTTTTAAAAACATGTTTTAGAAATATGGTCAAGTTCCTTGTTTAAGGAAAGTATCCTTCTTTGATTTCTAGAAACAAAATTGAGTATTTGAAAGTATTAAGTATTTGACAGGCAGTCAATTAGAGGAGAAGTCGTTGTTTCTGTTGACAGCAGACGATAGGACTTGCTAGAATGAGTTTAAATTATGGACAGAAAGATACCAGCTGGAAATTAGGAACTTTTTTTTACAGTAAGAGTTTTTTACAGAGAAATTATTAATGCCCCGCCCCCGGAATTCCCCGGGCAGGCCCCCATCGTTCCCCGCCCTGCCCCATTGGTTTTACGCCACTGTTTGAATCCCACCACCATGGGAACCTGTTACTAAAATTTTTGGATCCCACCTCTGCTCAGACACCAGCATGGGCTGGGGGGGGGAGGCCGGGGCATTAGTCGACCCCCTCCCAGAGTTTGGTTGTGCGATGCACCAGCTCTTCGGCATAGTCCACCCTTTTGGTGTCAGAGATCCCCGGGGATTGGGCGGTTTATAAATTCAAATAATAAATAAATAAAATAAATAAATATGTCCTTTAAACCCTATTGGGTTATTAGTGGAGAAGTTTCAGGGATCTCCCGAGCTCCCTGTACCACTGGAAAGCCCTATGGGAGGCGGCAGGGCACATTCCGCTGCCAGGGTGTCCATGTTCCCTGGCGCAGGCCGATCAGTCATGTGGGGGCACAAAATCGCCCCCCACACTCCCCTCCTTCCCCCCCTGCATCCATTGAGCAGCCAGGCCAGGAGTAGCTGGGCCAGGAGTCTGCCACGGGCTGCCTCTCAGCCCAGCCCTGCCAGGCTGTTCAGTTGGCGGAGGCTGGCTGAAGGAGCCGCCTGGTGTGGCCGGGCCAATGGGCAGCCCACAGCAGGCTCCCAGCCCTGCCAGGTTGCCTGGGACTGCCATCACCGGCTAAAGTAAGTGGGGCATGGGGAGGCATGGGGGCATGGGTTGTGTCTGTGTGCCCGGAGCAGGTGTTGCCCTGGGCACCATTTTCTTCTGCTCCCCCTCTGCCCACTGCCTTCAGGTTTGAATGGGGCTGCCCGACGTTCATGATGAAATTAATACAGTGCCTGCAGTGAATAAAAATATGCGATCAGTTAATGGCGGCAAAATTGTTGATTGCAGAAAACTGGAGAAATGCTAAAACAATGTATATCAAACTGTGCATTTAAAAAGTAGCGCATTAGGTAGAATTATGTAGGATAAAAGAACTTGTATTCATGAGAGATGAAAGACAAAAGAACCTTCTTCCAAATGCTGGAAGCCTTTTTTAGATTTTTGATATCAAAAGACAGGCTTGGTCAATGAATTCCATAGTTGCTCTTTGAAATCTATATATATAAAAATCTATCAGTGCATTTTCCTGCTGACAGGTAATCTCCCAAACTACTGGACCAATTGCTTTGAAATTTTCACACAACGTCGCATTCATGCGCAGCCAGGTTTCCATACTGTTTCCACACCTCCTGTTGTGTACATGTCACAACTGTGTCAGTTATTGTTTACATGCTGCACACCTGCTTGACAGTTTGGAACCACCGAGTTCTGTTCGCCTTAGCAAGCAAGCGCCATCTGCTGGCCGTCAAAGACAACACCCTCTGATGACACAAAGGAACCAACCATGCCTTCCCTTGAAAACCACACTGCCATCTGGAGTAGAAAGGGATGGGGCAGGCCCGATCTGCATATGGCCCACCCACCCTAGCAGAGGGAAGGGGAAGGTGAAGGAAGGAAGTCGAGGGTTTGCTGGACCAAAGCGGCTCAGAAATTTGTGAACACAATGTAGCTCATGCCTCCCAGCGTGTTTTAAGCTAGATAATTCGCCTGCAAGGGAAGGGAGTGAAAGGGACAGGGCCCGCCACCTGCACATGGCCCGCCCACCCTAGCAGAGGAAGGGAAACGTTAGGAAGGGATGGGGCAGGGTGCCATGCAAGGGAACGGGAGAGAGGGAGGGGAGTGAGGGGCCCCTTGCCCCTCCCCTCCCTTGCAAGCATTGTGCAATGACACATGTTCAAACCGTTCGCTTCCCCCTTTCTTTCTTTTCCACTTCACCAGACTCAGCCACAGCAACGTGTGGCCGGGCACGCTAGTAATACATGTGATTCATGTGTCATAATGTAACTTTTTAAAATGATCAGTAAATAATAATGTAGATAGTGGATTGAATGATGAAAAGAGGAGAAGGGAGCGTCCTCTTAGATTACCAAAAAGGCTGCACTGGAAATCATGGGATCCGAATTGACAAACGTCATGACAGGTGGGACAAGGGCTGTAATAAGAAAAGCTGAATGAGACTGAGTGGGAAAGTGGGCTGAATCCAGCCCCAATTGTCCTCAGGAAACTGAATCAGTCCTAGTCATGGGTGTGATGAGAATCCCAGAAGCAGGTTAATGCGTCTTTCTCTCACATAAACCCAGATGCCTCGTACCCAGTTTTCATCCGATTTTGACTCACCCAGCAATTATGTGAGCAAGACATAA
Source organism: Sphaerodactylus townsendi (assembly GCF_021028975.2). Lineage (NCBI taxonomy): Eukaryota > Metazoa > Chordata > Lepidosauria > Squamata > Sphaerodactylidae > Sphaerodactylus > Sphaerodactylus townsendi. The sequence goes on from NC_059438.1 coordinate 41,774,876, forward strand.
CATTTTTTTAGTCTATAAGTTTTCTCAGTTAAAAATTCGCCGTTATTTTTTGTTCTTCAGCAGCTGGCATAACTAAAGAATTTAGTTTAACGCAACTCAAGACTGAATCAGGAAACACCCCACCCTCCCACACAGCTTTTCAGGCACGCCACAAAAACAAGTGAAAGGAAACGTCTATTCTTCTCCTGACTGACTGTGCGTGATTTTGGGCTGTCAGAGCAGGAGAAGCTGAATCGGAAGAAAAATGGCAGAAAAAGAACCTGGGGGGTTTGGCTCCACGGACAACAGCAGAGAGTAGCGAGAGGAATCCATCGCCAGAGAAATGTGAGCCCTAAACTTGATGAGGTTACAGGGCTGGCTCAAAATGTTTTCCTACTCAAGTGAAAAACCCAAATTGCGCTCCCCCCCCCTCGTTTCACGCAGGAACAATTTCTCCCACAGGAGGAGGAGGAGGAGGAGGAGGAGGAGGAGGAGGAGGAGGAGGAGGAGGAGGAGGAGTTTGGATTTATATCCCCCCTTTCTCTCCTTTAGGAGACTCAAAGGGGCTTACAATCTCCTTGCCTTTCCCCCCACACAACAAACACCCTGTGAGGTAGGTGGGGCTGAGAGAGCTCCAAAGAGCTGTGACTAGCCCAAGGTCACCCAGCTGGTGTGTGTGGGAGTGTACAGGCTAATCTGAATTCCCCAGTTAAGCCTCCACAGCTCAGGCGGCAGAGCTGGGAATCCAAACCCGGTTCCTCCAGATTAGATACACGAGCTCTTAACCTCCTACGCCACTGCTGCTCTCCTGCAGGAAACTCAAAGGGGCTTACAATCTCCTTGCCTTTCCCCCCACACAACAAACACCCTGTGAGGTAGGTGGGGCTGAGAGAGCTCCAAAGAGCTGTGACTAGCCCAAGGTCACCCAGCTGGTGTGTGTGGGAGTGTACAGGCTAATCTGAATTCCCCAGTTAAGCCTCCACAGCTCAGGCGGCAGAGCTGGGAATCAAACCCGGTTCCTCCAGATTAGATACACGAGCTCTTAACCTCCTACGCCACTGCTGCTCCTGCTCCTTGCTGAGATGCACAAAAGGTGTTAAAGCTTCTTCACTCATAGACATCGGGTCGCCCATGTCCCCAGGCAAACACCTTTTGGTCAAATGGGCGCTGGGTGCCCCCCCCCCCACATGACCAAATGGCGTGTTCTGCAGCCGCCAATCCCCGCCCCCTCCAGCCTCCAAAGCCGAAGCTTTTGAAAGCAGGGAGGAAAAGGGGGCGGGGCCACACACCCAACCTCCATGCAGGCCAGGGGGCAGGGCTGGGGGGAGCACCCCATGCCCCCCTCCATGCAGGGAAGCTGGAGCCCCTCAGCCCTGAGCCCTGCCCCCTGGTCTGCAAGGGCCCACACTGGCCCCTTCCGCACATGCGGAATAATGCACTCTCGATCCACTTTCGCAATTGTTTGCAAGTGGATTTTGCAATTCCGCACAGCAGCAAAGTGCACTGAAAGTGGGTTGAAAGTGCATTATTCTGCATGTGCGGAAGGGGCCACTGTTCAGGCTTGTCTGGGATGGGCAAGAGTTTGCAAAGGCCGCCATGCAGCCTGCAGACCGGAGCAGTGTCTCGGAGTCGCACGATGAGGCTGAAAGCTGGAGGAAACTACTGTGTTTCCCCAAAAATAAGACAGTGTCTTATATTAATTTTTGCTCCCAAAGATGCGCTATGTCTTATTTTCAGGGAATGTCTTATTTTCCTGTGTTCTGTTCGTCGGGCATGCTTCCCAACAAAAACTTTGCTACGTCTTACTTTCGGGGGATGCCTTATATTTCGCACTTCAGCAAAACCTCTATGACGTCTTATTTTCAGGGGATGTCTTATATTCAGGGAAACAGGGTAGCGGAAGGCCTAGACCCTCAGCGTGCCCATTCCTTTCTCAGGCCTTGCCAAGTAGGGCTTCACTCTTCTTTGAAGCACTCCATCTCAAACTTCTTGGCCCTGTGGGGCGACTACTACTTTAAGAGAGACCTTTTTGAAGCTCACCTGAACTAGCAGTCGGCTTCACGCATCCCAAATGTACCAGTGCAAACGCTAATCTCCCAAGTGATCCATCTTCTGCAAATGGATTTGCACAGTGCCCACTTCCAGATGGCTTGTGCAAAGCTCATCTCCAAAACTGGCCCCCTCGTACATCTTTAGTTTGCGAGAAAAGGTCAAGAAGGCTTCTTTATGGCTTTCAATAATGTATCCAATATAACCACCACCACAAGCTCCAGCAAACTGGAGGATCCTCTGGATCTGGAAGCAAGCAAGGACATTCCAAAGTTTGGGGACAGAAGGAAGCTGGGGTTGGTGCTTTCGGTGACCACCATAGTCTTGACAAGCATTGCTGCAATCTGCCTGAGATCTACTCTCAGTAGGAGCGTAGTGTCCATTGGGCAAGGTGGGCAGCTGCCCAGGGCATCACCTTGTGGGGGGCACCAAAAATGCAGGGTTCGTTTTTGGGTATTTTAGTGGTTTTCCGTTTTTGGCCTGCAGGGGGCGAATTTTTTTAGGCTAGCAGCACCATAATTTCAGCGTATCATCAGGAGACTGTCCTTATGCTACCCCCCAAGTTTGGTGCAGTTTGGTTCAGGGAGTCCAAAGTTATGGACTCCCAAAGGGGGTGCCCCCATCCCCCATTGTTTCCAATGGGAGCTAATAGGAGATGGGGGCTACACCTTTGAGGGTCCATAACTTTGGCCCCCTGAACCAAACTGCACCAAACCTGGGGAGTATCACTAGGGCAGTCTCCTGATGAGACCCTCAAAGTTTTGAGACTGTGCCTTCAGAAATATCCCCCCCCCCCCAGCCTGCAACCCCCATTGACAGCAATGCAGAAAACTCAATGCAGAACAAAGATTCTTGGGCAAATTTCTGGGATGTTCCTGCAGGGGGCGTATTTTTGGACATATCGGCACCATAACTTCAGGGTATCATCTGGAGACTGTTCTGATGGCACCCCCCAATTTTGGTGCAGTTTGGTTTAGGGGGGCCAAAGTTATGGACCCTCAAAGGGGGTGCCACCATCCCCCATTGTTTCCAATGGGAGCTAATAGGAGATGGGGGCTACACCTTTGAGGGTCCATAAGTTTGGCCCCCCTGAACCAAACTTGGATGCACCAAACTTGGATGGCAGGATAAGATCAGTCTCCTGATGATACGCTGAAATTTTGGTGGTGATATGTCTAAAAATGCACCCCCTGATTTTGGTGGTGATATGTCTAAAAATGCACCACCCCAATGACCTGGTGCAAAAAAAAAATTTGGTCGTGGTGGGGTGGCCGCCCATGGGGGGGGGGGGCATCCAACTCAGGTTTTGCCCAGGGCTACAGTTTGCCTCATTACACCCCTGACTCTCAGGATTGTTTGGACAAAGATAAGACCTTTCTGGGCAGAAGAAAGAAACCTTTATTTGATAAAGACCTTTCCAGGACAGGTTAATTATTCTATGGATAAGCCTCCACGACTGTAAGGCAGGGGTCAATCTTTGGATGAAATGCAGAAGAATCTGGTGGACAAATTGCATTATGAAGATTCCTCAGAGCCCGAGGAAATCCCCAGGTGGGGCAAAGGACGGCCATCCTTCCAGAAGCCACCGTGAAAGAAATCCATCACTTGTCCTAATGCTGGAATTACTGGCTGTCCCCTTGTCCCTAAAGTTCTACACAAGGTGCATACATCCTTCTGCCTTACATTTAAGGTGCTTTGGTGGGTATAAACATATTCCAAAAATATTTTTTTCTTGTTACTTTTACTATCGTAAGCATGTTCTGTTAGGAATTGCCTTCAGATATTTTAAGCAGATTACAGTGATGTGGCTGCTTTCATTAAGGGGATAATGCTTGCTAGCGATATCTTTTTTGTTCTCCATACTCCCTCTTTCCATCACCCTGACAAAATTATCTGTTTTTTCCAAGCAGAAACGTTCATCCTCTTTGGACAATATTAATTTAATTAATAAGACTTTATTTGGCATAACAATAATCATCACACAATAAAAAAAACCTGAGATAAAAGGTACACAAATGCAAAGGTTTAAGATAGAATATAAATTATTGATTGTGCATCACCTCCAGTAAAAATCGTGCTACCGATTCACAAGTTTCATTGTCAGAATTGTCCAGAAGGGAAGGGAGTCTACCTGATTCTCCCATTTCACTAGGTATCCTAGAAAGAATATTGGAATATTTTGATCTGATGTTAGCAAATTTAGGGCAGCAAAGCAGTTGCTGTGCCAATGTTTCAATTTGTTGTTCACCACAAGAGCATACCCTTTCGCTCATTTCCAAGTTGTGAAATCTGCCAAGCATGGCCAATAGAAAGCTGAGGAGGGAAAACATTGAAGCGAGCAAGTGTGAGGGCTCTTCTCTGCATAGGATTAGTCAAAAATACAAATAGGGAGCCGTCCTGTTTTGATATAGGGGTATCGAAAGATGTAAGGGTGAACAAGTTTTCATAGCAGCCCTAATTAAATTAATCCATTCGCTTTCCAACAATTTTTGTTTTAACAAGTTGTAGGATTCTGAACTAGATAGCGGGAAAAGCGAGTCAAGAGATATACCAAGTGATTCAATCTTTCTTTCTATCAGAGAGAACCATGGGTTAGCCTGCGTATCAGACAAAAGTAGGTGAATCAGTGAATGCTCGTCATGCGAGTAATGCAGGCAAAGCCAAAATTTAAAGGCTCTCAACCAAGCCCTATAAACTTTGGACAATATTTTCATGGAAGGAAAGCAAAGACCAACCCCCCCCCCCCCACACACACACACACACACTCAAATCAGGTCAACAAGGGCACATAAGGCATTGGAAATGGAAAGAAGAGAGCCAAAATTGTGCAAGGAGGAAGGAAGAGTGTTGCCATGGAAACCAATGTTTGAGGAACCAGTGAGCAAATGATGGGGTTTGGAAGGGAGCATCACCAAGGTCCTCCTGTGAATCCAGAGTGACTCAACTAGGATGCCTTGTGGACCTGCAAGTCAGCAAGAGTGGGAGGGTGGATGGGTCGGGACATCCTCAAGTCAGGCCACGCGGAGTGTGCCCCCCAGAGACAGAGCTTGCCTTTGCAGGAATGGCACAAATGTAGGACAAGGTCAGGCAAACGTGCAGGGCCAGAAGCCCAAGCATTTGACATTGTCAGCAAGTGGAGTGAACTGAAGTTCATTTGGGCCCCTTCCGCACACGCAAAATAATGCATTTTCAAACCACTTTCACAACTGTTTGCAAGTGGATTTTGCCATTCCGCATAGCTTCAAAGAGCATTGAAAGCAGTTTGAAAGTGCATTATTCTGCATGTGCGGAATGAGCCTTTGTGGTCTTGAGCCAACCACCTTCTCACACTGCACAATCCTTTTCTAAAAGCCTTGGGATTTCATACAACCTTCTTACAGACTCTCAAACTACTTTTCTTTTGATTGGCTTCTTGTTTCCCCTTGTTGCTTGTTGTACTGTACGCTGTTTTAAAGAGTTTTAGGAGTGGCTTGCAAAGGCGTCAAACGAATATAATGAATAAATTGTTCTATATCTAGGGGTGGCCAACCTATGGGACCCCAGATGTTCATGGACTACAATTCCCATCAGCCCCTGCCAGCATGGCCATTGGCCATGATGAAAGTTTCAGCATTTCCGGGTGGGAGTTCATTTGCAAGGGTGCTGTGGGGAAGGAGAGTTTAAGGGTTCCTCGTCACACAGTCCTTTCCTGCACCTTCTGGCTTTTCCTGCGATCTTTCTGAAGCCTGTTTCACTATGACCTTTTCCTTTCCTTCAATGGTCAACTCATTTGGTCAGAGGTTTCAAGTCAGACCGCACCAAATTATTCCAACGTTATTTCGTTATTATTCTTATATTAACATATATTCTCCTTCTTTGGAGGTTTTTAAACAGACTGGATCAGCATATGTCGGGAGTGCTTTGATTGTGTGTTCCTGCATTGGAGGGGGATAGACTTGATGGCCCTTGTGGTCTCTTCCAACTCTATGGCCCTTTCCGCGCTGCGGAAAGGGCGCCCCTGAACCGGCAGGAATTCTGCCGGTGGAGGGGTGGGGGCCGTTTACCATTTCTTTCGAAAACTGAGGACAAGGGAACAGGAGGAAATGGCTGAAAGGGGAGGGTTGTTCTCCTGTATTATGAATTACATCCCATCATAAGGAATAATGTATTTTAGCCTGTGGAATAAAGCAGCTAAAGAGGCAACGAAGAAGAGTTTGGATTTATATCCCCCCTTTCTCTCCTGCAGGAGACTCAAAGGGGCTGACAATCTCCTTGCCCTTCCCCCCTCACAACAAACACCCTGTGAGGTGGGTGGGGCTGAGAGAGCTCCCAGAAGCTGTGACTAGCCCAAGGTCACCCAGCTGGCATGTGTGGGAGTGTACAGGCTAACCTGAATTCCCCAGATAAGCCTCCACAGCTCAGGCGGCAGAGCTGGGAATCAAACCCGGTTCCTCCAGATTAGATACATGAGCTCTTAACCTCCTACGCCACTGCTGCGTAGGGGAAAACAAGTGGAGAATGGAGGGGTGCAGACTGACTGCCCAAAAAATATTCCCAAGACAGAAGGTCTGACCACTAGGGAGTTCTGTGGCAAGCTGTGCATAGCTCTACTGCATTGTTTGCTGATTTTATAGAGAACTTTTATTGCATTGTTTATTATATTTATTATACTTATATTCTTTGAAATCCAGTTATATTGCACTGTGTGTTGTATTATTATCCTGGCCTTTATTGCAATTTTAATCTGCTTTGGGTCTTGACAAGATAGATGGACTTACAAGAAGGAAGGAAGGGTGTTCGCTTATGTAAGTAATGTGCTTGCATTGTATGTGAGGCAGCAACATAGCCTGGAACACACAAGATCAACCCTTTCCCTTTTGAAAACAACCGGTTGCGATTGTCCAGTTTGCAGGACTGGGTCCTGATGACAGTTTGCTGCTCTGATGAATGGAGCAGGCATTTGCAAGTCAGCCAACCCAAATATTCGTGGGATCAGCATTGTCTCAGAGAGAAGTCTGTGCCATGGACAGAGAGGGGGGCATGGGGACACCTGGTGCCCCAACACTGCCTTTTAACAGCCGCTGCTGAGAAGACAGGCTCCCTCCCCAAGGAGAACGAACAGGGTTCTATCAGCAGTATAGGGTTGCCAGCAGTGGTGGATTCCAATAATTCAACAATAATTTAAATAATTTAACAACCAGTTCCAGTCGAGCGGGTGGGGGCAGCGCCAGGGTGCTTCAACAGTGCCCCTGGGACGATGTTTTTACCATTCCTAGGGTGCTGTTTTTGGCCCGTGCAGAAACAGCCTTGGCCTCAGCACCATCTTCATTGCAGCTTTCTTGGTCGAGCACTTAAAGGGCACAATCACAACTTGAACTTTTGGTGAATTGTTTGGTGAGAGCAGCAGTGGCATAGTGGTTAAGAGCAGGTGCATTCTGATCTGGAGGAACCGGGTTTGATTCCCCGCTCTGCCGCCTGAGCTGTGGAGGCTTATCTGGGAATTCAGGCTAGCCTGTGCACTCCCACAAACGCCAGCTGGGTGACCTTGGGCTAGTCACAGCTTCTCGGAGCTCTCTCAGCCCTACCCACCTCACAGGGTGTTTGTTGTGAGGGGGGAAGGGCAAGGAGATTGTCAGCCCCTTTGAGTCTCCTACAGGAGAGAAAGGGGGGATATAAATCCAAACTCTTCTTCTTCTTCATTTAAAAAGATACTTGTTGTGTTTTAACGGTTCAATTCGAGCCTACGAGATCTGGAGAGTTGCCCCTTACCCCAGTCAGCAAGCAGTACAGGACAGTACGAAGATTTCGCCAGTTACAGCAGTGTGAGAAAGTCCCCGGCACTGTCGGTAGGAAATCGGGATCTTCCTGGAAAGAAAAGCCATTCTTCCTGTTCACCGAACCTCAAGTAAAGAACAAAAACGGGGCAACCTACAAAGGAAGGGAGGAAGACAATAAACTGGCCAGAAACTTACATGTCTAAACAGACTCACCCTACAAAATCAAGCTGAAAAATACAGGAAGGCAGGAAATACAGCCAACTAATTGTGTTCTACTAAGGCCAAGAACCACAAAAACCCAAAGAACAGATTTATTTACACTTTACTTTACTGAACTTTACTTTACCTTGGTACTTTCCACTCTTAACAGGACTCCTAAAGTAGTTTCAAATATAACATGCTTATGTTCTTGGAAGGCACAGCTTAGGACAAATGTAAATTAAGAAAAAAATGCACATTGGATGAAAATTTACTACATAGGCAGATGAAGGACACATGCCACGGTCACCTCTAGATTAGACTACTGTAACTCGCTCTACGTGGGCTTACCTTTAGCCATGATCCGGAAATTGAAACTTGTACAAAATGCAGCAGCCAGGCTCCTCTCTGGGGCAACAGCTAGGGACCGGATTACGCCGGTCCTATACCAACTGCACTGGCTGCCAATCGAGTACCGGGTCATGTTTAAAGTTTTGGTATTGACCTTCAAAGCGATTCGCGGCCTTGGCCCTGCTTGTCTGAGGGACCGTCTCTCCCTATACCGCCCTTCTAGGCCCCTCCGCTCATCGGAGGCGGAGCTACTGGTGATCCCTGGCCCCAAGGCGATCCGGCTGGCCTCTACAAGGGCCAGGGCTTTTACGGCTCTGGCCCCTACCTGGTGGAACAGGCTTCCAGGTGAGATCAGGGCCCTGCGGGACTTACAAAGTTTCCACAGGGCCTGTAAAACGGACCTGTTCCGCCAGGCGTTTGGCCAGCCGGGATGATGTCAACTCCGCCATAAGAACATCTGGCCTCCCGTGGGTATATAAAGGGGGAAGGAGGGGTTGTTTAGTATTTTATAGTATAGTACAGCCATCTGTAGTTAGTATTTTATATATTTATTGTAAATTATGCATTTGATGTTTTAAATTGTTTTTAGTGTTGATGGACACCGCCCTGAGCCTTTGGGGAGGGCGGTATATAAATATAAATAATAAATAAATAAATAAATAAAAGATGTGAAAATGAACGCACATCTTCCAATTAACACACATCCTCCAAATGATCTGCATCCACTGACAACTGTGGAGTCCCAGTTAGTTTTTTTTGTAATGCTATTTTGGCATAATTTGTATATTATGTAAATAGGGGTGCCCATTAATTAATGAGATTTTAGTTGATTAATCATCCTTATTCTATAGACCTAACCCAATTAACTAATATAATTAAATTTCAGTGTAACCAAAACTGCAGTAAAAACGCCTTTCCATGAGGGTAGCTTTGCAAATGAGCAAACAAAAGATGCCGCTCATTTGTAACAAAAAACATCTTGGAAAAACTGTGATCGATGTTCTTTACGAAGTTTGGAAACACAGTTCATACTCAGTCCTGAATATGCCTTTAAACAAGGTGCACGCTGGTGAACCTCAGGAGGCCTGTGGAAGATCTTCCTCACCTTCCCCCATGCCCTGTTAAGTCACCCCTGCAAGGTTGGGGGCTCCTCATGTTAGCACTGAAAGTATAATTGCATTTAATCACATTTAGTCATATTTAGTGGCATTTATTATATTCAATAATTATGATATGCTTATTCCTATGTTATACTAGCTATTTTGAGTTGCTCATTGTGGGAAGGCCTTCAGCTCTCAACTTGAGCTGGATGGCGGAGAGCTAGACAACATGGATGTCTACACTTTCTGCTGATTCGGCAGACCCTGACAGCATAAGTAAAATATAGCCTAAAACAAGCCCCTAACACAGTGGTGGCGAACCTTTGGCACTCCAGATGTTATGGACTACAATTCCCATCAGCCCTTGCCAGCATGACCAATTGGCCATGCTGGCAGCGAGGCTGTCGTAATCCAGGAAGTATAAAACCACTCCTACTATAACAAAAGAAGGCCTTTAGGGTACACCAACCAAAGCGTTCAGCAGTAGAAGTCCTCCTGCCTGAACCAGGTCAGGTTTCGAGAGTTGAGTTAGAGTTGCACTTGCCTCTGTCAAGTGCATTCCTCCTGTCAGATTCTGTGTTTTGCCATCCATCTAAGCGGGTGAAGGCAGGGGCGCTGAGATGGTGCCAAGGGTCGAGAAGCGTCGGGACAAAGTTGTTTTAATAAAGTGGAAAATTGTTTAAGGATTGTCCTGTAATTAACCCTGAGTTTAACGAGGTAATAGAATGAACATGTAATAAAGAAGCGATCAATCTATGGGACATACCTCTCAGAGTAGCCAAAAGAATCTTTATGTCAAAAGAATCTTTATGACATCTTTATGTCAAAAAGAATCATTATGTCAAAAAGAATCATTATGTCAAAAGATTCATTAACCTGACAACATTATGTGTCTATACTGGAGGATTTTAAGTTTTGTATGTTATTCCAAGGTGTCAAGAATTCTGTGATGTATAGCAATTTAATGACTTAGCACATGATGCTTTTCTATAAAAGGGACGGTCCCCAAAGCCAAAGTTGAGTCTTTCCTCCCAGGGTGCTATTGCAACCTGTTCCTCTTTAATAAACTTACTAACTTCTTGAAATCATTTTCTTTGCCTGTCTCTTTGATTCTCTAAATCTGAATTGGGTAACTTATCCTGTTCCCTCTAATTGGGGTAACACTCACAGCCAAAAAGTCAGCAGGCTAGGAGGGGCTGCAGGGAGGGGAAATGGGATGGGCAACATGGGATGGGAAAAGCAATTTCACCCCCATTCTTCTTCCTCCCGGAAACTCCCCATCTTAACACGGCCTGGTGGGATCCAGCAGGTTCTCACAGGTTCCCGAGAGTAGGTTACTATTGTAATTATTTGGCCATTATTGCCGAAGGGTTACTCATTGGTGGTTTTGCAGTGATTTTGCCTTAGCGGCCTCCTCTCCGGCAGTAGCGCCCGGGGCTTGAAGCAGTCTAGCAGGAGGTGCAGTGATGCGTGGCAACCTTCTTCACGTGCATTAGTTTCCCTCCCAAGGACGGTGCAGCGGCTGCGTCTGCCCGCCACAGCCCAGCCAGGAATGCCCGCCCTGGAATGCCCGGCCAGCCCTTAGGTGCCCGCCAGCCCCATTGGCGCTACGCCACAGTTGGAATCCCACCACCATGGGAACCTGTTACTAAAATTTTTGGATCCCACCACTGCTATAATGGCTAACTGACACACCTCGTAAACAGTCAAAACATGGATTTAGGAAGAAATGGGAACTTTATTTATTTGAGGCTGAATCGACTATGTAAAAATAATAATAACAGGAAGAACATTAATTGGTTAACTATCAAGATACAAGGAATTGTCTAGTAATGATACTGTAGAGCCAGTGGGCAGAAGGTAATGAATTTCAAAACTGTGCCACATTCTCTCAGTTTTGTAATCTCAAGAGACAAAGTGGTAGCACTAATATTCATACAATTTTGGGGTAGCTGTATTATCTTTTTTTTGTTTTGTCTTTGTTCAATTCCTTTTTCTGCTTCATGTTTCCTTTTCTGTTTGTTAACTATATTGAGAAAATTAATTTAAAAATAGTTTAAAAGAAGCTTCTTTGCATGTCACAGAGATGGAAAAAGACCAGCTGTCAAAGTTTGAAAGCTCCAAGTATCTTAATGTACACAGTCTTAGCGAACTGGGGGCCACCAGGGGGAGGGACGCTGGCCGTACAAATCCTCTGGCCAAGTTCTTATCCAAAAAGTCTTTGAGAGCCTCTGCCTCCCATAGGCACATCACATACCATCTTTTTTTAAGTAACTTGGCCCCCAGGATCAGTTCTATTTTGCAATCTGTTTTCTGGAGACGGGTGCCGGCAGTTTATCACATTCTCTCTCCTCAAACACCTGTTTCAATTCTTAATATTGAATTTCCTGCCTCCTCAGCCAACCCTGAGAGGGTCAGCCCCTCCATGTTAATGGAGGGTGTCTTACACTTTGCCCCCTCCTCAGTGGTGGGATCCAAAAATTTTAGTAACAGGTTCCCATGGTGGTGGGATTCAAACTGTGGCGTAGTGCCAATGGGGCTGGGCGGGGCACGACGGGGGCGTGGCCATGCATTCCAGGGGCGGGGCATTCCTGGACGGGGATGTGGCAGGGCGCGGCAGCTGCGCTGGCGGTCGCTTGGGTGGGAAGCGAATGCGCGAAGCAGGGCGCTGGTGCACCTCCTGCTAGACGCTGCTTCAAGTTCTGGCTACTGCTGAGAGGAGTAACTAAGGCAAAATCACGGTGGCAAAATCACTAATGAGTAACCTCGGCTACCTAAGCCAGTGATCACCGAGGAACCTGTCGAAGAACCTGCTGGATCCCACCTCTGCCCCTCCTGCTGAGCACTGTGTGGATCCTGCAGGGGGGGTATCTACAAACCATACTACCCCCTCCCACCATCTAATATCCAGTTTAGTTAACTATGACATCCCCAACTCTATTGGGTATTTTCCCATACTATGATGAACCTTAGTCATTTTAAATGAGCCCCACACCGCACTAGTGCTGGTTCCATCTGGTATATGGCTGGCGGGGGGCGGGGGAGCATTATTCGATCATCCATTTGTTCAAATTGCAATGGATGTTTGTTCAAATTGCAATGGATGTTTGAGACAAGATAGTTGAGGTCCCAACCCCTCAACCACTGTGGTTGATGCCATTAGGCATTTCAAGCATCCAGAGTCAATCACAGTCTACATTTATATGGCCTTCCTCTGGAATCAGGAATGTATCTCTATCATTAGGTGCCACCCCTGGCAATACCATTACTTCTCGAAAAATCCACAGTGTTGCCAGTCCTTTCTAGAAATTGTCTGAAATTCTATGGTTTTACCATAAAGTCTCTTATAATCCCTAGAGGGGACTGGCTCCATTTCTGGGTTTTCCCCGGCAGTGACATAATGTTGTTGGCCCAGTGGCCATTTTTTTTATTCCCCCACCACTGCTCCATGCATTGGCAGGAAATGGGAGTTGCAGAGAGGACACGCTCTATCCCCACTGACCACCCCATCTGCAAAACTGTGTTGTTCCACCAGGCTTTTTGAGGGGGCGGCCGCTGAGCCAGCCCCTCGTGTTGTCCTGTGCACTGGCTATCTATTGGACCATCACCAGCCCCTCCCTCCCAGGGTTTGATCACTGGGACTGGGTGCCAGACGTCTTCTATTATTAATTAATTAATTATTGAAGGCTACTGCTGCTGCCATAGTTTATGAGTTTTAAGGTTTTGTATATTTTAATTGGGGCTATTCGATTTGCTTTATTGCATTCCTATTTGTTGTACACCGCCCTGAGCCCTCTGGGGGTAGGGCGGTTTATCAAATCGAAATAATAATAATAATAATAATAATAATAATAATAATAATAATAATAATAATAATAATAATAATAATAATAATAATAATAATAATAATAAAAAATTGTAGATTTCACAGCTGCCAGATCTTTAGCTGGTTAATGAAGGCCAACAACCAGCTAAAGATCTGGCAGCTGTGAAATCTATACTACTACTACTACTACTACTACTACTACTACTACTACTACTACTAATACTAATAATAATACTAATAATACTAATAATAATACTAATAATAATAATAATAATAATAATAATAATAATAATAATAATAATAATAATAATAATAATAATAATAGGACATCTGTTGTACGCACTAAACTGTGACCAAAATGATTCATATGATGCTTTGGAAATAAACATCAAAAGCAACAAGAACTGAATATTTTTGCATAGATTGTTATTGCATAGATTGTATTCTGGGTTTCTAGAGAAATTTTGTCACTAGTTAATATGTCCACTGGGACTACTTCTGAGCAAGGAAGGCTGAGTGGTTGGATAAATTAATGGCTTGTCAAACTGCTGTATTCTATATGTCAATATCAAATAACAGGCATTGAAGAAAGCTTGACCTGAAACAGCCAGAGGGACCATCTGCAGAGGTGGGATCCAGCAGGTTCTCACCAGTTCCCGAGAGGGGGTTACTAATTATTTGTGTGTGCCGAGAGGGGGTTACTAACTGGGTCTGCTTTTCCATCTCCGCGCCCTCGCCTCCCAGAGAGGCATCCTGCCTTTGAACATGAATGTTCCATATAGCAATTGCGACTAATAATGTAACTCCCTGAACTGGGTTAATCCCTTTCAGGTACTGCAATTCATTGATTCTCAGCCTTTCGTACCTTTTATTTCACCAGTCTCTATCAAAGAGCCTGTGTGTTTCACCATTGCTGTGTTCAGATTTGTGAGTTGGGGCATTTTCTATAATGTGATGATGATTTAGAAATGTCCTGGTGCAAAAAAATTTTTAGGGGTTGTGGCGGGGTGGCTGCCCATGGGGGGGGCATCCAACAGGTTTTGCCCAGGGCTCAAGTTTGCCTAGGTATGCCTCTGCCCCCTTTGCTGAGGGGGGGCTGGCGAGGGAACCTGTTACTAAATTTTTTGGATCCCACCATTGACCGTCTGCCTTATTGCTCCTTTGAGGACTACAGCCTGATTTTGCCTCACGGCTTCTTCTGAAAACTACGGCTGTTGTGGCAATTGAAAACAACATTGGAATGGCTTTACCGCATTTTTTTGAGAACTACTACTTGCTTTTGAATTACTGCCTATCTGCCACATTTGAAGAGTGTATTTAGATGTTTGACTTTAATAGAGACAGTTGATTACTGCCTTATTTTGAGAATGACTGCCTGTGAAGTGTTTTATTATTTCATTTGAGTATCACTGCCCATTTGTTGCATTTGATAACCTTATCTGAATATTATTAGAGCCAAAATTGTGTTTAGCGGGATTGTATAATAAACAAGCATGTAAAGCAACCTAAGAAACATACAAAAGAATTTATTTTCCATTAAGAACTTGGTTACTGATCACATACAAATTGTGGGACAGCATAATTAAATGTTGTATCATTAACAACAAAAAACCCCTCTCCTTTTGGTAGTTAATACGTAGTGTTTCATTGCCTCAACAGTTTCTGTGTGTATTTTGCTGTTCACCCGTGCTGCCTTTGTGTGTTAGTGTTAATGCTCGATTTATGGCAAACTGGCAAAGCATAGAATTGTGCCCTCGCCATTTCTAATTCTGTCTAAATTCTCTGAATACGATGTAGGAAAAGTTTTTTCCACGTAATGATTTTTCAAAGTCCATTTTCCTCCGTTTTCGTTTATATTGTGTAGTCATAATACTAAGAAAAATTGAGCTACTATTAGAGAAAACAGGCTTCATTTGATAAACTTTGATTCATCCAACAGCTCAACAATTAAAACCTCCAGCTTAAAATGCAATCAGTTTGCCATCAAAACGCCCAGCTATCGTTTCATAATGACAAAACAATCCGTTTCGAGCAGCCCAATCCAGAGCCCGGGGGGGGGGGGGGGCCTGGGACAGCACTGCTCCAGTCCCCCTCCCTCACCCCCCCCCAGTCTCCAGATCTTAGACTGTTAAGGAAACAACAACTGAATGGAAAACTCCTGGTGTCCTTTTACCGCTGTGCTATAGAGAGTGTCTCAACCTACTGCATCTGTGTATGGTTCTCCAGTTGCACAGTGGCAGATAGGAAGGTGCTCCAAAGGGTGATCACTACTGCACAGAGGATTATCAGCTGCCCTCTCCCCCCCTTGGAAGAACTCTATAATTCCCGAAGCCTAAAGAAAGCCCAAAATATTCTGAGAGACCCGTCTCATCCAGCACACTCTCTTTTTGAACTGTTACCATCCGGCAGACGAGACAGGTCTATCAAAACTAGGACAAAGAGGCTTAGAGACAGCTTCTACTCTAGAGCTGTGGCTATGCTGAACTCCGGGGCTTCGTGTTGATGTGTTTGGGGCTGTGTAGGGATGGGTGGAGGAAGGGGAAAGTGAGGATGAGTCTGGAATTGTGTGCATCGAGGAATGCTGCTGTAAATTTTCGTTGTGCGTGCACAATGACAATAAATGCTTATGCTTATGCAGATGACTTTTCGGTGGCATGGAGAGGCAAAAAACCAACAACCCCCCCTTCTCTGCCACTGAAAAGCCCTCCATTGGGGTCAATGGACTTATGCCACTCAAAAGGGTGGCATAAGTCCAAGCCCTAGGCACGGGGAGGCATTGCCAGAGTGGAAGCCAATCAACATCGGCTTCATCTCAAGCCACCCCTCTGGAACATCCCTGCTATGCCAGGGAGGGCAATTCCACTAGTGTAGGACCCCAGTACCATAACTCCTTTCAGCCCCCCCCCCCCCACTAGATTGGGCTGGAAGTCTTGTGTTAAACCAAGGATAGATGCTAAGATATATAGGAGTAGGGGACCTTCTAAATAGGTGCTAATTTTTTAAGGTGTTTCAGCTGAATATCCAACACTTTACATAGTACTTGAACACAGGAACATCCAGTAAAGCAGATGTACTTCCTTTAGTCCTCTGGTCACCGAACATTGCACAAACTGAAGCATCTTGTCCGATCCCAGAAGCTCAGACAGGTTGGCCCCAGTTAGTATTTGGATGGGGGACCATCAAGGCACTCCAGGGTTGTGATGCAGAGGCAGGCAATGGCAAAACCACCTCCAAATGTCTCTTACCTTTGAAACCCCACAGGGTGAAGCAGCAGCTGGCAAGGGGTCATTGGCCCCTGTAGACCCCTAAGGAAGCTGATGCAGGTGTAGCAGGCACATCTGCTGCCGCCACCGCACCTCTTTGCTATGTCCCCACCTGGGCTTCCCTTGTTAGGAGGCGGCAGCAACTGTCTGCTGCTTCTTTGCCAGGAGCGGGGCCCAAAGAGTCAAGGAAGTGGCAGACACCCTCGTACCTATGGCTAGACCACCCTTCCCTTCAGGTGGGAGGCAGCAGCCATGAGGGGGCACAGGGGCCATCCACACCTCCTTGCCTTGCAGCTCCTGCCCTTAAGAAAGCCACGTTTCATGTAAAGTGGGCCAGAAGTGATGCAGTTTTCCAAGGCTATTCCCTCCCCAGGAACACTGGATTTATTTGCACCAAACCATTCAAGAAGAGGTTCCTGCAGCATTTTTGCATTTGTTATTCATTGGTCTCTTCCGCACATGCAGAAGAATGCACTTTCAATCCACTTTCAATGCACTTTGCAGCTGGATTTTACTGTGCGGAATAGCCAAATCCACTTGCAAACTATGGTGAAAGTGGATTGAAAGTGCATTATTCTGCAAGTGCGGAAGGGGCCATTGATTGGTAAAAGCCCTTAAGATGTGCTTTGGGCATCCACCCAAAAGGCTGGAAACTCCACATGCAACCTCCCCCCCCCCCCTCCCCATATATTCTTTATTAGATTTTTCTGCAATAGGCACATTTCTGAGCTGGCAGATTCTCCAGGCCAAATTTCAAACAGATACGGCCAGTCAGTTTGTTTTTGTGGTGAATTATCAAGCATGAATGGAAGAACTGAGATACAGCCAGTCACTTTAAGCACACAGCTGTTCTTGCACAATTTGGTAAAGCTAAATAACAATACCCACAACAGTTCTCAACAGTTGTCAACAAGATTCTTTCAAGATTTGTGCTGGGGACGGAAATTTCCTGAATCAGTCGAGTAAAAATAATGTCCTTTGGCACACAAAAGTTATGTAAACATTTGAAAAGCAAGATATTTTCCTGCAAGGTATATTGCAAGTTTGAAAATTTGCTCACTAACATTATCAGCATAGCATGCAAATACTAGGAGCAGAAGAACGTAGTGGTGCCAACCGTTTCATAAGAACAAGCCAGCTGGATCAGACCAGAGTCCATCTAGTCCAGCTCTCTGCTACTCGCAGTGGCCCACCAGGTGCCTTTGGGAGCTCACATGCAGGATGTGAAAGCAAGGGCCTTCTGCTGCTGCTGCTCCTGAGCACCTGGTCTGCTAAGGCCTTTGCAATCTGAGATCAAAGAGGATCAAGATTGGGAGCCATAGATCGACTTCTCCTCCATAAATCTGTCCAAGCCCCTTTTAAAGCTATCCAGGTGAGTGGCCATCACCACCTCCTGTGGCAGCATATTCCAAACACCAGTCACACGTTGCGTGAAGAAGTGTTTCCTTTTATTAGTCCCAATTCTTCCCCCCAGCATTTTCAATGAATGCCCCCTGGTTCTAGTATTGTGAGAAAGAGAGAAAAATTTCCGTCAACATTTTCTACCCCATGCATAATTTTATAGACTTCAATCATATCCCCCCTCAGACGTCTCCTCTCCAAACTAAAAAGTCCACTCGCACTATTTGCACTATTCACTACTATACCATCAATAAATATTTACACAAGCGCCACTCTTCAAAGAGCTGCTAATACACACTCTTCCCACTAACCCAAAGGTGTTAAAATAATCACAACTTTACGTCATCAAAAAATGTTTAATTAAGAACTACATTGTGTTCAACAACATTTTCCAGCTTGCTCATTTCCCAGAAAGTGATGGTATGCTGGGACCATAAATCACACACACACAAGTACTGCAGAGAGATGCGGTCTGCTCCTTGGGTCACTTAAGATGATTTATTAGTGGTATACGCCTGCTAAAGTTTTCTTTCTGAAATCTGTTGACTCAAGGTCCCCAGGACAGCTTCAGAGGCAACAGAACAGATAGATTTGAGTCCAGTAGCACCATAGATACCAATAAGTCATAGGTGTCAAACTCGCAGCCCTCCAGATGTTATGGACTACAGTTCCCATCATCCCCTGCCAGCATATTCCAAACACCAACCACACGTTGCCTGAAGAAGTGTTTCCTTTTATTAGTCCTAATTCTTCCCCCCAGCATTTTCAATGAATGCCCCCTGGTTCTAGTATTGTGAGATCTAAAGTGACAGCTGTTCAACAGGAGACCCAAACACACACTTCGATCCCTCTCTTGCTGAAAAATAAACATCCTACAGTAACTGTTGTCTACAGTAACTGTTGACATTTCGCTCAATTGTGTTCTGAGATTTACCTTGATTTAACAATCCCAGCTTGTTCAAATGTCTCAGGCCCTTTCCTTCACAGTCAGGATCCTGAACAAGTTGACCGTGCTTAAAAACTGTTTTCCAGAATTCCCCAGGATAGAACTACAAGGAGCAAGGGAAGAATACGGGGGTTTGTGTCAGGCGTAATCCACAGGCTCGTTTACCGCAGCTGCTGAAGGGGAAAAGGGTGTGTGTGTGTCAGGAGGCAACAACAGAGAGACTGGGGCCAAGGCAGCCTGCCAGCGCCAGCCTCTCTCTCGCCACCCCCCAGCATCCTCCATTAATGCCAACAAACCCCCTTCCCAATTCAGCAGCCTCACACACACACCCAAGTGCTCAAACAAGCTACAGCTGTGTTCTTCCCCAGAAAGGTTCTGGGAGCAGCAGTGGCGCAGTGGTTAAGAGCAGGGTGCACTCTAATCTGGAGAATCGGGTTTGATTCCCCGCTCTGCCGCCTGAGCTGTGGAGGTTTATCTGGGGAACTAGATTAGCCTGTGCACTCCCACACACACCAGTGGGGGACCTTGGGCTAGTCACAGCTCTTCAGAGCTCTCTCAGCCCCACCTACCTCACAGGGTGTTTGTTGCTGGGGGGAGGGAGGGAAATGAGTTTGTCAGACCCTTTGAGTCTCCTTACAGGAGAGAAAGGGGGGATATGAATCCAACTCTTCTTCTTCTAAAATAGCACTGCTAAGCAACCAGCAGCAAATTAGCACTCGGGAATTTAACTCAGTTCATTCAAAGTGCCAAGATGACAAAGGACACCCAGAATGTGGTTGTCAAGCGAGATCCGTGGCACAACAAGAACATGGGACAGTGAAGAGAAGATCCATAGGAATGACACAAAGGAAGAAAGCATTAACTGTGCAGTAAAACAAGTCAGCCGTCTGTATCTCCAAGAACACAGAATTACTTTGGTACCGTAGAGGCCCAGTGCAAAGTTCTTCAAGGCCATTGGGGGGGGGGGGGAACCCTTTGAACATCATCTCCCCCTTTCCCACGGTGCTAAAACAAGAGATTATACTGTTTACTGTAACAGATGCGCCCTAAAAATCCCCAACCAAGAACATAGCAGGGTTAACACAGGGACTGCACCAGGAAAAAGCAACAGCACATCAAAGAAACCCCAAGAACAGAATATCAGAATGCAAACATTGTGTTGTTTTTGGCAAGTGAAAAATATCTTTTAAAAAAAAGTCTCTGGGTTTAGCCCAAAGATGTGCAGTTTCTTCCAGGTCACCAGATGTCGTAAACACACACATCCTCAATGTGTCCCAGAATGTACTGAGCGCCTTCCCTTGTTATTAGCGCCAAACACCATCTCTGGTGAATTCAGTGCATCCAGATTGTCTCAGAAAGTCAAGCAAAGGCCTTGCTTCCCCAGAGTTTCCTCAGGCAACCATGAGAAAATCAAATCCACACCAGTAAGTCTGCCAGAAGCGGTGAGCAGTGTCCCTCTGTTTTGAAAGTAACTTATCTCAACCCACAAGAAGAGGTCCCCTACAGTTTCTGTTTGTAAGAGGTGCTCCCCGGCCCGACCGGTTCCAGGCCCACTTCATTCTCCAGCTGCCAGCATTTATCATCCTTTTTGGTCCTGCAAGGGCCCAGCTTTGTCAGGAAACAGTACACGACGGCAGCCAACACCACAAAGGATAGCACGGTGCTCACGATGATGGCCACCAGGGTCCCCGGGCTGCGGCCCCCCTTTGGTGGCACTGACGTGAGAACCGGTGGGGTTGGGGTGGAGTAAATCGCCACCTCCCCGGAGCCCTCGTCCGGCACTAGCGAGGTTCCAGCAAGGGGTGGCCCTGTGGAAAGGCACTCGTAACCGCCAAACAGGTTCCGGCATTCCCCGTCACAGTAGCCCTCCTCGCACTCGTCGATGTCCGTGCACACCTTGGTGCCGTTGTCGTGTTCCTGTATGATGTAGCCGTCAGGGCAAAAGCAGTGGTCTCCCGTGTGGGGGTCACACTGAGCCGAGCATTCCGGGCGGTCGCAGACACGGATGCAGCGGCGCGGATCGTCAGGGTCCGGCGTGAAGCCGTCCTCACAAGTGCAGCGGAAGGTCCCGTTGGTGACCACGCAGCCCTGCTGGCAGGAGGCGAAGAAGCAGAGGTTCTCGTTCTTGGTGCACCGGCTTTCCACCAGGGTGTAGCCCGCGAAGCAGCGGCAGTGGAACCCGCCGTCGGTGTTGATGCACTCCTGCTCGCAAGGGCCCGGCCGCGCCTGGCAGTCCTCGATGTCCGCGCAGCTGCGGCCGTCGGCGTCCAGCTGGTAGCCCTCCTGGCACAGGCAGACGGCGCCGTCGGCGAGGGGCGCGCAGTGGTGCTGGCAGCGCAGGCGGGCGCAGGGCGAGAGGCAGGCGCGGCCGTCGGGGCCCAGGGCGGCGCCGCCGTCGGGGCAGGTGCAGAAGGGCCGCCCGCGCTCGTCCTCCTGGCAGCGCCCCTCGCAGCCGCCGCGCTCCAGCTGGCAAGGCCAGGCGCCCGGCGCGTCGGCGGCCCAGCCCCAGGAGCCGTTGGCGCGCTCCTGGCAAACCAGGGTGGCGCCGTCGAGGCCGGGCAGGCGGGCGGTGGTGCCCGGCGGGAAGGCCGAGAGGTCTGCGTCGCGCGCCCCGAAGGGGGTGGTGTAGTGGACGTCCGTGGCGGGCGGCGGGGCGAGCGGCGCGCAGGACCCGCGCGGGTAGCTGAACTCGCACAAGAAGCCGTCGGCGGGCGCTTGGCAGTCGCGCTCCTCCCAGCGCAGCGCGGCGCTCACCACCACGCAGCGCGGCCCGCAGGCGCCCTCCGCCGGCCCCGCGCTGGCCCACGCCTCGAAGTCCGTGCGCTCGTCGCCCGCCACCCACTCGAAGCCGCGCAGCGCCCGGCCCGGCGCCACGCAGCGGCCCTCGGGCAGCCGCAAGCCCAGCCACACGCCGCCCGGCCGCCCGCCGCGCAGCAGCTCGATGGCCTCGGCCGCCACCGTCGAGCGCGCCCGCATCAGCCGCCCGCCGCCCCCCGCGCACGCCGCGCCCGCCTCCGCCAGGCTCCGCGCCTCCCAGAACAAGGCGAAGCACTGCGAGGCCAGGCACTGCGCGCTCACCGCCGCGGAAGGAGGAGGAGCAGCAGCCAGCCCCAGGCCGGCCGCCGCCACCGCCGCCGCCACGACCAGCACCAGCAGCCGCCCCATCGCCCCGACAGCCAGCCAGCCAGCCAGCCAGCAGCGCCGCCGCCTCCCCCGCGCCCCGGCCGGACACTGGCCTGCCCCTGCCCGCCGCGCGCCCCGCTTATAAGCGTCGCCGGGAGGGGCGGGGAGGAGAGCAGGGAGGCGCCGCCCGCCAGCAAGGAACCCTCCCGGGCCGGCCGGGCCTGGCTGCTGCTGGCGGGGTCGCGGGAGGGCCACGGGCGGGCCCGCCTTCCTGCCGCGCGGGCCTTTCCCCGCGACCTCGCTCGCCCCCTCGGTGACCGGCCTCTCCCCGCCACGCTCCTGCTCGCCAGGCCCGAAGGCAGTGATGGCGAACCTTTTCGAGACCGAGCGCCCAAATTGCAACCCAAACCCTACTTCTTTATCGCAAAGTTGCCAACACCGCCATTCAGCCTGAATATTGAGGTTTTAGTTTAGAAAAAACGGTTGGCTCCGAGGCGCGCGTTACTCGGGAGTAAGCTGGGTGGCTTTGATTTGAAGCAACTCTGCAACTCTTCCAATGGGTAAATCACGACCCTAGGAGGGTTGACTCAGAAGCAAGCCCCATTGCCAGCAACTGAGCTGGTAAAGGATTGCACTTTAGTACTTTGCATGAAAATCAGTGGGGTTTAACAGCGCTTAACAGGGTTACCTACACTGTTTCCCCAAAACCAGGTCTTAGATTTAATGCTAATAATCAAGCCCAGCAGCCCAGGCCAGCCTAGATGTGTGTGGGGGGGGGGGTGATTCTGTTTGCTCGTGCCCACAGAGAGGGCTCTGAGTGCCACCTCTGGCACCCGTGCCATAGGTTCACCACCACTGCCCTAAGGAGAGGCGCGTGTGTGGAGGGGTGCCTGGTTGGCCTGCCTTCCCAGGGCTAGTCGAGACCCAGCTCTTCGCAGCTTGGCTGCCAAACCCGGTGAGGACGCCCACAGCTGGGCTGCGGAGGCAGGCGATGGCCAACAACCTCTCTGGCTGAGTCTCTCGCCTCCGAAACCCTACAACAGGGATGGCCAATCTATGGCACGCCAGATGTTCATGGACTATGTCAGTGATGTTGAACCTTTTTGAGACCGAGTGCCCAAATTGCAACCCAAAACCCACTTATATATCGCAAAGTGCCAACACGTCAATTGAACCTGAATACTGTGGTTTTAGTTTAGAAAAAATGATTGGCTCCGAGGTGCACTTTACTCGGGAGAAAGCTTGGTGAAGCAACCGTGCAACGCTTCGAATGGGTGAATCACGACCCTAGGAGGGTTTACTCAGAAGCAAGCCCCATTGCCAGCAACCGAGCTTACTCCCAGGTAAAGGATCATGCCCAGGCTACCCTAGGTGTGTGTGTGTGGGGGGGTGATTTTCCGCCCCCCCCCCATGATGAACTCTGTGCACGTGTGCCCACAGAAAGGGCTCTGAGTGCCACCTCTGGCACCCGTGCCATAGGTTCGCCATCACTGGACTATGTCATGGAATGATGCTATAGCTACAGCAAAGGGAAATCACCTATGACTGTGAAAAGCATCTTTGCCTTTTGATCTCCTGGAGGGAGGACAGGAAGCCACACAAAGGTGCCAGGATGAAACCTCAAAGGCCTAAGTTACCTCCTGGCCCGAACAGAGTTTTCCTGAGAAGGGGAAAACAAAGGATTTTAGATTCCATCTTGAGACGTGGTCAGAGAAGGATCTCTGGGCCATGGGTTCCCGAAATGGGGACAAAGAACTTCCAAACAAGACTGTATTCAGCTGAGCAATCTCTAACTGCATTTATGTTTCATTTCTTTGCTTTGAACTTTTACAGTAAATCGTTGAGAACTCAGCTGGTTGGAGTTATTGGAGAAAAGACCCAGGTCTTGACTGAAACGAGCATTGGCTCTCCCAGGCTTGGTTTCATCACAGACTACAATTCCCATCAGCCGCTGCCAGCATTGCAATCCGTGCTAACAGGGACTGAAGGGAACTGTAGTCCATGAACATCTGGCACGCAATAGGTTGGCCACCCGTCAGTGCCCATCGTTTGGGAGCCGAACACCTTGAATCGGCCCTGTCGCTCTGCCTGTCCAGTCCGCAGTAGCTGCCTCTGCCAGGGACAGTCGCCAACCTCCAAGTGAATCCTCCTGGAATTAAAACTCATCTTCAGACTGGCAGGGATCAGCTCGCCTGGCTAAAGCTTAGCAGAGCGGCCGCCTGGCATCACATCTCCGCTGAACTCCCTTCTCTGGCACGACCAGTGGTGTAGCGCCAAAGGTGGAGGGGGTGCGTGATGCACCGGGCGCGTGCCAGTGTGAGGGCATTCCATGTGTGTGTGTGTGCCCCAGGTGCAGTTCCTCCTCGCTCCGGATCTGGGCACGACCCCCAAATTTCCAGTAGTTTTGCAAATCAGCGTTGGCAACACTGCAGCCAGAGTAGAAAGACTAGGAGTGGAAGGGGAGGCAGCAAACAAGGGGCAACAAAGAAAGAAAAGGAGGAGGAGGAGGAGGAAGAGGAGGAGTTTGGATTTATATCCCCCCTTTCTCTCCTGCAGGAGACTCAAAGGGGCTGACAATCTCCTTGCCCTTCCCCCCTCACAACAAACACTCTGTGAGGTAGGTGGGGCTGAGAGAGCTCCGAAGAACTGTGACTAGCCCAAGGTCACCCAGCTGGCATGTGTGGGAGTGCACAGGCTAATTTGAATTCCCCAGAGAAGCCTCCACAGCTCAGGCGGCAGAGCTGGGAATCAAACCCGGTTCCTCCAGATTAGATACACGAGCTCTTAACCTCCTACGCCACTGCTTCTCCAATTCCTGTCATTCAGATGGTGCTGTGTGCAGTTCCTGTTGAATCGCTGCCATTCAAAACAATGGGCTCTGACTTGCCATTCCAGTAATCTAGCTTCTGCCACTGAAGAAGAGCAATTCTGGAAGAGGAGAACCCCTGCCAGCTTGTGTTTAGGTGTCAGGCGCTATCAAGTCATGACTCTTGGCAACCCTGTGAGTTAATGACCTCTGAAATGTCCTATTAACTGCCTTGTTCAGATCTTGCAAACTGAGGGTCGTGGATTCCTTGCTGGAGTCAGTCCATCCTCATAGTGGGCCTTTCTATTCTCCTGCTGCCTTCAACTTTTCCTAGCGTTATTGTCTTTTCCGGTGATTCTTATTTTCTCATTCTGTTGCCATACCTGTAGGCTTACCTGAGGAAACTGGGGGGACCCGGAAGCTGAAAGTTCAGTACTTTGGGAATGCCTACCTGCTGAGTGGTCAGCTGCGCCCGCCACAGGCCACAACATTAACTGGGATGCCATTAATTATCCAAGACATCTCCATACCGCCTCTCAAGAGTCCTGAGTTATTTATTTACTGTATTTTTCATTTATATGCTCTCTTTCTCCCAGTAGAGACCCAAAGTGGCTTACAGCATTCTCCTCTCTCCCACTTCATGCTCACAACAACTCTGAAGAGTAGGTTAAGCTGAGAGTCTGTAGCTGGTACAAGATCAGCCAAAAAACTTCAGTAGCACAGTGTGAATTCAGTTGTGGATTTCAACTGGATCCTCGTCTGATATTCTAACTACTATACTAGGGGTGACCAACCTGTGGTGCTCCAGATGTTCATGGACTACAAATCCCATCAGCCCCTGCCAGCATGGCCAGCCTGTGGTGCTCCAGATGGACTACAATGGTGCTTCATGGACTACAAATCCCATCAGCCCCTGCCAGCATGCTGTAGTCCATGAACATCTGGAGCACCACAGGTTGGCCCCCCTGCACTAAACCAGATTGGCTTTTGTTTTTATCCTGCCTTTCTTCACAGACCTCAGGGCAGCAAATGTGGTTTCCCCTTCCCCATTTCATCTTCACAAGAACCCTGTAAGGTAGGTTAGGCTAAGACCATGTGATTGCCTGAAGTTCTGTGACAGAATGAAAAAAACCTGCTGCGTGGAAGTTCTGTCACCACTGCCACAACTGCCAGGAGAGAACGGCTGGTTGCCATGTCGAAAAACAGCAGATGTATCCTTTCCCACATTTTATGAAAGAACCACTATGCACATAACAGACACTGCTATGAAAATTTGTTCACCCTGACATCTTTCAGTACCCCTATATCAGTGGTGGCGAACCTATGGCACAGGTGCCAGAGGTGGCACTAAGAGCCCTCTCTGTGGGCACGCATGCACAGAGTTCATCATGTGATAATAGTATAATTATTTCAGGGAGATTATTAGCATCAAACCTAAAGCCTAGTTTTGGGGAAGCAGTGTAGGTAAACCCTGTTAAGCCCCACTGATTTTCATACGAAGACCTAAAGCGCTATTCTTTACCTGGGAGTAAGCTTGGTTGCTTCAAAGCAAAGCCACCAACTACCACCAACTTACTCCCGAGTAACGCGCGCCTTGGAGCCAACCGTTTTTCCTATACTAAAATCTCAGTATTCCGGTTAAATTGCCATGTTGGCACTTTGCAATAAATAAGTGGGTTTTGGGTTGCAGTTTGGGCACTCGGTCTCGAAAAGGTTCGCCATCACTGCCCTATATCAAAACAGGATGGCTCCCTATTTGTATTTTTTGACTAATCCTATGCAGAGAAGAGCCCTCACACTTGCTCGCTTCAATGTTTTCCCCTCCGCTTTATTGCGTGGCAGATTTCACAACTTGGAAATGAGCGAAAGGGTCTGCTCTTGTGGCGAACAACAAATTGAAACATTGGCACATCAACTGCTTTGCTGCCCTAAATTTGCTAATATCAGATACAAAATATTCCAATATTCTTTCTAGGATACCTAGTGAAGTGGGAGAATCGGGTAGACTTCCTTTCCTTCTGGACAATTCGGACAATGAAACTTGTGAATCGGTAGCACGATTTTTACTGGAGGTGATGCACAATCAATAATTTATATTCTATCTTAAACCTTTGTATTTGTGTACCTTTTATCTCAGGTTTTTTATTATGATTATTGTTATGTCAAATAAAGGCTTATTATTATTATAACACACACTGCTGCACAAAGCAAGACTTAAAGAAAACACCGCACGGCTCTTGGCTGGCCCACCCTTCCGGTGACTTCCATCTCTGCAGTTGTCCACTGTGACATCCCTTGTTCACT
The DNA here is from genome assembly GCF_021028975.2 of Sphaerodactylus townsendi. NCBI lineage: Eukaryota > Metazoa > Chordata > Lepidosauria > Squamata > Sphaerodactylidae > Sphaerodactylus > Sphaerodactylus townsendi. The sequence goes on from NC_059438.1 coordinate 41,801,978, forward strand.
GCCAGACCAGAGGTGTGTCACACTTTACCCTCAGCTGCCTCTTGTGCAAGAGTGGAGGGTTGTGTGTATCTTCCTTTATTTGTGAAGATTCCCCATGGCTCCCTGTGATTCAACGCTGCGTTCTGTGTGCCGCTGCCCCGAGGGGGTAGCTCTGCTTCAGAGCTGCTTACGTCAGGCTGCACGGAAGTAGTTGGCGTATCCCAAGTACAGGCAGATGTGTTTGGCTCTGGAATGACTAAGGGAGGCTGCGGGGCCTGCTAAGGCGAGAAAGTGAGGGCTCCTCCCAAAACACGAGCTAGCAGCCAACAGCAGACTGAGGGACTGGCATCTAGCCAGGAGCATGACTTTTCTGCTCCAAGAAAAGGTCTTCTAAATAAAACCTGAGCAGTCGGGTGGCTCGTTTCGAACTCCTCCCTGGCATCATTTCCCATTTCAGTCTGGGAGGGGACTTCTGCCTGAAACGTGGAAGGGAGTAGTTCCCCCGAGCCGGCTGAGAGAATGTATTTGGAACCGTGACTTATAGGCATCCCATCCACCCACCGTTAAAGCGACTGGAGCTGGGAAAGAAATGTGTTTCCCAAAGATTATCCATTTTTATCTGCCCTTTGTTTGCAGAGGGGGTGCGGAAGTTTGCCAAAGACAGGCCTTAACGCTGAAATGTTCCAAGAAAGGGTCAAACGTCTAAACACGTGTTCCCCATTTCTAAGATGTGAGGCCCAGGGGATCTCTCGGCTCTCTCTCCTCCCATTTTTCTTTCTCCCCAGTGGCTGTGACTTTATCCCCAACCTGCCAATCATTTCCTATTTTAACTGCCTCTTCAGCAAACCACAAAAATATTTACATGTTTCACATTTGTGGGGATTACGCTCATGTGAAGCAGAGGACAAGCTATGGAGAGAAGCCAGGAGTATTTTCTACGAAAGAAGAATTGCACATCCAAATAGTTTCAAGTCAGCTCCTCAATCGGTTTCAAAAGTTTATATCTCGCAGGCACAATCTGGGTTTCAGAAGGCATCAAAGGGCTGTCAGAATTGATTAAAAAACAAATTTTACAGAACTGTATTGCCCAATATAATAATAATAATAATAATAATAATAATAATAATAATAATAATAATAATAATAATAATAATAATAATAATAATAATAATAAACATCACACAGTCCTAGATGCTTGGGAAGTGTCCGACGTGTGATGTAATACAAAATCCAGCATATTGATCTTGCTTGCTGTGTATAACTGTTTTGTATCAATAATAATAATAATAATAATAATAATAGTAAGCCTTTATTTGGCATAACAATAATCATAACACAATAAAAAACCTGAGATAAAAGGTACACAAATACAAAGGTTTAAGATAGAATATAAATTATTGATGGTGCATCACCTCCAGTAAAAATCGTGCTACCAATTCACAAGTTTCATTGTCCGAACTGTCCAGAAGGGAAGGGAGTCTACCTGATTCTCCCATTTCACTAGGTATCCTAGAAAGAATATTGGGCTATTTTAATCTGATATTAGCAGATTTAGGGCAGCAAAGCAGTTGCTGTGCCAATGTTTCAATTTGTTGTTCACCACAAGAGCAGACCCTTTCGCTCATTTCCAAGTTGTGAAATCTACCACGCAATAAAGCGGAGGGGAAAACATTAAAGCGAGCAAGTGTGAGGGCTCTTTTCTGCATTGGATTAGTAAAAATAAAACAAATAGGGAGCCATCCTGTTTTGATATAGGGGTATCGAAAGATGTAAGGGTGAACAAGTTTTCATAGCAGCCCTAAATAAATTAATCCATTCGCTTTCCAACAATTTTTGTTTTAACAAGTTGTAGGATTCTGAACTAGATAGCGGGAAAAGCGAGTCGAGAGATATACCAAGTGATTCAATCTTTCTTTCGATCAGAGAGAACCATGGGTTAGCCTGCGTATCAGACAAAAGTAGGTGAGTCAGCGAGTGCTCATCATGCGAGAAATGCAGGCGAAGCCAAAATTTAAAAGCTCTCAACCAAGCCCTATAAACTAATGAATTTTGGCCCAGTTCTAAACAGAGGGTACGGTACACAATTTGGCAGGCCCATAATTTTACGGAAAAATTTGGATTGGACAGTATTCAAGGAGTCGTCAACTGCTTGGAGCCAGATAGGTACTCCATAAAGTAACTGCGCTTCTATCTTAGAGTTAAAGATTTTTAGTGCTGCTGGGACAAGGGAGTGTCCCTTTCCATAAAAGAAGCGTGCAATGGCAGAATAACTGATGGTAGCAGCTGCAAATTGCCCAATATTGTCACCACTGTGAATACTGAGATCTGTAATGACAATTTAATATTCATTTATTTGCTTCATTTATACTCCGCTGTCAGAGGTGGGATCCAGCAGGTTCTCACAGGTTCCCGAGAGTAGGTTACTCATTATTTGTGTGTGCCAAGAGGGGGTTGCTAATGGGTGATTTTGCCACGTGATTTTTGCCTTAGTTACGCCCCTCCTCTCAGCAGTAGCATGCAGAACTTGAAGCAGTCTAGCAGGAGGTGCACCGGCGTGCGTGGCAGCCTGCGCCTGCGTGCATTCGTTTCCTGCTCAAGGACCGGTGCAGTGGCTGCGTCCTTGCCACAGCCCTGCCCAGGAATGCCCCGCCCCCGGAATGCCCGGCCACTCCCCCGTCATGTCCTGCCCGGCCCCATTGCCGCTACGCCACAGTGGAAATCCCACCACCATGGGAACCTGTTACTAAAATTTTTGGATCCCACCACTGCTGAGATCTATAAAGACAATTTAATATTCATGTATTTGCTTCATTTATACTCCGCTGTTATCCACAGTGAGGGCCCAAAGTGGCTTACAACATTTTCCCCTTCTCCGTTTTTTCCTCACAACAACCGTGTGGGATAGGTTTGGCTGAGAGTATACAGCTGGTCACCCAGCAAGTTTTCATGCCAGAGCAAAGCTTCAAACTCAGATCTCCCAGATCAGTGGTTCTCAACCTGTGGGTCGCAACCCCTTTGGGGGTTGAATGACCCTCTCACGGGGTTGCCTAAGACTCTCTGCATCAGTGTTCTCCATCTGTAAAATGGATAAATGTTAGGGTTGAGGGTCACCACAACATGAGGAACTATATTAAAGGGTCACGGCATTAGGAAGGTTGAGAACCACTGTCCCAGATTCTAGTCTAACACTCTAACCATTATGCCACACTGGCTTTGAAATTGCCAACTGCATACTTAGCAATTGCACTACACAATTGTACTATGCAGAATTACACCACTCTAAATCCACTCAGATCAATGGACTTAGAGTGCAGTAACTCTGTGCAGAATTCCCTCTAGATGTGGCAGTGGGATGTCCTTGGGTGGATTTAAAAAACTACATAAGGGGCTCTCATATACCTACTGGGGGCTCCCCAGATATACTGTAACTATGGTCGTTTCCCCACTTACCTGCTGCTGCGCACTACTCTCCCCAAGTAGTGCAGGGTCCCCCGGCACTCCCCACTACAGGGGCAGCGACAACACAGTCACCCCAACGCTGCCGCTGTCGCGCCCCCTCAGCGCGCATCATTCCTGGCACTCATCAAAACAGCGCCTTTTGATGACCCCCCGCAGAGTGCGGGGTCTTGGGGAAGCCTGGGAGCGCGAATGACGTGCGCTGGGAGTAGCGCGCAGCAACATTTGGTCGAGGTAAGTGGGGAAACGACCTATATCTTTGTTATAGGAAAACCTGACAAGGAGGACCAAATGTGGTGGGGGGGTGGGGGCAACTTTCATTCCTCAGCAATCCTTCCAGCAGACTGCCTTAGAAGTCACCAGCAGAAGTGCAGCCTCTCGCTAGTGATGTTGTCACTTTGTAAACATTGGAAAGATAAAATACAAACTGGTTCAGAGTTCATTGATGTGAGATTCCAGCATTCCGTGGGTGGGTGGAGGGGGGAGGAGCAGGATAAAGTTGAAAAGAGGAAGTTTAGAACTGAGTCCCTTTCCGAAAGTTTGAAAAAAAAATGCCACCTGAAATAGTGGGGTGCTGTGTGGTTTCCGGGCTGCATGGCTGTGTTCTAGCAGCATTCTCTCCTGACGTTTCGCCTGCATCTGTCGCTGGCATCTTCAGAGGATCTGATGCCAGCCACAGATGCAGGCGAAACATCAGGAGAGAATGCTGTTAGAACACGGCCATACAGCCCAGAAACCACACAGCACCCCAGTGATTCCGGCCGTGAAAGCCTTCCACCTGAAATAGCTTGACTGGAGCTGGCAGAGATATGTACCAAAGGCTCTGGATCAAGAGTGTCACTAAGTTCTGGTTTGATGCAGGGATATTGCTATGGGAAAAATCGAGGACTCTTACTGCTGTTTCTGATATAGCAGGGAGAGGAGTTGGAGCAGGCGAGAAGGTTCAGAATAACAGCACGTGACGCCTCCAGTCTCTCTTAAGTTGACTGATATTTCTGTTGAAAAGACTCTGGCTTCTGGCACAGTCTGGACATTAGTTCATCCAGGTCGGTCTCGTCTCCTCTGACTGGCAGAGGCTCTCCAGGTCTTAGAGAGCTTTAAGTTCAACCTGCAAGTTATGTATTATAGAACTAAAATGTTGAGGACCCACAAGGAGTCACGGGGAAATTCGATTTGCTTCCTGCTGGTTTCTGTTTGCCCCCTGTTCCTGCTGTTGGAATGAGCAACTCAGCATGCCTGGATACGAGTGGGTGCCAGTTTAAGTGTGTATAAGTGTTATCTCCTTGAATGGGATCTCTATCTCTATCTCTTTTTGTCTTAACCCAGAAACTGCCTCTGAGCCTTTCTCTCTATGGTGTCGTTTGCTCTCCCCATTCTCCACATGGCCTTTCATGCAGTCACACTTCTGTATATGTCTCTCCGGTAGAAACAATGCCTTATACTTTCATACATGTGATGCCATACAAGGTAGCCCATTTGTGCTAGGTAAAGTACTTTTAGATTAAGCTTCTCTTCCTGTTGACATCAACCTGAATGTGAACTGAATCTTCTGTAATTAATACATTTTACTTGTTGCAATATGCTTCTTGGGCAATTTATTTATTGCACTCAATATCACACTTCTATGACTGGGCAAACTCTGCTGTATTAGCCAAATATCCGAATAGGGTTATGGGCCCAGTATTCTTTTGCTGCACCACTCTGCTATATTAACCAAATATCTCAATACCTGCCCTCTGCCTGCTTTCCCCCCTCAGCTGATGGAAAGCTTCTGGCCAAGAGTAGGCAACCAGCTTGGGGAGAGGGGACTTTCTTTGAATTTGGAGCAGTTTGAAATTTGAGATTTTTGTGCATATATAGAACTGTCTCCCAGATATGGAAAGCCTGTGGTGCCCCTCTTGCCCAGACCCATTTTGGAATGTTGGGTACCTGTACCAGCAGTTTCAGGATCAGGTATAGTAACAAGTGGATGATTTTTAAAAGTATCCATAGATGGTAGCTGATATTCTTTGAAAAAGTGGAGAAGTTTTTATATCCCCTGACCAAACAATAAGGCATGGGAAAGAGTCAGAGTAATAATTTGGTGCAAACAGCTGCAGACCTTTTTATCTCTTGATTCGAAAGCAAAGATTCAAGCCACAGGCTTGTTGCTATAAAAAGTATACAGTGATTCTGAGGGAGTTTTGGCAACTTTGCAAAAAAAGCCCAGCCTCCTACATAAAATATGCGAGAGGCAGAACCAAGTTTTAAAGGTCAAATATATTTCCTACTATTGAAACATTTCTGTGGCACAGAGTGTGAATGATTCAGATTTTAGCCTCTCATGTTGCACAAAATGCCACTGGCAAATTAACTGTGCGGTATTTTTAGCCTTACAGAGTATACAGGTTGGGTCTGGGGCTGACAACACAATCACCCATGAGTTATGGATCCTCCATAACTTCTGGGCACGCAGGGCCAGTGGTGGGATTCAGCAGGTTCACACCACTTCGGCAGAACCGGTTGTTAAAATGGTGCTTGTAAACAACCAGTTGTTAAATTATTTAAATCTCACCACTGGAACCAGTTGTTTCATTATTTGAATCCCACCATTACGCAGGGCCCAGTTACAATAAGGACCAAGGTGAAGGCGGTTGAGCCTTCCCCTCCTGCCCCATTTCCTTAGTTTGAAACAGTCTCCAGGGCTCTGTTGTGGAAACTCATTTGTATCCCAGGCCCTTTCCTCACTTACCTTAAGCCCCGCGCTACTCTCCTCAAGTAGCGTGGGGTACAGCTGCACTCCCCACTTCAGGGGAAGCGAGAACACAGCCGCCCCGACGCTGCTTCTCTCGCACCCCCTCGGCACACGTAATTCCTGGCACCTTTTGAAATGGCACCTTTTGATGACCCCGCGCAGAGCGCGGGGTCGTGAGGAAGCCGGGGCGCACGCCAGGAATTGCGCACGCCGGGACAGAGGTGAGAGGGGAAAGGGCCCCAGGTAACCTATGGATGAAACCAACACCCAACCTGTGTCCTCCACAATGTGTGAAGAGGTGACTTAGGATCACAAGTCTGCCTAGCTCTGTACCATTTACAGCTCTCCAAGGCCATGGAGGGATTTAATAGGCCAACTACCTGAAAAACTGCCCCTGGAGATACTAGGAAGAGCAATTGCTTTGGGTGCCAGAGGATGGGGCACCCAAGGCACCAAAAGATGTTTGTCAGGGCAAATGGCAGCCTTGAGTTACTGCCCCAACCCCAGCACTGCCCCCTGGCTTGCCCTGTTTGCCCTCCAACCTTCCCCCAGGAAAGAAGGAACAACGAGGTGGTGCCAACTCCACAGCACAGGATTGCCAGCTGTGGGGTGGGATATGTATGGAGATTTGGGGGTGGAGCCTGGAAGGGCAGGGTTTGGGGGAAAGGTGGGGCCTCAGCAGGGCATAATGCCATTCAGTCTCCCATCCACAGCAGTCATTTTCTCTGGAGAAAACGACCTCTGCCGTCTGGAGTTCTGTTGTAATCCTGGGAGATCTCAGATTGGAAACCTGAATAGCACTCCCTCCCTTTAGCTGGCAGAGGCTGATGGGAATTGTAGTCCATGGTCTGCCGGCAGGGGCTGATGGGAATTGTAGTCCATGAACATCTGGAGAGTCACAGGTTGCAGACCCCTGCTTTAGCTTCACAGCCTCTTGACTAACTCACCTCCTCCCACAAACTGAAGAATGGAGGGATAGATATTGGCAGAGGTGGGATCCAGCAGGTTCTCACAGGTTCCCGAGAGTAGGTTACTAATTATTTGTGTGTGGGGGGTTACTAATTGGTGATTTTGCCACATGATTTTTGCCTAAGTTATGCCCCTCCTCCGCTCCTCAGCAGTAGCGCGCAGAACTTGAAGCCGTCTAGTACGAGGTGCACTGGCGTGTGTGGCAGCTTGTGCCTGCGTGCATTCGTTTCCCACCCAAGGACCGGCGCAGTGGCTGTGTCCTTGCCACAGCCCCACCCCCGGAATGCCCAGCTATGCCCCCGCCATGCCCCACCCAGCCCCATTGGCGCTATGCCACTGTTTGAATCCCACCACCATGGGAACCTGTTACTAAAATTTTTGGATCCCGCCACTGGATATTGGGGAGGGGATTCCTACAGCATAACCCCAAAGTGACTTCATTTTTGTATCAGATGCCATTTATTTCCCTCCACCGCAGCACCTTTTTCTCCCACTGTGAATCTCAGCAGTGGGGTTCCCAGCTTCCAGGTGGGGCCTGGAGATCTCCCAGAATTACAACTAGTTTGCAAAGTATAGCGGTCAGTTCCCCTGGAGAAAATGGCTACTTTGAAGGGTGGATTTTATAGTATTAAATCCTGCTGAGATCCCTCCCTTCCTCCGGTCCCTGAATGCCCCAGGTTCCACCCCCAAGTCTCCCAAAATTCCCCGACCCAGAGTTGGGAACTATGCTCAGTGGTGATAGGAATATGAATGTGGTGGCAAGAGATCTCCTGTTTGTAGGCCTACTCGTATGGAATTGGGCAAATGAACAATTTCTGTGTTGTGAAGTTGTCTACAGGAAATGGAAGCAGAAGGGAATGGTGTGGCAACCCTATTCAAACCATCTCAAAGCCATAGAGCTTTATAATGCCATATAATGCCACCTGTGCCATATAGCTTTATAATGTCATGTTGACTATGGGCTGGTTATCTTGCTGGTTTGCTGATTTGGGGTAGTCTTTGAAAACAATTCAGTAGTGGCATAGGAGGTTAAGAGCTCGTGTATCTAATCTGGAGGAACCGGGTTTAATTACCCGCTCTGCCACCTGAACTGTGGAGGCTTATCTGGGGAATTCAGATTAGCCTGTGCACTCCCACACATGCCAGCTGGGTGACCTTGGGCTAGTCACAGCTTCTCGGAGCTCTCTCAGCCCCACCCACCTCACAGGGTGTTTGTTGTGAGGGGGGAAGGGAAAGGAGTTTGTAAGCCCCTTTGAGTCTTCTGCAGGAGAGAAAGGGAGGATATAAATCCAAACTCTTCTTCTTCTTTATTTATTTATTTATTTATTTATTTATTAACCTTTAATAGGCATAGACAGATCAGGATCTACACAGACACACTCTGCAGTCTCAAATACAGTTCAATGGCAAGAAAACAGTCCACACAACCCGATAGTTGACTTCGGGGGGTCAGATCACTTCAGATTTTTTTTTTTTAAGAAATAGCCAGAACAAATAAATACCCCTACACGTCAATGTAAAAATACAGTCTAATATAAAATTGCAGTATAAATAGATCTGATTAGCAAGTTAAAAACATAATAATACAGCAACAAGTATCCTACGCTGCCTAAATATTAGACAGTGTATATCAGTTAAAAACAGTTAAAAATAATAAAATTAGAATAAGTTAACACTTTAAAATGGTTGTTAGGTATAGAGCTACCATACGTGTTGTATGAGCATTGTAGTCTCCAAGAAGAAAACGTATGGCAACAGTGGTGTTAGAGATTTTCCTCGCCACTAATAAAGGGTGGATTAATCTGAGACGCGCGTCTGCATTTATTTGGCACTCTAGGAGGACATGGGTAAGAGAGTCAATGGAGCCACAGCGACAGTGTCTTTGTTGTTTTGGAATTTGGTGATACCTTCCATTGGTAGAGGCTGAAGGAAAACTATTGAGTCTGGCTAGCATATCTTCTTCTTCTTCTTTTAGTGCGACTAAGCAAACCTATACCATGTTCTAAAACATTGAGACCACTACTGAAAAGCTGATCCTTCAGTGACAGATAAATGGATCCTTCTGATCCATAAATGATAGACCCTTAAACTGGACCAAACTGGCATTTGTGGTCAAGAGTACCACATCACATACAGTATTATGTTTTCATCATAGATAGGACTATTACCCAGGTATGCAAATGAAGACGTCAACCACAATTCAATTATTTTCTTATTAATCTTAAAAGCAAATCTATCAATTTAGGATTGTTATCCCCTATCCCAGTGGTGGTGAACCTTTTCGAGACCGAGTGCCCAAACTGCCACCCAAAACCCACTTATTTATTGCAAAGTGCCAACACGGCTATTTAACCTGAATACTGAGGTTTTAGTTTTTAAAAAAGGTTGGATCAGAGGCATGCATTACTCGGGAGCAAGCTTGGTGGTTGTCGGTGGCTTTGCTTTGAAGAAACCATACAACTCTCCCAACGGGTGAATCACGACCTAGGAGGGTTTACTCAGAAGCAAGCCCCATTGCCAGCAACTGAGCTTACTCCCAGATAAAGGATCGCACTTTAGTTCTTCACATGAAAATCTGTGGGGTTTAACAGCAACAGGGTTACCTACACTGTTTCCCCAAAACTAGGTCTTAGGTTTAATGCTAATAATCGAGCCCAGTGGCCCAGGCCAGCCTAGATGTATGTGTGTGGGAGGGGGGGGGGTGTAAGGAACCTCGAAGGACTCGAAACAAGTAACTTAGAATAGTTCTTTATTTCATAAACTTCAATGATCACACTACACGGAATGCAGATTCTGACCTTCCCGGGAATAGGCGGCCTCTTTTACGGGCAATGGAGCTCCTCCCAGGCCTCCCCAACCCAATTGCCATGATGCAAGAAAAGCAAGCTTCACACACATATATGATAAGCGCAAAAGCAAGGTTAACTTCAGCAGCCACTCTGGGCACACAGCCCAGATCCTGGAATGTGCCAAGGTCAGAAAGCCTGAACAGAAACACACATCAACCCTCTACCTTACAGGGGGACTCTGTTTGTGCGTGCCCACAGAGAGGGCTCTGAGTGCCACCTCTGGCACCCGTGCCACAGGTTCGCCACCACTGCCCTATCCCAACAGCGTACGTGAGTGTTCTTTGCTTTTCATGTACATGCTGGCCCACATGTGTAAGAACATCTGTATTTCAGATTAAATGGGAGACTGCCTGCATTTTCTGTGTCTTCACAAATGCAAAGACCTTTTTTTCCAGCTATTGTTTATAAAGAAGGCAAGGAGGCCCTTTAACAACATTTGGGCAGCTAGGAAGCCGTACTTTTCCTTCCTGCTTAGTTATACAATAGGTCCATCTGAGAAGAAAAACAGCAGGAAAATGCAAACTAAGGAAAAGGATGTAGCTGGCGGCCTAGAATTAACCGTATTATGTAAATACACTTTCAGCAGCTTGGGACTCACTCAGGTAACAAATGGGTATAATTTATCCAAAACAGTCCATCAATTTTAAACTCCTTTGATGGCAGTGAGAGCATTAAGCGAGAACGCAATTTTGATCTGTTAAAAACAGCAGCACTCCAAATGCTTAACTTTGGCTAGATCTGCCCAATGTGTATAATCATCTTGAATATTTTGTTGATTTGCATCATTTATACCCCAGCTTTCTCTCTAATCGGAACTCTCTAATCCATTTTACACCCCTGGGGGATAGGATGTTGAGAGTAGCTTAAGGTCACCCAGCAAACTTTCCATAGCAAGGCGAGAATTCAAACTTGGGTCCCTCAGATCCTAGTCCACCTTTCTAGCCACTACACTGAACTGGCTCAAAAGGTATCAGAGAGGCTTTCCGCACAGTAGAGGCAACCTAGGTTCGACTTGTGTCCGCGGAAATCATTACCTGAGCTCGACTCTGCTGTTACTCCGCACAGCAGCTGGGTCCTCTCTCCAGAGCTGAGTTCAGAGGGTGGGATTACCTCCTCGTGCCTTTTGCTCCTCATTCCCGATTGGCTGTTCTATGGCGGGAAACATGAGTGCGCGTCCCTCTTTTTTCCTTTTGCCACCCCCATCAGAACATGCCACCAGAAAGGAGGGAGGGAGGGAGGGAGGGAGGGTGGGTGGGTGGGTGGGTGGGTGGCAGGGAGCATGTTTGATTGGCCAACCCACAGAGATGCAGGATAAATGTTGCAATTTCTGGCCGTTGCTTCATGCACAAGAAGGTTTTTTTTTAAAGGTGCGCTTTTCGCCGCCGCGAGTCTCCCGATCTGTGCATAGCCAAAATAGTACACTGTGATTGGCTGGCCAGGAGAGTCGAGGCAAGGGAGATTCCACACTGTGCCGGCTTCAGCTTGAGTGCAACCCGGGTTCGCCAAAAAGTTGTACCTCCCAGTTGAGCTCGAAAATTTCGCAGCGAGAGGGGGGGGGAGCAAAGACAGAGACGAGTCGAACTGTGCGGAGTACCCGGGTCTGACCTACATCGAACTAAGGTTGAATCCTACAGTGCGGAAAGGGCCAAAGATAGTGACCATTTCAGTCAAAGCAACTGCAGATGAATAATCCCTCCTTGGATAAACACATATCCTGGCAGGCATACTGCAGCACACATTTCAAACATGCATGGAAAACCATTTTGCCTGTTCTGTATCTGAGCAACCAAGCCTTTCAGGAGCATGGGGGAAGGTGAGATGCATGATGTATGCCCAGAGGTGGGATCCAGCAGGTTCCCACAGGTTCCCGAGAGTAGGTTACTAATTATTGGTGTGCAGTGGCGTACCAGGGGTAAATGGTGCCCGGAGAAAAATTGTCTCCAGGACGCCCACCCACCACATCAGCTCTGCCCCCTGATGCCCCCAGGCTCCACCCCCACTCCTCGACCCGCCCATGTCACCATGGACTTGGACATGCTAGCATGAGTCCTTGAAGTCCTGCTGCCTCGTCATTTTTGCGTGCCTCAGACGGGGTCGAGGCGTGCGAAAATGACAAGACAGCAGGATTTCCTGGTCATGTGAGGGGCCGATTTTGCACCCCCACGTGACCAGACGCCCGGGGACAAGGGGTACCCCTTGTCCCTAGGCAGATACGCCACTGTTGGTGTGTGCCGAGAGGGGGTTACTAATTTTGCCATGTGATTTTTGCCTTAGTTACGCCCCTCCTCTCAGCAGTAGCGCCCAGAACTTGAAGCAGTCTAGCAGGAGGTGCACCAGGCTTGTGCGCGGCAGCCCTGGCGTGCCTGCGGTATGCGATAGTTCCCCGCCCATGGGCGACCGCACACGCTGGCCAAGCGTCCTTGCCACAGCCCCGCCCAGGAATGCCCCGCCCCTGGAATGCCCGGCCATGCCCCCTTCGTGCCCCGCCCAGCCCCATTGGCGCTACGCCACAGTTTGAATCCCACCACCATGGGAACCTGTTACTAAAATTTTTGGATCCCACCACTGTGTATGCCCTTCATGGCTTTCTGGACCTATGAGGTCAAGATTGCTGCCAGAGCACCACTGGAGACATTAAGAAGAACTGGGCGGAAAGCTTATTTTCCTCTGGCCACTTACCTGCAGGACCAGGTGATGGCCCAAGAGACCCAAGCAGGCTCTTGGGGCACCAGATGGGTCGATGGCAGCCAAGCATGGCTGGTGCTTGGCATTGTCCCCCAGACCCAACCTGAATCCAAGATCCACTGCGGAAGTGACACAGGAGGAAGGCACCTGGGGTGGCCAAACATCTTGAATTGGCCCTGCCGCTCTGCCTGGCCGCTCCACAGCAGCAGTGGCGTAGGAGGTTAAGAGCTCGTGTATTCTAATCTGGAGGAACCGGGTTTCATCCCCAGCTCTGCCGCCTGAGCTGTGGAAGCCTATCTGGTGAACTAGATTAGCTTGTGCACTCCCACACACGCCAGCTGGGTGACCTTGGGCTAGTCACAGCTTCTCGGAGCTCTCTCAGCCCCACCTACCTCACAGGGTGTTTGTTGTGAGGGGGGAAGGGCAAGGAGATCGTAAGCCCCTTTGAGTCTCCTACAGGAGAGAAAGGGGGGATATAAATCCAAACTACTACTTCTACTTCTACTTCTACTTCTACTTCTACTTCTACTTCTACTTCTACTTCTACTTCTACTACTACTACTTCTTCTTCTTCTTCTTCTTCTTCTTCTTCTTCTTCTTCTTCTTCTTCTTCTTCTTCTTCTTCTTCTTCTTCTTCTTCTTCTTCTTCTTCTTCTTCTTCTTCTTCTTCTTTTTCAGGCATGACTCCTGAATATCCAGGATTTTTCCAAGTCAGTGCTGGCAACCCTGCAGCCAGAGTAGAAAGACTAGGAGTGAAAGGGAAGGCAGAAAAGAATGGGCAACGGAAGGAGCAAATGGCGTTCATTTATTCCACTGCTTTCCCCATGACCTTTGTTGTCCAAATGATGAACATGGATAAGGCTTTTGGGATTCACTTATATGACAATCTATGTGCATCACTATTGGAGAATAAGAAACCGAACACATTTCCATAACCAAAAATGTTTCCAAAATGTGCGTCACACTGTCACGGGGACAATAATCACTATGCCAAGGCTATAGTGAACTCATGTTCAGGTGATCTTTTAAGCTGACTAGAAAAAAACCCCATGACAACAGTGGGGCAATACTCAATGATATCATACCACCAATGCTTAACTGCCCCAAATACGAGGAAGCTAGGACCAGGCTTTTGACTCTTCTTCCTGCTAAGTTTAAGAAATACTCTGTTGCTGGGAAGGTGGCGTAGGAGGTTAAGAGCTTGTGTATCTAATCTGGAGGAACCAGGTTTAATTCCCAGCTCTGCTCCTCCTCCTCCTCCTCCTCCTCCTCCTCCTCCTCCTCCTCCTCCTCTTCTTCTTCTTCTTCTTCTTCTTCTTCTTCTTCTTCTTCTTCTTCTTCTTCTTCTTCTTCTTCTTCTTCTTCTTCTTCTTCTTCTTCTTCTTCTTCTTCTTCCTCTTCCTCTTCCTCTTCCTCTTCCTCTTCCTCTTCCTCTTTCTCTTCCTCTTTCTCTTCCTCTTCTTCTTCTGTGATTTTAAATTCTGTAGCTAGGTTCCTTTTAGGAATTTTGAAATAATACCTGTGATGGTTCTATGTATGGAACATTTGTCTGGATAATGCTGGTTGTTATATTGGTATTATGCCTAATAAAGGTTTTATGTATGTAATGATATCATACCATTTATCAGCGGCACTGTGGACGTTTCTGGAGACCACAAGGACCTCTCTGAGCCTCTCCCAATTCGTTGACTGACATCCTGATCCAAAAGAAAAAGCCCCGAAAGCCAAGCACACAATCCATGTAACACCTTTTGCTGGGCTACCTACATTCCTTGTAATACTTTACTCCAAACAACAACCAAGCTCACCTTCAACCTCCATGTCCAGGTTGAAGAGATGGAGCTGAGTGGTCATTCAACCTTAGTTTGGAATAATGTTGCATGCCTGTGCCCTTTTTGTTATGGGAAGCCTGCATACCTCACTGTATGCTCAGCATTTATAGTTGACGAAGGGTGTATCTAGACCAGTGATGGCGAACCTGTGGCACGGGTGCCAGAGGTGGCACTTGGAGCCCTCTCTGTGGGCACGCGCACACAGAGTTCGTCATGTGGGGGGTGGAAAATCACACACACACCCCACACACACATCTAGGCTGGCCTGGGCCACTGAGCACGAAATGCGCGCACCACGGTGAGTAGGGAGGACTCGGCTGGCGGACCTGGTGCCTGTGCTGGTGGCTGTTGCCCGGGGGGCGGAGGGGCGCAGAGGAGGCAGAGCTGCTAGAGAGGCACAGAGCAGTGCGGGCAGGACTTGCTGGAGGCTAGAGCAGGCTGGCCCCTGCTCAAGTGGGTGGGGCGGAGGAAGAGGGAGCCAACTAGTTTTCTAAACTAAAACCTCAGCATTCAGGTTAAATTGCCGTGTTGGCACTTTGCGATAAATAAGTAGGGTTTGGGTTACAGTTTAGGCACTCGGTCTCAAAAAGGTTCGCCATCGCTGATGTAGACCTTCAAATTCAGTTAAGTCTGAGGCATGGCTTACCAGTCACTTACTGGCAGGGTTACCACTCGCCAATTTTCTCACCCTCAGAACCATATCCCCACCCTTCAGGAGTTTATTCTTGCCATGGAAATCCTAGCGGAAAGGCTGACTTTCCATTCTCTCATTATTACTTCGTTCTTCTCTCATGATTGGATTGACTCAGAGGACTGAGATCAGATTTGCAAAGCCCTCGCCTTCGCCGCTGGCTCCATCTTCCCTGCTCCCTTCCCACCAGGGCTCAGTCAGAAGACTCAGATGATCACAAGGAGAGGGGAAGAGCGCCAGAGAGACCCAGCTAGAAGCAGGAGTGAAAGAAGAAGAAGAGTTTGGATTTATATCCCCCCTTTCTCTCCTACAGGAGACTCAAAGGGGCTTACAATCTCCTTGCCCTTCCCCCCTCACAACAAACACCCTGTGAGGTGGGTGGGGCTGAGAGAGCTCAGAAGAACTGTGACTAGCCCAAGGTCACCCAGCTGGCGTGTGTGGGAGTGAATTCCCCAGATAAGCCTCCACAGCTCAGGCGGCAGAGCAGAGAATCAAACCCGGCTCCTCCAGATCAGAGTGCACCTGCTCTTAGCCACTGCTTGTTTCCCTCATAATCAGAGTGATTCAGTGGATGGAAATGAGATGGGGTTGGGGGCCGGAGGGTGGGATTCTACAAGCCTTCATCCCTGCTCTAGCTCTCCTGAAGAAAATGGCTGCTTTGAAGCTGGACTCCATGATGCTGTACCTACAGTGGTCAAGTCCCACCTGGCTAATGGTGGGAGGGGGGAGCTGCAAACTCCAGGTTGGGGTACTCCTGGAGATCTGGGGATAGAGCCTGAGGAGCATAGAAATCTCAGTGGGGTATAATACCACAGAGTCCACCCTCCAGGTTCCACCCCTGAATATCCTGGAATTTCCCATCTAGAATTAGTCAACCTTTTGATTTTGCAGCAAATACAAGGTAGGTGGGTTTGGGCCCCACCTCTGAACAGATCTGTGCCTTCCAAAATCATATGCACAGAACATCTTTGTAATATTCCCTGTCACAATCTGTATAAATGATGGCACCAGAGACTGAAGTGTAGAACAAACTTTACTTCATGCTGCGTGACTCACTATCATAGGCTCAAAATGGCCGCTGTGGTCGTTGTTGAGGTGGGTCCATGGCATACGTTCTCAAAGACAACAACCCAAAATAACTGAGCTTGAGTCGGAAAAGAGATGTTAACACAAGATTCTGACCACAATAACCATGAAAAGAAACTTCTGGCTAAAACTTCTGGCATCTCTTACTATAGCTGATCTCAAAATAGCTGCTACCCTCTGTTTCAGTTCCTGGTTGGTGTTCCCCAGAAATATTCTTCTCCATGTACATCAGGGGTGGCCAACCTATGGTGCTCCAGATGTTCATGGACCACAATTCCCATCAGCCTCTGCCAGCATGTAGTCCATGAACATCTGGAGCCCCATAGGTTGGCCACCCCTGATGTACACAGTCACTGAATATTTGGGTTCCTACTGTTATTACATGTTCTCAGCATTCCCCTGATAGTATTGCCAGGCTGTGGTTTTACTATGTACAAAGAAGTGCCATCTCTTCATAGTTCTAGTCCAATCAAATACATCCAGTTTTTTTCAGTCTAATCAAATACAGCCAGTTCACAGGCCAGATAATCTTCAACACTAAATAAGGAATGAATCTATTTTCATTCACATTGGACTCCTATAGGGTTCTTCTGGTGGGTCAAAAATTATTGTAAATATAATAATGAAGATATAATATTTTTGAGGGTGGCAGAAGGAATTTGATAGCACCTCTGCTTTCTATTTAAAATTAAAATATATTTCTAACCTATAACAAACCCCATGGGGGAAAAAAACAGTTTTCAAAGTGGGCGTACTCAAACAGGAGAAAAACTGGCTGTGGAAAGTACCTACAGCACAGGTGTCAAACTTGTGGCCCTCCAGATGTTCATGAACTACAATTCCCATCAGCCCTTGCCAGTATAGCCAATGCTCAAGTTGGGAGGGACTGATGGGAATTGTAGTTCATTAACATCTGGAGGGCCACGAGTTTGACACCCCTGACCTACAGGCTAAGACCAAAATCCCTACTCACACACTTCTCTAATTCAAAAAAGATTGTGATTTTTTTAAAATGAAAAGGAATGACAAATGTTCAAATAAGCACAGCATAGAAGTCAAACTTAATATTTCAAAACAAACTCATTTTACTTGATAGAAAAGTAAAGGAGGAAAAGCAGAGCATACAAGCCAAACTCAACTTCGCACATAACACTTTAATCCTTTGAAGATGCCAGCTGCAGATGCAGGCGAAACGTCAGGAGAAAATGCTAACAGAACATGGCCACACAGCCCGGAAACTACACAACACCCCATGTAGCACTGTACTTGCTGCTCAGTATGTCAGTAATCCAAGTTGAAAAAACCTACTTTAAGCTCTAGATTCAAGAATCCACTGGGGTTGCTTTTAAAACCCTGTGTCCATCTTTGACTCCAACTGAGCAATGTCTCTTGTCTGGCGCAACGCTGAAGAAAACCTCTCAGATATATTTGCTGACACACAGGGGCTGTTCACTGTTTTGGCGTCCAAACTGCAGGGGTTCCTTTTTGGAGCGCTGATGTGGCACCAGACCTGCTTTGCTATGATCTTTGGGGGAAGAGCACAATTCGAGGGCACTCTCATACCTTCTGGACAGAAAGACGTGCAGCTTCCAAGGTCCCGCATGCATCAGTGCAAAGTTCTTTCCTCCAGCCCGTCGCAGCCACCATTTTCTCTGCAGGGCTACTAGGTTTTGAGGGTCTTAAAAACAATATGATTGCTATAGTGTTGTAATACTATAACAGTATAACATGATAGCGCTATAGCAATTACTGGTTCTGGGGGTGGGGGAAGAAGAAGAAGAAGAAGAAGAAGAAGAAGAAGAAGAAGAAGAAGAAGAAGAAGAAGAAGAAGAAGAAGAAGAAGAAGAAGAAGAAGAAGAAGAAGAAGAAGAAGAAGAAGAGGAAGAGGAAGAGGAAGAGGAAGAGGAAGAGGAAGAGGAAGAGGAAGAGGAAGAGGAAGAGGAAGAGGAAGAGGAAGAGGAACAAGAACAAGAACAAGAACAAGAACAAGAAGAAGAAGAAGAAGAAGAAGAAGAAGAAGAAGAAGAAGAGGAGGAGGAGGAGGAGGAGGAGGAGGGGGGGTTGGATTTATATCCCCCCTTTCTCTCCCGTAGGAGACTCAAAGGGGCTTACAATCTGTAAGCATTTACATTTGTAAATGTAAAGTAACTGCATTGGAGTGGCAAATTCTATCTCTAAATATATACTAGTGGGGTCTGAACTTATGGCACCTCATCAGGGAAAAATGATCTTAGAAGAAGAAGAAGAGTTTGGATTTATATCCCCCCTTTCTCTCCTGCAGGAGACTCAAAGGGGCTGACAATCTCCTTGCCCTTCCCCCCTCACAACAAACACCCTGTGAGGTAGGTGGGGCTGAGAGAGCTCCGAGAAGCTGTGACTAGCCCAAAGTCACCCAGCTGGCGTGTGTGGGAGTGCACAGGCTAATCTGAATTCCCCAGATAAGCCTCCACAACTCAAGCGGCAGAGCTGGGAATCAAACCCGGTTCCTCCAGATCAGAGTGCACCTGCTCTTAGCCACTGCTCTTAGCCACTACGCCACTGCTGCTCCCTCGAGTGGCATAGGAAGCACCGTCTAGGAAGCACCCTCGAGTGGCATAGCCAAGAAAAAGCCCAGGGAAAATGGCAATGGATTGAGGTAAATGCACAGAGAACTCCTGTGCGCAGACACTCTGTTACCAATCCAAATGCCTCTGCATTACCATAGTAATGAATACAAAATGGGGAATCTTTACCATATAGATGCAGCCTCCGTTAAGTTCTGAGATAGCTGCCCCTTCCTCCCCACCCCTCCCTGCTTTACAGCCAAAGCCCTTCCCTTCTCGGTCGATTACAGGTACTCGTTGCTTCCTGCCCCGGCCTCTCGCTGATCTGGCACCCAAGAGTAATTGTCAGCCACATTCTTCGCTTTATTTTTGGCTTTCTTGGCCTCCATTTTTCTGCAGGTGACCAGAATTAGAACACAAGCCAGCAGTACCAGAACGGCCGCAACACCACCAAAGATATAATACAGGCGTTGCTTGGAGCTGCCCGGTTTCTTTCCTGCACTGTTATCTTCAGCCTGATCCTCAGCATCTAGCGGCCTGCTGAGTACCTCTGGTTGAAAAGTGGTACCCTGTGATACAAAGACTCCTTCTGGTTCTTTTTGGACGGGAGAGTCAGACAGCAGGACTGGTGGCTCGGAACCAGGACGGATTTCCACTGGATCCCCCCATTCTCCCTGGACAGGCGGGGAAGAAGTGCCGGGGGTGGCATCCAAGATGCAAGAGATCCCATTGGGATCTAGCCTCCAACCCGGCTGGCAGAAGCATCGGTAGCTGCCCGGGAGGTTCTTGCACATATGCTCGCACGGCTCCTCTCGGCATTCATCCACATCTAGGCAAGAAGGGCTATTGATGCCCTCCAACTGGTAGCCTGGCTGGCAGGAGCAGAGGAAGGAGCCGTGAGTGTTTACACAAAGCTGGGCGCATGGGGTGACTGCGGCACATTCGTCAACGTCCTGGCATGTCCGCCCACCAGCCTCGGCCAGCTTGTAGCCCGGGAGACAGAGACACTTGAAGCTGCCCACAGTGTTGATGCAGATCTGCTTGCAAGAATCTTGGGGCGCGCTGCATTCGTCCACGTCTACGCAGTTCCGGCCGTCAGCAGCCAGCGTGTAACCCAGAGGACAAAGACAGTCAAAGCCCCCAGTGTGTGGCAGACACTGCCCCTGGCATGGATTGGAGCTGCAGTAGTCCACGGGGATGCAGGAAAGGTGGTCCCCTCCAAGTTGGTATCCTGCGTGGCAGGCGCACTGAAAGCGGTCCCCGCCCAGTTCCAGGCACTCATGCTCGCAGCCTCCATTGCTGTAACCGCAGCCGTGGCTGGGTGATGCACACAGAGGGCCCTGGCTGCTCCACTCAAAGGCGTTGCTGTTCGCTTGCATCTTGCACACGAGGAAGGCATCGTCCGCCTCTGCCCCCGGCGCTCCGCAGGCCACTTCAGCCGTGGAGCCAAAGGGCACAACTCGCAGGGAAGCCGTGGCGATGCCAAAGGGGGTGGTATACTGGACGGTACCTGGCCCAGCCAACGCGAGCGGGCGGCACATCCCCTGGAAGCTGAATTTGCACAAGTAGCCGGCCTCCCCCTGAGCCGAGCGGCTGCAGCGGCCGTCCACCCAGGCCAGGCCCTGGGGCAGGAAGGGAGAGCCCTGGAGGGTCACGCAGCGCTGAGCCGTGCACGTTTCCTGCGGCTCCTGGCCCCAGTTCGAGTAGTCCGTCTCTTGGTCTCCGGCTACCCAGGTGAAGCCCTTCAGAGGCCGATGCTTCTGGTAGCATTTGCCTTTCTCCCGCTGCAGCCCGATCCACAGCCTTACCTCTGCCTCCGGGCCACCTCCCCGTGCAGGTATGGCGGCCAGCAGCTGCCCAACCAGCTGGTCTTCCTCCAGGCTCTTCAGAGTCGCCAAGTTCCCCCCGTTGTCTTGGCACTTGCTGTGAGCCTCCATCCAGCTGAGCCTCCCCCAGTGCAGGGTGTAGCAAGTAGATCCCGAGCACACGGCCTCCGCTGCCTGGCCCAGCTGCCGGGCAAGCAGCCCCAACAGCAGCCCGAGCAAGGCGGCCGGGAGGAGGATCGCCATCTTGACCGAGCAAAGGAACTGCAAGCGGAGGCCGCTTCCCTTCCGAGCTCAAGTTGCACTAAGGGGTCTTTTGAAGGAGATGCTAAGACAATGGAGGGCAGGCCGCTAGCATCCCTTCAGCCGAGCAGCTGGGCGCACATGTATCCTGTGTTGTTGCCGTCCTCTTATTTATCAACGGAGACTAGAATTTCCTGAGCACAGTCTTATTGTTAAAGGCAGCTCTTAATAATCCAAATTGGTCTTCTCTTAGCTCTCAGGAAGGGTCCTCTTTGTATATGCCCTTTCGGCTTTTAAAATTTTTGTCAACCTAGCCTTTTTCCTTCGTATCGGAACCATGCCAGAGCGTTCCCTTTCTTTCCTTTTTTGTTAAATAGTCAAACATTATAAAGCTTCCAAAAAACCCAAATAGGGTTTTTCAGCGCTCAAGCAACCAATGGGTTTTTTTTAAAAGGAGGGTACAGTATGTGATTTAGAGAGGTCATCACATCTTTGCCTGTATTTTTTTGCTAGAAAGAAAACACAGAATGGCTTCTTCGCAAGATTAATCTCACATTCTGAGGATCTCGAAATAGCCGCAGAAGCCCTTAAATAGAAGCTATGTCATGGGAATGTCTAAACTCTCATGTTGTTTTGCTGGGATCTCAAAGGGTTTTAAACCAATCACCGTGCGGCATAAAGTCCTCAGCTTAAGCCAAATAGTCCTGCATTCCTGTTGAATCTAACGGGTTTAGGGTTTCACCCTATAATAGCAACAAGTAGTTTTCAAAGCACTACACTGTCTTAGTAAAACCATGTATGAATTAGCAAGGGCTCATGAGTTTCTAGTTTGCAGTGACTGTATTTTACCTAAACTGTCTTCAAGTGAAAACCGGAATCGTCAATAATGGATCATCCTACAGAATATCATATATCTAATTCCAAACTGTACTGCAGAGAAAGTGATTAATTGCACCACACAACAGGGCTAGAGACAGATATGGAGGAATTCTTTATGAACATGAAGGAAGTCCCAGGCCCCTTCCGCACATGCAAAATAATGCATTTTCAAACCACTTTCACAACTGTTTGCAAGTGGATCTTGCTATTCCACACATCTTCAAAGAGCACTGAAAGCAGTTTGAAAGTGCATTATTCTGCATGTGCGGAATGAGTCCCAGGTTTGCAGAAAACTCTGGAACAGGAGTGTGGGGATCAAGGATTTACAGCTACCCAACATCATAGGAACAATTGTCTGCTGCTTTAAGAAAAGAATGCTGATTTGTTCTGGAGACCACAGCAAAACTGCTAAGCCTTCCCAGCCTGAAAGAGGATCTATCCCCATCATCTGGAGGAAGACTCACTCATAGAGGTTGGTCCAGTGGCAACTCCTCATTACTTAGACAACAGGGCTTGGCCCAGCAGCCATTGTGCAACTGGGCCTTTCCAAGGACGCCAAAAAACTGGGCCTGGTCTGGTTGCAGCATTCAACACTAGACCCAGCCTGGCCCAGCAGCAGCAGCTACACAAATAGGCCCTGTCAAGCCAGCAGGGATGCCAACCTCCAGGTAGTAGCTGGAGACAAACTAATCATGAGTCAGCAGTGTGATATGGCAGCCAAGAAAGCCAATGCAATTCTGGAATGCATCAATAAGAGTATAGTGTCAGATCAAAGGAAGTAATTGTACCACTCGACTCTGCATTGGTCAGATCTCACCTAGAGTACTGCGTTCAGTTTTGGGCACCGCAATTTAAGGAGAATATTGACAAGCTGGAACGTGTCCAGAGGGCAACCAAAATGGTAAAAGGTCTGGAGTCCATGCCCTACAAAGAGAGGCTTAGGGAGCTGAGGATATTTAGTCTGGAGAAGCGAAGGTTAAGGGAGGACATGATAGCCATGTTTAAATATTTGAAGGGATGTCATGTTGGTGAGGGAGCAAGCTTGTTTTCTGCTGCCTCAGAGACTAGGACACGGAGTCATGGATTCAAGGTGCAGGAAAAGAGATTCCACCTAAACATTAGGAAGAACTTCCTGACCGTCAGGGCTGTTCAACAGTGGAATGCACTTCCTCGGAGAGTGGTGCAGTCTCCTTCTTTGGAGGTTTTTAAAGAGAGGCTGGATGGCCATCTGTCAGGGGTGCTTTGATTATGTGTTCCTGCATTGCAGGGGGTTGGACTTGATGGCCCTTGGAGTCTCTTCCAACTCTATGATTCTATGATCTTCCTCTATTACGGCTGATCACCATGTAACAGGGATCAGTTCACCTGGAGAAAATGGCTGGTTTAGAAGATGAGTTCTATGACATTATACCCCATTGAAGTCCCCCCTCCCCAAACACCACCCTCCTTAGGCTCCACCCCTAGTACCTCCAGGTATTTCCCACGCTGGAGCTGGCAGCTCTGCCAGTGGGGGCCAACATGGGTGCAGCATGGCACGGCCTAGAAGTGGCCAATGTGCACCTTGTCCCAGCGTGGTGGCAGCTACTGCACAATTCAGACAGACCTTCCTCTGGAAGAGGCAACCAAGGGGGGAGAAGGGAGAGAAAGCTGAGGGCAGCGGGCAAATAAAGGTAGGTTGGTGTAAGGTTGCAGTTCAACCTTGGAAAGTTCCTGCTGGAGTATCTGGTGGGGCGCCCGGGAAGGGGAGTCTTTACTGTTGTGGTTATCTTGCTTTCGCTCGCTTGCCTGTGTGAAACTGTCTGTGTGAGGGTCTGTGTGAAGAAGAAGACTTTATTTACAGTCAATGACCAGATATATTACAAATCTCCAAAATACCTACAACAAAATAAGAATGCAGATCTCTCTCCCGTCTTCCAGCACTATCCATCTATATATCATTATACTTTGTACACACACCAAACAGCATAAGAATACTAAACAGAACAAAACTTTCTAAGGGGGATGCCATATTCAGATCATTTTTTTCTTTTTCATAATGAATAGACAGAATTTTGCTACCCATTTAGTAATATTCTCCTTCTTATCTTGTAATAGTTTTTCACAACAAACTTTATCAGAACAATATGTCATTTTGTGTAGTAGATGTGACAGGTGCATTTTTTTCCTTTGCCCTCCTCATAAAGAGGACACTTTAATGTAACATATGCTCTATAGTTTTCTGGCCACAGACTTTCAGAGAGCAAAGCATAGAACCTTATAACCTGTGCAGTGTAAGGTATCCTTTTGATATTTCCCTTCTAAGACAGCATGGCAGAAGGGAAATGTGCACTTCTTGCAAGAGTAAAAGCTCTCCTTAGATCTTTGTTATCCAGGATAAGTTAAATAAGGACTGCAGGGCAGTGATATATTTCTGTGTACAGCATAGAGGAAAATCTGAATATCTTGCCAGATCAGACTGTCGTGATACATCTTTGATTCTTTGGGTAAGTTCACTTTTAAAATGATCCCAATTTTTGATCATATGGATGTTATATGGAAGGCCACATTTATTAAGGCACTTCTCCGTCTCTTGAGCCCACCTAGGATTATAGGGATCTTTTGCTAGAAAGGGCCAGAGACCATTTGAATCAGTGTGTAAGGCTCTGTGTGAGAACCTGAATTGTTTATCTTCTTTTGGCAGGAGCTTGTCTGAAGCCCATATAAGCGGCTGTTCGAGATTTGGGGGTTAGTTCTCGCATTGCCTGTATCCGACTAAGAATGCCAGCTCAATAAAGAACTTAACACGGTTGCTTTTGACTGGACTTTACTCGTTCGTTACAGTTGGCTTGTCAGCAGGAAAGAGAGAAGGGAGCAGGAAAAGGGAAGAGGCGTGGGGGGCTGCCCGTTCTCCCAGATTAGTGAGACAGCTCCCACTGACAGCCTGCTTGCCCTGTTGCCACACAGTGGGACAACAGAGGGCAAACTGAGGTGGAAATCCCTGGCAATATGTTGGTGACATCACTTCTGGTATTCCCCAGCAGTGACGTCACTGCATAGGGACAACACTGTAGCATTCACTCAAAACTCTACTGTTAAACCATCAAGTCAGAGGTAAATGTTGGAGGGTCGTCCTTATAAGTTGACATCACATCCCGATCATGCTGGAAGTGCTGTCACCTTACTGGCAGCAATGTCAGTGTATCCCTGGAAAGCCCCTCCATCAAGAGTTCAGTTTCTCTTTGGGTGCAGTTCCCCCTAGAAGGGAAAGAGGATATCATGGGAGAGGGGATACAGGGGGAGATGAGATGCTTTCCATGAGTCCTTATCAGAGGTGGGATCCAGCAGGTTCTCACCAGTTCCCGAGAGTGGGTTACTAATTATTTGTGTGTGCCGAGAGGGGGTTACTAATTGGGTCCACTTTTCCATTAGAAATTCCATTAGGTCCAAAAATCATAAAGTCCTGTTGTTTCCTATGTGGCTGGTTAGCAGGGTAGAAAACGGGATAATTCTCCCTGTTGGGCTGTTTTAAAAACATGTTTTAGAAATATGGTAAAGTTCCTTGTTTAAGGCAAGTCTCCTTCTTTTGATTTCTAGAAACAAAACTAAGTATTTGAAAGTATTAAGTATTTGACAGGCAGTCAATTAGAGGAGAAGTAGTTGTTTCTGTTGGCAGCAGATGATAAGACTTGCTGTAATGAGTTTAAATTATGGACAGAAAGATACCAGCTGGAAATTAGGAACTTTTTTTTTACAGTAAATGTTTTTTACAGTAACAGAGAAATTATTAATGCCCCACACCCGGAATGCCCGGCCACGCCCCCGTCGTGCCCCGGCCAGCCCCATTGGTGCTACGCCACTGTTTGAATCCCACCACCATGGGAACCTGTTACTAAAATTTTTGGATCCCACCACTGTATATAATCCCAGCGGGTTGTAGCATTTCCTTTCCAGTTGCTATCCTGGTCTGTTTACCCAACATCTGATCCAGCACCTGAAATCCTGACTCGAATGAGGGAACTTAGGGGGGAAAGGGACAGGGAGAGTCACCGTTGCTTCCTGTCTTTTGCATTACTGAGTAAAAGGGAGGCACCATTTGGATTTCAAATGTTCTGGAGCCCCCAGTTGCTCACAAGCAAGATTCATCGGACAGGCACGGCTACATCAGAGAACAAAGCTTTCCGAATGCCTCCAAAGGCACACACCCTCTTCCTGGTATCCTTTACTCACATGTAACATTTACGACAGCTGGAAGGGAATGTGCACTGTAATGATGAAGGCTCTTAAATCACCAGAGGGAATTTTATTTTGTTTTTGCTGCATTCCACATTTGGCCAAAAAGGGCTTTGCTTGAATTATGTAAAAACATTTGTCTGCACACATGCCAAGTTACCGAGTCTGGAAAGATGAGCCGTCAGCTAGAGAACACATTCCACTTCTACAACATGAAAAATTGAATTTCCAATCCCCAGTTGCAAAGCACTTGTGGAAAGAAGACTCTCACTGCTGGAATCATTTGGCTGTTTTCCGGGCTGTGTGGCCGTGGTCTGGAAGTTCTTGCTCCTAATGTTTCACTGGCATGAAGCGTTAGGAGCAAAAACTTCCAGACCACGGCCACACAGCCTGGAAAACCCACAACAGCCACTTGTAGAGCATGCACTGTGACCACAAGGAGGGGGCAAGTTAAACGACAGAGAAATCAGATTTGCAGAAAAAATGACAATGAAGAAAATAGCCAGGAAATGTGGAGGCGGGTAAACATTTATTGGCTTGAAATGAGCACTCCTACCTTTGGCTTCTGGTGTCCCTTTTATGTGTGTGGTATGTGAGGGCGTAGCATCTCTGGTTTCCTTTAGAGCGCCCAAGGGTGTTCATGCTGCAGAACGTGTGGTCCCTACCAGCTGCAGTCATTGCTTAGTTTTGCAATTAGGCAGTGGTGGGATTCAAAAATCTTAGTAACAGGTTCCAATGGTGGTGGGATTCAAACAGTGGCGTAGTGCCAATGGGGCTGGGTGGGGCATGACGTGGGCATGGCCAGGCATTCCAGGGGCAGGGCATTGCTGGGTGGGGCTGTGGCAAGGACGCAGGGCACGTGCGCCCCAGGTGCATTTCCCCTTCGCTCCGCCTCTAGATTCAAATAATGACTGTTTAAAGTATTTCAAAAGCAATATACAGAAAGGCAGTGTATTATTTCTTTTTTATATAATTATATTGATTGATTTTAAATAATAACATAAGTAAGGAGAGAAACCAAAAACTGTTTACAATTGTTAACATATTACAAACCTATCTAATTGTCCATCTCTCTCAACCCCCCCAACTAAAACATCCTATATTGCCTCCCTCCTTCCCATATTTCCCTCCCTCCCTACTTTCTACTTCCCCTTCAGATTCCTATAACTACTTTATCTATTCCGCTTGAAAGAAAACTAACAGAGGGAGAGATCCAAAATCCTTAATCTAAAAGAGTAGTTTAAACTCCTCTCTTTCCAATATAAATTTCAAGGGGAAAAAAACCACTGGTGCTACATCCGTGCTGCTACATCTCAATGCCACGGGGTGGGGACTACATGCTGGTGAAATCACTCCTCCACCAGGGTAAGTGATCTGGGGAGGGCAAATCTGCCGGCTCAGCTGCACGCTGCTTCCGCTGTGCAAATTCTGCCCCCCTCCCCCCGCCATGGGGCATCACCCAGTAACTCACGGAAGAGTGGGCAATCAAACCTGAATTTCTCCCATCTTAATCCAACACTCTAATCCAGGGGTGGTTAACCTATGGAGGTCCAGATGTTCATGGACTACAACTGGCCATGCTGGCAGGGGCTGATGGGTGCCCTCAATTTT
This sequence comes from Sphaerodactylus townsendi, assembly GCF_021028975.2. NCBI lineage: Eukaryota > Metazoa > Chordata > Lepidosauria > Squamata > Sphaerodactylidae > Sphaerodactylus > Sphaerodactylus townsendi. The sequence goes on from NC_059438.1 coordinate 41,829,567, forward strand.
GCTGTCTGGCCGTTCATGGACTACAACTGGCCATGCTGGCAGGGGCTGATGGGAATTGTAGTCCACAAACATCTGAATCCTGCCAGGGACTAAGCTAATCAGGTTTGGACAACTTATCAAAGGGAGTTTTAATACATTCAAAGGTACCCGCAGATACTGAAGAATTATCTTTGCCCAAACTCCCATTCAGTGGCTTAGTGGCGTAGGAGGTTAAGAGCTTGTGTATCTAATCT